>NC_092527.1:28930000-29240535 GCF_037038585.1 Patagioenas fasciata | reverse complement strand
CCTTTTTCCACCACTCAAGCCTCACCCGCAGACACTTGGGATGCGCATGGACATTACTTGAATACTGGCACAACAAAACGTAGCAATTACTTATAATTTTAGCCTCAACATGAGCAGTAATGCAGTGTGCTAGCTCCTAAGTTTCTACTCCATGCCTCAGCTCACAGGAGCAGTGAATGGTCTGAGTCAGCCAAGGGGCAGAAAAACATGACTTTCAGCAACGCTGTGTGATCAAGAGGACCCCTGAGGGGTGGAAAAGGTCAAAAATTCTCCTACCCCAACCATGGCTCTCACTGCAATTGTGGCAAATAACTCCTCTGTCCTCATCTACAAAATGGAGATACTACCCTGGTACCTCACAGAAGAGTACAGCTAATTGCCAGGGACAATTAAAGACTTGGCCCTAGAACTTATTACATCAAGAACTTAAGTAGCGAATGAAGCAAAACTCTGTAAGTGTCAATGATCTTTGACATATGGAGCTTCCAGCCCACTGAGGTCTGAACAGCAGCAGTGTTTAGTCTGACATCTAAGTGTTCCCTACGGGCAACAGCTCGTCGTATCCAACAAGACTGAATCTGCACGGTTCAGGAGACCAGGAGCCTTGTCATTCTGTCTGTCTGAGCAGCACCTACGAGCCTGATGGGTCCTAAGAAATAAATAATGCGCCACCGTAAAGTACACTCGTATTCATACACGCCTCATTTTTCCAAGCAGTAATCAAGAGTATTATGTTACCTATGGTTGAAATGATTAGTCATGTTTCCAAAGATTAATTTACATGTTCTTTTGTTTAATGCATACGAACTGATTTAATGGCTGCTTATGAACTGAGCTAATAGTCTTTTCGAGAAACAGATGTCCGATGCAGTTTTAAGCATTAAGAGTGCTTTTATTCATATCCTTAGGAGAAAAGGGCTACACAGTCTACAGTAATAACACTAATGAATCAAAGTACTACAGCTGCCCAACAGGGTTTGACAGAAAACAGCTTTTTCTCAAAGGAACTTTTTTTTTAGGACTCTGGGACAGTGAACAACTGGTAATATGCATGCTTAACATGTAAGCATGTTCTTTGCTGGAGCCAGAAAACTGAATCAAGGCCTATCTGCAACCAAACAATGTGAGGCTTCTGCACAAGCACTGAAAACTGTAACCATAAAAATACAGAGAAATCTGTATGGAACTTGAATCCTTCACACTTTATACAAATAAATATTCAAAAGTCTGAGTGTTTCTGATACTATTTTGTGATGCTGAATGCAGAACAGGTTGTCTGATTTAAACCCTGATAGATTATTGTGTGTGGGTGGTAAGGTTAGGATAAAAGGGAAGAAAGCTACTAGGAAAGCAGTTGGTGGCTGCAAATCTACGATAAATAAACAGCACATTCCTCTTCTGCACAAAGCCATTAGAGTCTGTGTCAGACTTCAACATCCTAATGTCAGCTGGGTGCAAATTTGACAGCCTGGGGTTCTGCAGTGCTTGCTATGGAAAGTAGCTTTGGAACAATTTGCCATGCCCCAATGGAGCCTTTCTGTCAAGTTCCCAAGGAGCGTCTAATGCACCAGTTATTCACAGGACCCTTGCAACGAACCACGGGTTTGATATTTTATGGTCTGGTGTGTACAGTGCAGGATATGATTACACACAAGCCTGCTTCTCATCAGCCAGCACCTCGTAATCGTTAACATATTTATCCTTGTGGTGCCTCAAGAAGATGACATTGTTATTGGTCCCATTTTATAGATTCAGAACTGAAGCTCAATAGCTAAAGGACTTGCCTTTAATTACACAAGATTTACAGTGAAGGACAGAACTGTGTTCCAGTCCTACAATGCCCAAGCAAGGATCACACAAGAAGGACTAGATCTATATGCAGAGTTGTCTTTCATCTCAGGTGCTTGTAAATCTTATGAAATTACTATATCTGTACGGGTTTTGTGCCTTTTGTGTCTCAGCCTTTGCCACTGCTACCTGCTACCTGTTCCTATAGCGAACATGTATGTAGATATACTACTAACGTGCAAAAGCTGAACTCCTAAGTTACATCTCTCTGCAGCAGCTGGAAATGAGAGTCTCCAGATCATACTCAGATACTTAGCAGCACATTGAACAACTTTGCTCAAACGCATAAGACGTGTTGAGACAGTGTATTAAGAAAGGCTGAGACCTAGTAAGATCTTCCTCTTCTGGTTCATCTGTACCACACTGTGCTGGAAAATACGTTGACTGGAAAGTTTTAGCCACAGTAAGGGTAATAATCAAGTCTGATTTAAGTACCAGTTAGTTAGAGGTTGTGAGTAAACACCGATTTCCAGAACAAACCACTCCTCTCAATATGGTCAATGCATTGAACAAGTCCTGTTGCATCCGCTACATGAATTGGAAAAGAGAAGCCACCACTTGAGTAGAAAAATACCTTTTCCAAATTCCTCTCAAAGCCGTCAGTAACATAGAGGAAGAAAGTATTAGGACATACTGCTGTTTTAAGTTGAGGACATCTCCTCTATCCCTCCGATACTAACTATCACCAGAGGAACCGCTGGCAAGACCCACAGCTGACAGCTCTCTTGCCTTAACCGAGTTGCTATTATGGAGAAATAGGCTACCTATCAGTTTCCACAATGGTAACCATAGACCTCAGAGAAATGCATTGATCTTCCAGGAGACAAACACCAGGAACCAGCCATTCCTGCAACTCACGCTTCAGGTAGGGGGTTGTGGGGCTGCTGCAGATGAGAGAGATTGGCAACAAAGACCACTGTCAGGGATATGAGGCTCTGAATTTGACCTGCCTTCCTGTCTCAGAACAGTTAAAAACCCAGGTAAATATTTGTATGCTCCATCTTAGACCTCTGCTACTCTTTCACCACTCTGTCTTGAACATATCTCTGTTTATCTTACCCTGAATAACGTAAAGCTTTCTTATCTAAGCAACAACAGCCTCCCAGCATTAAGGGTTACATCAGCTGCCTCCCTGACCTGATGTGCACCCCAAATGTTTCTGGTCATCCCCAACCACTGTGAACTCAGAGCTTTTACTGGGCGTGCAGATTCATGCAAGAGCACAGAACCTGTGAGAAATCATGCTCAATACTTTCAAGACTCCCAAGGCTGGGTGTGATAGGTGCAAATGAAGTGGTATCATTTTATTTTTTCAGTGCAGCCAATGGACCACCCACCGGTCCAATGGGACTGACCTTCAGGTAGGGAAGTATTACTCAAAATCTGAGTCAGGTCAGAATCTGGCTCCATAGAGCTACATAGCAAAAGTAAGATTATTCCTAAAGCAATAATAAATCCACTTGAGATTTTTTTTTAATAAGCACCAATATCTCAAATTACTTACTAGTACACAATATCAGCAATTGACATAATACTTCCCCCAAAGGACTGGGCAACTCAGAAACATTCATGCGTAAGGCAAATCAGAAGTCATGCACAAAACGTAACAAAAAAGAACATCAGGGTCCTAACCAAGTATGAGGAATCTTTTTCTCATTAAATGCTTGAATTAAGAAAGAAACAGGAATTGAAACAGTGCCCTGCCTGGTACTACAGGAAAGAGATGATTTCATGATGATCTTTACTCCTGGAACAAGAAAGCATAAATGTTCATCGGAGACTAGGAAACCAAAGGAAATACCAAGATGAAAGAGCGCAGCAAAGATGTGTGCCTTTCTGTATCATTTAGATGAAAACACTAAAATTGATGGGCAGACATTTAACTAGCAACTGAAATGAGCTTAAGAGGAGAAGGGGAGAAACTCCAAAAGATAGAGGTGCATATGCTGCAGATGGCTTGAAACTGCAGGTAATTTCCTATAGATTCACTGAAGACAAAAATTACAAATGAGGAGAGATCTACAGGTCCATCTAGTCCCACTTAAATCACCCGTTAGTCTGCAGACTATTAGAGACCAGGGTGGTATTGGCATATAATTACTGCCAGTACCTATCTGTTTAAAAACAGGGCAAGATCAAAGTCACTTTAAAAAAAAAAAAAATCAACATTTTAACCAAAAGGTTCATAATTATGAACTTGAAAACAAAGTTCTCGGGTGACAATTATCAGCAAATGCTCATCTGTGCCACCTAGCTCTTTGGATACCGTAGCACTGTTTGCCACAGTACATTTCATAGGGCTCAGTCCAGTCTGATTTCAAACACTGCACACCATGAGCAGCAGGTCCTCCTCAACACAGTCAGAGCCACTCTGCATTAACAAGGGTTGCCTAAAATCCCTCTCAAAACCTGCCCTCCAGAGCACTAGCCCATTAACCCAACTTGAACAACTATTCTCCTTCTATCCCCTTGCTTTGCAGGTACTTGCTCCCAGCTTTCTTCTCCCCTTGTCAAGGCTTTTCCCACCCAGCTTTGTTTTCTAGGTTGAGCTCTTTAGGGTCCCTTCTCCCACCAGCTGAGCGTGCCGGGTGATACTTACGGTGCTCGGTCATGGTTCAACCCGTTCTGTCTTTGTGCATTTATCGGAGGTAGAACAGGTTTACTGTTAATCTCAAGCCCTCTCCGCAAAGTCTCCCTGATTTGCTCCGTATCTGCAAAAATAATATTTTTAACATGATTTAGCGTCCCCAGAAACGTCACAGACACAAGATGTCAGCTTTTTTATTTTTTAAAGGCCTGTTTCTATGTTGTATTTCTTCTAAACTCTTCCCCTTCACAAAGAAATGAAGAGATGCTAAGGGTGCCACTCCTCCTGCACCTTAGGAGTTATTTCATGTTATAAAGTCAGCTTGAATTCTCTCGGTTTGGACTGTGATGTCATGTCAGGCAAGGAGAGCTGGAACCTTTGGTAGTGAACCCTCCTGATGAGGAAATTCGGAGTAGTTTTGCATTCTTTCATAAATGAGATGTTTGCTGTTTCTGCAGCTCCCACAGAACCTCCCGATATATTTCCCACTAGACATAATAGCAATTTGTTCCTTTACTAAAGAAGTTTAAGGAGCTTCCCAAATTTTTGCAATTGGCTTTGCAAATTTGTTGATTTATTTGCAACCAATACTCACAAAAGAATGGAATTTTATGCAGTGCCTCAAGCTCACATTTGAAAATAAACTGCAAATTAGGCAGTTCAGACACAGTCATTTTAATGTTTCATTTTCCTATAATGTCTAATGGCCAAATATTTTAATAGGATGCTTTCCCACCTTTCTCAGAGGTCTCCTCATCTTTTTTTTTGAGAAATGTGGGAACTGGATAGAGAAAAAAATATCCAAATTATTTCAAAATATTTTGAAGGATATACAAATATCACCATATATACCTGTCCCGGGCTTTACATTTGCAGTGCTGAGGGAAAATAGCCTTTTTAGATCCAGCGCAGTTTAAGGTATTTGCACAGAAGCCAGAAGGAACCCTATATGCATTTAAATATTTTTTCTACCATGTACTTAAAAACAAGTAAGATTCCATTCCTGTGGGAACCATTGTTAATTCCAGGAAGTCTCAAGCTCTCAAATTTTACATTGCTTCACCCATTTGAAAGGTAACATGCATAGTTTCAAGCATGTGTAATAGCTATGACATCTGCATGCTAAGATGGCATCTCACAAAGGGGAACTCCACGGTATTTTATTTCTCCTTTCCAGAGTTCCGTATTTACAAGAATCACTTGAGTTCAGCTGCAGCAACATGCAGCGTCAGTCCAGCTTGTGCCCAAGAGGTGACAACGGTAACACGGCAATGCAGCCCGAGAAAGCACAGTTGCTTCACCTTGTGGGTGTTTACAGTCCTGGTTTCACCCAGTGCTCAGTTTAACTTTGCAAATTCAGGTTAGAAATAGCCTAAAAACTGAAAGAAACATTCAGACAAAACAACACAAAGATCTCTTTTTCCTTTCTCCTACCTTTCTCAAAAAGGCCACACCAAAAATAATTTTGTTCCCTTGAGACATGCTGAGCCGTCCAGTAACTGCAGTGTTTGTTATGAACCCCAAGATGCTGCATGACCCAGCCCACTGCCCAGGCCCACCAGAAAACAAGCCAAAAGGTCATGACAGCAACTCTGCCCAGGACCTCTTACCTTTCCCAGAGAGCCGCCGCGGCTGGGTCCCAATGCAAATGCTCCTGCTGTCTTCGTCATCCTCCGGCGGCCGGCTGAGGTCATCCCAGGCACATTTGGCACTCACTCCACTCAGGTTTGAGCCATCTGTCTCAATCCCTTTGTCCACTCTCTCCTGCTTGAAAAGATCCAAAACCCCAAGACTTTTTTGGATGTGGCTTGAACCTGAGCTGGACCCCACACTGGCTCACCCCAGCCCTCAGCAGCTCCTGCACATCCCCCCTGCATGCGCAGCATCCACTCTCTGCTTTGATGTGTCAGCTAATGGTGACTGCACATTGAGCCACATCGGGGACCTGGTCTGAACTGGAACAAACTTTTTCTGCAGCAGATTGGTCTGAACTCCTGCCCCTTCCCCACTGTTTCACTACGTGGCCCTGGCAGGCACGGAGCAGGGAAAGAGAGAGGTGGAAATCAACAGCCTGGGGTATGCAGAGCTGCTCCTTTCAGTGTCAGCTCTGGTTTACACCAACTCGGAGTATTTATACACTCTGGTATGGAAAACAGCCTGACAGTCTACCTATCATACATCAGTGATAACAAACCCCTAAATAACTAAACTTAAGTTCTCTTTCCAAGCTTACCAAGAAGTCCCACAATCAAAACAGCTCACAGAGAGACTCATCGTTCACAAGAGCTTGTCATTTGCAAACTGCCCAGACAACCACAGCTTTTCAGTGTGCTGGGATGTTCACAAAAGGACAAGGAGACACAGGTCTGCTCACAACATCAAAGCTTTTGCAGAACATTCTCTGTTGGCAAAATACACAAACTTCCTCCGTTACAAGCTGGACTTGCCAAGCACTAACCACTGTTTGGGTCTCGGAAGGTGTTGCACACCAACAAGCAGCTGGATGCTCTCAGACACCATGCATTTTCTCAAGGACATGTGCATCAGTTGCCAGCAAGACCATGCTAAGCTACAGCCAAAACTTCCACAGGACACCTGCCTGCCAGGGGAATGGGCATCGGTCTGAACTTCTACCTGTGTCCCACAAGGGGGTAATGTTGAGCTGAACAAACTCAGGGCTGAGCTACACCGAGCAAGGGCTGCTCTTATCGATGGCACCCAATCAACCCCGCCGGGTTTCCCCCTCTTCTGAACGGGTGTCAATTCTGGTACTGCTAAGTGGCATTAGCAAGGTCTCCATCTCACTGCTTACAGCTGGGTCAGCTCAGAATTGGTGATAAGTCCCACCACTTGCAGGACAGAAACACTGAAGATTTGAAGAAAGAGCAGAGCTGTGTTACACACAACAGCAGCAGGTCTCCCTGCTTGTTCTTACAACCCTCCAGTTTGACCTTGCCACTGGAGTCAGATCGTGGGAGCATCCAGCACTTTGCAAAATCTGTTCCCTAAGAAGCAGTTTCCAGACTAAAACCCACGTAGATTCCTCCCCTTGCTCAGCTGCGCACGCTGTGCCCTAGAAAGGGCATTGCCTGTTCTTGTGACCATTCAAGAGAAGATCTGAGCAGTTCAAAGATAAGCACAAGCACTTGGGGTGCAGTTGTGCAGCAGTTTAAGCTGATGTAATTTGCAGCGGTTGCAGTCCCACCCTCCTCCATGTGCTCCTGTCCCTTCCTTTGAACAACTCAAGGGAAGCTGGATCACCTGCCTAAACTGGCTCTTTGGCCAAGTGGAGGCCTGTGGCTGGGGGCAGTACCAGAGCAGTCCTGACTTAGATTTAAGCATTCAAGAGATTGCTTTCCTTCTGCCTCTCTCCCTGAAAAACTGCTCCTTGTTGGGATTGTCCTTCGGCGTCAGGGGAAGCTGGCTTCTATGAAAACATAATGGAAACATCTGAGAAATAATAAATCTGCTGGGATTTTCTTTTGTTATATACTAAACATAAAATTAGTTGTCTTACCCAGGAATAGAAGTCATGGAAAAAGAAATAAAAATACATCCGATCCTACATATGCAAACGATGCTCTAAGTGAGATTCAGCACGCGGCTCCTTCGGGAGCCCTCCATGGCGCTCTGTGTGGACCCAAATCAGCTGGCAGGGGGAGGTTTAACTTGTCAACACAGCTATTTTTCATTCCAGTGACTGGTGAAGCATGGGAGGGCCACCAAACTTGCCCTTGAGCAGGGAGCAGAAGAGCCCAGAGGGCCCCAAGGACTCCATGGGGCAGAAGCTCTGGTGGGACGTGCTTCTCCATCCCTGCAGCCAGGGCCCCCTGCTCACAGACACGGACAGGGCCTCTGGACGGTGCACAGTCTTGGGGAGGGGGAAAGGGACTCATCATCTGCATCTCAGCTGGTTTGCAGAGCACTTCCTCAGGGGAAGAACTGCTGCTCTGTTGGCATCCCTTGGAGATCAAGGGGGGCTGATGGAAATGAGCTGGCCTAAGGCAGCCTAATTTGCATGCCTGTTTTATAACATTTGCAAGTATTGATGTTGAAGGGGAAAAAAACCCCAAACTAAATGAACCAACCACACAGTAAAAAGCAAAAACCCTAACCAGTGCAGACTCTCAGCTGGGGCAATGCACAGCTTTACCCCATCTTTAGCCAGTAAAGATGTGCCTGGGCTGAGGGGCTGTTCTTCCTCCCTTGAAAGGGCAGTCTGAGCAGGAGGCTGGAGGAGCCCAGGGCAAAGGAGGTTCAGCTTTTTCCTTCCTCAAAGAAAGGATGTTTCTGTCCCATTTCCCTCTCAGCATGTGGGAGGGATGGCTCTGAGGCTCTTATAAATCATTGATCCCTTTCTAAACAAGCCAGAGCACTGCAGAATGACCCGCAGAGCAGCAACCACAACTCAGGAAATTCAAATCAGCTTTATTCTCTTCTGAGATATCTGCTAAAACAGAAGCAAAGCACTGAGAATCAGCGCAGAGCTGGGGACCGACAGGGACTGTTTGACAGTGCTGCCAGGGAAATCTGAATGGCCTACAGGGAAGCCTGGCTGAACAGAAAACAGTCAGCCTTGCCACAGTGTTAACTGCCGACATCCTGGGATGACATCTTAGTTGGGAACCATTCTCAGCGACTCCGAACAGAAAGTACAGCTGCTGCTGCCAGGGCTGGGTTTAGGCCTCAACCAATTCCCACCAGAGACAATGAAGCCTCAAAACAAGCTCTGCCCGCTTCCCAGGCAGGCAGCGTGCCTGCCTGCTCCCAGAAAGTTGTCTGTTCTCTCTGCCTGCTCCCCCTCTCCCCTCGGCCTTTCTTCCACTGCTGCCTTTCAGCTCCCACCTACTCTCTACCACCACCAAGAAAATGCCAAGCAAATGACACTTTATCCTGTTGTCACTAGTTAGAGCAGGAGGCAAACAATGTGGCTGCACCCAGCCCAGCTCCCTGTGCTCAGCAGAGGCTCTTTGTGGGACCCAGCCCTGCAGCAGCAGCGGGTTTTGCCCTGTGCATGCCCAGGGGCTGTGGCAGCGGAGCAGGATGGAGGTACAGACACAACTGCACATATGCACCACTGCAAGGGCAAGAGGGAACAGAAACAGGAATGTCTTTCAACGTGAGGAAGTCCGGAAAGACCACAGACATAGCAGCTTTCAGTGGCAGGACACACTGGTGAGGCAGACGTACTCTTTATTTGCCTTAACTTGCCTTGGCTGACTCAGATTCCAGTAAGCTGAGCTACTTTTCATTTACAGTAAATTGAAGAAAACCCTGTTATCATTAGGAATCACCAGTGTGCAGAGAACAAACACCCTCCAGGAGAGAGCAGGCAAAAACATTAAGAACCTAAAAACTTCATAGGACTTGTAGCTGTATTAGCTCCCACTCTGGGACATTTGTGGAACATTTTTTTGTGTGCGTCTCTCAGACCGGGGTTATTTTAGATGAGTGAATTCTTAAAAACAGTAAAAGTAAAATTTGGTTTTGTTCTGAGGCTTTCAAAATGAAAGATGCTGTGAGGCAACTGAGGCTAATCAGATGCAGACACACAGACCATAAGCAAATGCAATAGCTTGTATAAAACGTGCACACATGCACGTGCCCTACCAGGCTAGGCCATAAGTTCTCTGTTAAAGACAAATACTCAGTGATTCACTGAAAGAAGATCAGCACCACACTGAATTTGCCTGGGACCTACGTACTCCAGCACCATAACTCTGAAGGGAAGCAGAACTGTCTCCCAAACACATGAAGTAGCAGCAGTCCATGGGATGGTAACCCCTCCATAGAGGTCCTGTTCCGATCTTTAAGTTTCAGAAATTAACTTGAACTCTAAAGAAGAAGAAGGTTTAACATATATTCATCCATGATTATTAATAACTTTTGGCTTCCCATTATTTTTCAGACCATACCAACTACTTGGCCTTAAGTGACATCCTACAGGCATGAGTTACACTGTCACATTTGCTGTGAAAAAATATTACTCTGCTTTGAATTTTCTGCATGTTACATCACCTTATGCTTGCATATAAAACAAAGGAGGAATTTCTCAATCTATTATCTCTAAATTTTGTAATGTTCTGTTTTCATCTTCTTTTATTTTCCTCCTTTCTAAAACATGCAGTCCAAATCTTAGCAATTTGTCTCATATATGAGATGCTGTTTTCCTGGTCACCCTTCTTTAAATTTCTTCCTAGAGCTGCCATCCACCTGAGGCTGAACATGTGCACTTTTAAACCACCCGAGAGGGCAAAGGGAGCCTGTAAGGCTTTCCAACATTACTGCAAACATTGAAAAGATCACAGCACCTTTGCAGAAAATAATGGAACTGTTTTATACTACTAAATCAATTCTCCCTGGCTACTACAAAAGACATGACATTTTATAAACTAAAGACATACTTGCAGATGTGGGTCAATCTCAAATATTGTCTCTCCTCTTCGCATATCTGTTATCAGCCAGGGGCCTCCAGCTCTACAAAGAAAGAAAGGCAATGAATCAAACAAGGCCTGCAGGTAGCACTCCCCAGAGTCCTCCAAGTGGACCTCTGCAGGAAGGAAGCACAAGGCAGAGTACAAAACAAGCCTAGAAGCCCCTCTGTGTTGTATACACATCCCAGAGCATGCACTTGTTCTTTACATTTCCCATGTACATAATGAAAGCCCCCCATGGCCTCGTTGTTACCTGCCTGGTGTCTGGCACCACCCAGTCAGGATTGACCCAGGCTACCCCTGTGTGGACCTACTTACTCACCCAAGACTGAACAGGGTTTCCATTTTGCAGGTACCCAAATTGGGACTGAGAAGCCCAGTGTAGCCTAGGTCTAAGAAAGATGGGCAAGGTATGGGGTCAAGATTTAGACCTCTATTAAATATCTAAAGATGCAGCATGGACCCAATGGGACCGCTCT
This sequence comes from Patagioenas fasciata, assembly GCF_037038585.1. Taxonomy (NCBI): domain Eukaryota; kingdom Metazoa; phylum Chordata; class Aves; order Columbiformes; family Columbidae; genus Patagioenas; species Patagioenas fasciata. Next base: position 29,229,187 of record NC_092527.1, on the reverse strand, counting down.
TTTTGCTGAGATCAGCAGTCATGTTCAGTATCATAAAAAGCTTATTACTCTGATAAATATCCTCACAACAGATGTTTTGCCTAGTTGATTGAGTACTCAGATGATTCAGGGAAATCTTTGTTTTCATTAGACATAAAAGTCTGAAGGGTCAAGAAGTTTCTCAACAAAGGTGACAGAAAACAGATTACTGTGAAGATGAACTACTCAGAGACTGGACTTTGGATTACAGTGCAGGCTGACTGCAGAAGTCAGCCTTAGATGGTGCTTTTCATTTGAAGGAAAAATGGAAGTCTTTTGGAATTGTCATAAAAAATTTCATTTTTTTCATGAGATACTTTGTTACTGCAGTCAAAAAGCCCCCTCCTCTGGCCTTGTCTGTGTTACAGTCTCTTAAAGCACTTGAAGTGAGAGCAAGAGAAGTTAATATTTTATAGCTTTTCAGATGCATTGATAGCCGCTCTTTTTTCACATAACTTTGGAAGCTGTTAATTATTAACTGCAGAGGTGCCACTTGCTTCAGTCCCTCGCTTGGCTGCAAGAGACTTTTACCCTGACTCCATATCAGCAGCTTAGTAGTTTGCAGCTTTTCCTTCAAATCATGCACATTTGGGTTTCATTTTATCCTTGGAAAGGTGTTTGTACCACAACACAAAACCCAAAAACCAACATGCGAACAGACTGAGGAGAGGGGTGCTCTGTCTTTATTGACTTAGAGGAGCCAAGGGAGCTGCAGATAGTGTTTATTGTCTTGGGGACCCAGAAACAAAGCTTGCAGCTGGACAAATCCACTCTACTCTAGGGCATTCGCATGAATTATCTGCACTTGTGCCTAAAAGGGAAAAGTTCAAGTTTAAGAAGTCCAGCAGCAAAGGGTCTTTCAAACAATCAATCAATTAAAGGCCAATGAGACACTAGAGATTGTACTATTGTGCCCAGGAACACATATTCAAAACCATTTTGTATATTAAAAAAAAATCTTTTGAGCTACAATCACACAGCAATAACTTCCACTAAATATAAGAGAAAAATATTTTTTAAAAACCATGCAAGCCAAAAAGGTTTAGTTGCAACCTGGCAGCAAATAAAGCATCCACATATCATTTAACATTTAAACCCCATTTCCTCCTTTACCCATCTTTGTTATGCCGTGGGAGAAATAACAATGAATTTCACTTGCATGAACACTCCTCCTGTTGCATATTGGCCCACCAAGAGTGCGATCAGCTTGAAAGTGACTTTCTGACTTTCAGACAGTACCCAAACTTCGCTAGGCACTGTAAGTCCGACCCCCTCCCTCCTTCCTTTCTTTTGAACTACACAGAGAGGTCACCAGTCACAGTTATCCCAGCTCTCTCACGAAGAACCAATGAGAAAATGCTGCAGGCACAAGAAGAAGGAAATTAAGCTTTTAAGACCTCACTCTGTTTCACCCTGAACATGTGGACTTCACATACATTAATCTGCCATCTAAGTGTCTGTGCGTGAGAACAGATTTGCAATGAATTCCCATCTCTTGCTACAGCACAGGATTAAATAAGTTCCATCAACAAGCTAAAGATTGTTAATAAAAATAAACAACTGCATTGTTCTCTGTGGGAATGCTCCCCTATATCGGCTACATGAGCACTTACACTGGGACTGTCCGAAGCAATTCCAAGATCCCTTGCCCATTCCACTGCTGAGCCGCATGCAGTTCCTCAGTGCAAACCCCAACAATCTGGAATAAATGAAAAGAGAGATACTAAACTGGATGTGAACCGTGCAAGAACTGCAGAGAAAATGCCCCAGGTGGTGCTGGATCAAACAGTGCTGATACAGAGAAGCACCATTTATTAAAATGAACTGGATGAGCAAGGACAAATGGAGCCTCAGGGATTCTTCAATTTCTAATGCCCTTGCTCTACACTTACCATGTGAAGTACCTTGGTCATGTAATATTTGATCTTGCATGGTGTGTATGAACTTAACTATGAGGAGGGCCTGGCGATAAATCACGGTTTACCAAAATTCTTCTACTTCTCCCCCAAGACAGGACAGGTCAGGGTCTGAGTACATTCACAACACTGTGCTGTCAGCCAGTTGCTGGGGGCAAATGCAATACTGCACCAGGATTCCAACAGGCAAGGGACCTGCTGCCACCAAGGAATGCTTCGGTACTCATAAATCCTTGACCAACTCAGTTTGCTGACTGGCTACATATTGCACGGCACCGTAAAGTAAAGCTGCTTGCACATGGCATAATCCACTTGTCACTGCAGGCAACTCCAGACTTCTGCCTTCCTGTGTGAGGCAGGACGTCTTTGCTGTTCAGGACGAGAGCTGCCACGCTGAGCAATACCAGATGTCCCTCTCCCAGCAGCTGAGATCAGCCACTTCAAACGAAGGGGTGAAACACCCTTCAGCTGACAGAGGAAGGCAGTTTCTTCCTGACCCATCAAGCGCTGGCTTGTGCCTTTGAACACAATGATTCACTCTTTAGGATTAAACATTATTTTAGCCATGGCCTTCTGTTTTCTTTCTTAATACTCTAAACCTTTTCCAACGACACAGGATTTTTGGTCAAAATCTGTTCAACTGCTGTTTTATCAGAAAAGAGGAAATCTGAAAACTAAGTTCTGAAGAGCACCAAGCAGAAGTACATTATGCACCTTTTCTGCAAGCACGTATCTGCACCTATAGAGAACTATGTGGGAAACCATTAGCGTCAGCACGTACCCAGTGCTTCACACCCCACGCCCCCTGCCCCTTGCAGAGCTCCCTTTCTGAGGACCCAGCCCCTGGAGATGCACTTCATCCCCACCCATCTCCCAGGCTTCCTCCATCAACAGCCTGGATCACAGTCGCTTCAGCTCATCCCTCCCTGGGTCTTCATTCGCTAATTACATACAAACAGCAAGACTCTACACAGGAAATTATTTTGTTTTAATTCTTTTCTTTTTGCAACAATTTATCCTCATGGGTCAAAATAAATTCGCAACAACAAGCACCAAACAAAGGGGAAAAACAAGTCAATCACATGTGTTGTGGAAGATCAGAGGCCCAGAATCTCAGAACGCAACAAGTTGACTGTCCTTTCATCCAGGACAGCTGGGCACTAAAGAAGAGATGGGGACTAATGCAGCACTAACTGTAGAGTCAGCCAGGAATTCCCCTGCTCAGCTTGTTTACCTCTGCTTCCAGGTCCCACAACTCACCTTTCACTGATCAATCCCATACCCATCTCTTTCTTGTTGCTAAGACACAGGTTTTGGGCACCTCAGAAAATTCAGGAAAGCCTTTGCCCTTGCACAGCAGTTGCCTTGTGCAGGTCTGTGGTAATGGAGCTTCCCTTTACATGCTGCAGCTACAGCCAAGGACAAATGGAAGCAACCTGAAACCTAAATTGTACAATATAGACACTTGCATTTTCCCCCAGGAGGGAAGGTTTTCCACAGAGCAGAGAGAAATCAGCAGCTGGTATAAAGTATGCCAGCTCTTCCACTAAGGTTAATAACTCCAAACACAATTTTTAAATGTCCAAAGCAGCCCATACCTAAGAGACATCACTGAGAAGGACTTTGGGAAAGCAAGCCAACCTGTTTGGCCAAGGAAGTTGCCCTCACTGAATAGCAGGGCTGAAACACAAGGGATTTTTAAAATGTTTCTTTTGCAAAGCAAACCTGAACCTTTCTTAAACTGTAGGCCAATACAGGAAAACTCAGTCTCTAAAGAATCTTTGTGTCAATGCTGCAAGCTACATTTATACACTAAAATAATGCTAAAGCAACCGAGTCCTTCTCCAAACACCTCTTTTCCGGGAACTCAAACCAGTGAATCACTTACCAATAGTGCTATAGAATCAATTTGAATTTAGCTCTACATAATCTTTTAAAAGTGTTTCAGTTGTTTTCCTCATGTTCATGTTTGAAATTTCAGAGTAGTCATGTAATATTCAACTCCAGGTCTGTTTCACCATGTAAACCTTTCTCCATCAGACAGACCTCTATCTTGAGAACTGAGTGTGCTCAATCCCAGTAAAATACTTACTGAATGAGTAACAACTCAAAGATGAGATCCACAGTAATAAACAAGGAAGAAAGGCGGAAGGCAGGATAATAAACATCTGACCTATCAAAGCTAAATGAAATGTAATGTGAGCTGCATTCCACTCTCAGGAGGTGACAGTCAGAGCCACCACTGCTGGGTCATACCTGTAGGAACGTAACAACCCCAAAAGGAGTCTGCACTGGCTGCATCTGAGGGTCTTCTGTCAGTAACATATGCTGGATTCTGGATTCACTGTTGTCCAAAGGGCTGTGCCACGATACATGGTCACCGCTGCAGAAGGTGTTTTCTGTAAAGAAGAGAAATGAGAAATATGTAGTCCGTAAAGTCAGCTAGAACATTCCTTCTGGTAGCACCTGTTCCTGACTGCTGTCAGGAAGGGACCTCTGGCTTGGACCAGGACGGTCACCAGTGGCTCTTCACAGTGAGCAGCTCCAGCCACCTCTGCTGAGGCTCTGAGCCACCTGAAGCAGGAAAGACTTCTCTCAGTAAGCCATCTGAATTCAAGTACCAACTTTAAAATTGCCCTGAGCACTGTGGCAAAAAATGGTGTCCTGCTTTGTTATTAATCCCAATACAGGAATACCAACAAATAAGCTTCTCTCTCATTTAGTATTAGTCTTGTTTTGCAAGTGGGTGCAGAGTCAGCAGCTCACACTGGATACCTACGGGATGGCAATTCATACTTAATTTGCAGCACTGATGTGCCACAGAGAAAATATTATGAAATGTGAACTACACACAAATAATACTCTGTTATATCTAATAAAAATCTACAGTTTGCAGCCCAACTTGTGATGGTCTAAGCAATTTTCTCTCCCAATTGTCTGGTGGCTCTGGTGCAGAATTATAATTAATAAGATCCTTCTTTCCCAAACAATGATAAAACCAAGTAGGCTATAAATTTCAGAACAGCCATCAAAACAAAGAGCCAGAAATTACCTTTCCCTCTTCACAACTGTAAGCATTCCTTTCTTTTCCTCCTCTCCTCCTTAGAAAGACAAAACCCTCAGATAATCCCATGTTCCAGAGCAGGTGCACACCAGAAGGCACACCAGAATCCACCTTCATGTTTCTGTCCCATCACAGGAAAGGCTAACACTTGCTTTCTGAATGAGTTAAAAGTAAACCAAGCAACTAAAACCATTTTCACAGCAATTAAAGCATGCTCCATTTGCACACAGTTCCTAAGCACGTGTGCAATAATGCTGCTGAGCTGACTGCCTCCTCCTTGGGTCTTGTGCTCATGCTGCTGCAGGTTGAGCTTTTATAGCGCATTCAAATAACCAGCCTGGACGCCATCACCTGCCCCCAATACAGGCACAGTGCCCCAGGCATGAAGTGAGTACTGTCTGTGTGCTTCCAATGCCGGGGCAAGCACGGTGCCCCTATCCCTGACCGAGCTCAGGGATGAAGCCAGTCTGGGCTGCGGCCTCACCACAGTCCCTCACAAGGCAGCTCCTCCAGAAGAGTTTGAAGGGAGCCCTTGCCACCTGGGGGAGGACTAGGGCTTCCACTGCAGACTGGAAAATGGTGGTGGTCACTTCAGTTGCTGCCTGTTGAGACTGGAGCATCTCATGTGATACAGAGCAGGGTCCAATTCAGATGGATGTTCTCCTTTGCTCTGCAGCTACGAGCAGGTGTGGTTCTGCATCTTCACCTCTTCACCCTCCCACATCACCTTCCAAACACAAGTCAACAGGACATCTCTCAAATAAGTATCTATAGGGCTTACGTGAGAATCCTTGAACACGGCAGCTTCTGCAGTTGCAAGAGAGAAGCAGCATTTGCCACCAATGGCAGCCTTGTGCTTGGTCACATTAAAGGGCCGCTCACACACCACTCACTGTGCAGCGGCCCCACCATGCTGTGTGCGGGCAGGAGGCTTTTGGGGAGCCACCAGCAGCAGTGGGGTGAAATAATGAGTTATCCTTCAGCCTCTGTGGTTAAAAACCCCCACAGCCATCCATCCCCTGATGAGCAAACTGCACACCCATTCGAGGGTTTAACAGGGGGCATACTGGGCAACTCAGGGTTTCCCCACCAGGTGTCCCCATTGGCGTGTATTTGAACATTTCTTATATATGTTTTTGCAGATGAATTTCTTGAACATCTCATTTGATTAAGAATTAAAATAAACTTGAAATACCATAAGGAACTTGGCACAAAAAACAAGGCATGTAACACAAGTGTTGCGATAAGTAAAGGAATGTTTTCCTTAGTTAAAATTAGGACAGAAAGAAAACATAGCAAATGGAAGCTGCTTGGAGAGTTTATCATTATGTACACTAAATTACACGCTTTCAGCTCTGTGACTGAAAGGAGTAGTTCAGATATTACTTTACTTTTAGAGCTGGGGAAATAAAAGGAGACAGAAATGAAAAACGATTTTCTTTTAGTATGAAAACTGAATTAAAGAATGAGCACTGAGAATGTTGCAAAGGATCTGGCGATATTTTCCAGGTTAGCCAAAACGTGGCTGATTAATTTTTTTTTAAATGATAAAAGCCTCTCAGTCACAGTTTTCAGGAATGAAACAAAGCCACAAAGAGCTTATTCTTGGGCCCTGTCTTTATACCACAACATTTTGCCCATCAAATGCTCACACAATTCTATGCTGATCGATCCCTGCGTTTCACTGCTGGTGTTGCTTCTCCTGGGAAAGCCCAGCCCGTTTAGAGCAGGTTTTCAAATGCAAATGTCTCTGCTGGAAACCCACCTGTTTATGTCCATGTGAACACTGAACACTTTGAAAATCTCTCTCTCCCTTGCATGCACACAAACACCACAAAATTCACACTGACTACAGAATTAAATCACAGCAAAAAATTTCTGCAAATAATATGAAGCTGAATTAAAATCTGTAGGAGTTCAAGAAATTCAGAATTACAGGATGAAACTCAGCTCTTCACTTCCTGCATTGCAACCCCTATGGAATGTAACATCAGCTCTTGCACAGAGACCATTGCAGCACTGAGAGCAGCTTGAATTGCAGGACTTGTAGCCCCAGAAGCTAAGAAATTGCAGGAAAAAACACCATTAGAGTAGCACAGTCAGTCTTCAAGGCAGGAGACCAGCATGGCTACATAAGCCTGGTTTCCTGAGGTGAGCACAGCAAAACCAAGTCACCAGAAAAAGCTACCAGGACTTCACCAGGGAACTGTCAAATGCATAGGACAGATAGCAAAGCACAGAAACGACCTAGCTATCAACAGGAGGAATTAAATGGCAAAGGAACTCAAAGAAAATACGTTAAAAAATTAAAACCAAATGATTTTAGTGTATGGCTAAATCAGAAAATCCTCAGGAGTAAATTAAGACTGATTTACAGCATGTGAGCTGATTCACAGGATCTGCTGCTGAATACTTCTGCCTCACAGTAAACCTAAGGTGGTTACATGTCCCCTCACGAAAGGAGGAGCTAAGCTACCTGACCTGCCCAAGGATAACCACACGTCCTTCGGCAGTCACCACGGGCACGCTGGACATGCTGTAAATACACAGGCTTGCTTACAGTAACCTCAGTGACACTCACACCCCTCCTGCTTGGAAAGGGCACTAACCCGAGTTAAACCCAACGCAGCGAGGTGATCCATCCTCACAGACTCGAAACTGGTTCTTTTTCTGCAAGTCTGTGTTTTAACAAAAACTACTCTTTCTGTTAGGGAACCCTGATTCCATGAAATCAAACTTCTTCATAGGGAGATACTGATTTCAAAAGAACTCAAACAAGGAAATCACTAAAACACTTCATTTCAAACTTACTGTTTTATCTCATAATTTATAATAGCAAATCTGAAGCCTCTCTCCATCTCTATAGAAATGAGAAGTCTTTAAATTTCCCACAGACTAGCTCTTGTACCATTCTATTATGCAAAAGCAGCATCTACAAGACAGTTATACCAGACCACTCTGTTAAGTTTCTCATATTTTGAAGTCTTTAAAATGTCATTATCCATTTTCTTTTACAGCCCACATAAAGCAGGTGAGCTTCCTTTGTGCAGCAATGGTCATAATTCAGCTGCGCAATCTTGCCTAACTTTACTATCCAACTGCTTGATAATGAGAACTAGGGAAATAACTCAGAGGTTTGCATGCCACTGGGGACTAGTAAATTTGCTTTGTGTAGCATTGTTCATGTATTTTCTTCGAGTGCATTCCCCCCACCTTTAATTTGACTAAATATAGCTGATGCCTAAAGAAATAAAACTGAATCATATTCTTGGCCTCAAGATGTTTTATAAACAGCGTAATGCATGCAGTCTACGCTCAAGAGGTGTTAGCCAGCTCTAGAGAGAAACACTGATTACTTCCCACTGTATTTTCAATTTATTTTTTAAATCTGCCAGTTTTGCTTTTTATGGGATCCTGCTAGAAACCCTCGCTCCTTTAAATAGCCACAGGGAGCAAGTTGAAAAGGACAGCAAACCAGGCAAGTACCTGACCTAAGAGAGCTCCACCCAAAGGGTGGTCCCAGTCTGAACCTAGGTCAGGGACCATCTCCAGTGAGTTTGATGCCCTGCACCCAGAGCAGAGGGGAAATAGCTGTTTGGGCATCTAGGACTCGACGGAGACTGTATGGGGGAAAACAAGGAGCTGATGCTGTTCTAACAGCAAGGAGACAGCAAGGGAACTTGAAGCCTATCTCCTGACCATGCGTGGCCTGGCTTACAGTCCCCAGACTGGGTCTGGCCCCAGGGCAGTTCAGATTGCAGGACTCTGGTTCACTTGAAGGACAGAAACTTCTCCCTTCTGACATGGTCACATCATGCAGTTCTTTAGATAGATTTTCAATTTAGGAGAATAGATTCGTAGCCTGACTGTTACTCCGTATCTCTTCTAAGACAATCCTCCTTTGAAATGCAGCTAAAATCTGCAACAGATGGGTTAAACTGTTCTAACTAATCAGTCAGATAAATCTATCTGGACAGTGATGCGGAGCTGATATTGTGCAGAGCAGGAGAAGCCCTAAGTACATTAACTACTAAGTGTGCTTGGTTTTAGGAAAACAGCTGCTCTACTGCACTCATCTCCTTCAACAGCAAGTTTCTGTGGAAAGTCAGGCTACCATCACACGGTCACTTTATTCTGGGATATGTGTGAGATGATACTGAAAGAAACGATCCTGCTTGTCCCAGAGAAAGCAACAGCTACCTGGATCACGCCCAAGGTAGCAATGTTGCTGAGCTGTACCAGCACAACGCTTGGCACTTCTCTGCTAGCTTGGTCTAAAAAATATACCCAATGAGATCACAACAGCATGTACCACTGGGGACGCTGGCACGCAAAACAAGATGACCACGTTCCTCACACAAGCCAGACCTACGTTACCCGCGTCACTGACCAGCTTGAAAACTCGCTGCTCCAAGAGGTACAAACCTGCATTTTGCATCTGACTGTGAGATCTCGGCTAAACCGCGGGCAGCGAGTCACACACGTCAGAGGAATTCTGCATTTGAGGGCAAAGCAAAGGAGGATCTGGACCCCATGACTTATGGGTGCAGGAATGTTAAAAAGGTCCCCAGTGTGTTCCTGACCGGCATGACAGTGATGCAGCCAGACGTTTAAATTGAACGCAGCTTATCCAATACTTACAGAAACAATGTAATTTATTGCACTGCTATTACCCCATGCACGGTCTGTATAATTTATTACATAAATGTATTTTCTCCAACACATTTATAATATTCACTCTGGCTTCGTTAAAAAAAAAAAAAGAGTAACCTGGCAATCTATCACAAATAAGATTTGATGCTGTTTTTCAGTACCATTTTGCAGACTGAACAGCCAGGATTGAGAGAAACTAAGGGTAGACACAAAGTTCAATGCTGAAATGTATTAGCTATATTTTTCTCTGGTGCTACTTAATATATTTCTTACTAGCTCAAGAATGGATATAAGCATGTATGCAAAGACATACCTATAATAAACTGATACAAAAATTAAAGATGAAAATCATGTCTAAAAATCTCAAAGTAATTCTGTTACTGCAACTTATTATATAGACACAAATTTAAGAAAAGTATAAACAGAAAGACTTCTTTCAAACTCATTTGCCAGCCACATTAAATTAAAATAATCTAGGGATAATCATATCAAATTAAATACAGTCTGTCTGCTTGGTTTCCTAGCCTACAAAGGACTGTACACATCGACTGGCAAAAGCAAAAAATGATGGTGATATAATCTGTGGGGCCCACTGGCAGTTAGTTTATAATTTGATTTTCAACTCAAGCTGAACATGTTTTAAGAACATACAAGGAATTAGTAGAATACAAGCTATGATGTTTCCTAGCATGACATTAAAAAAAAAAAAAAAGCTTTTCCTCCGTGTTTTTCTTTTTCAGTTCAGTTTTGCTGCTCCTCATCTCCCATCTGGGAAACTGGAACAGCCGCAGCCCCAGCACTCCAAAGAGCTCAAATTCACACGGTGCTGCTGCCCGCGCAGACACGCAGCACAGACAAGATGCCTTCGGAAGAGTTAAATCCCTGGAGCACAATTAAACAATAGCTCCACTACAGGGATTCAAGATGAGCTTTTAGAAACAAGGAGCCTAGGCCAAAAGTTCTTTGAAAAAATAAAACTGTGTGGAAGAAAACATTATCGGGACAGTAAAGAGTGCTCAGCCTCTGAAGTTTGAAGACGGTTTCAGAAGACAGAATTCAGAAGACAGAAAAATGATCCTTTTTTTTTACATTGATCAGCAGGTTTAAAACACAAAGTTGATTATTGCATAGCTCCAGGTTGTTAAGTCTCAAAAATCACCCCCTCAAAAGAGCTACATCAATTTATGCAAGCATATATAAGCTTATTTGACCATTTAAGTCTCCTGGACTGAAAGTCCGATGAAGGGGTCAGAATCGGGCCCTCGCACGGGTACATCACCAGCAGAACAACCCGATCCCTGGCTCCTTCATGCCCTGCTCAGAGTCCGCCCTCACCCCTACTAACAGTGGGTGGGACAGTGGAAAACGTGTCTCGCTGTACTGCAGCTCCTGCTTATAGAGCTACAAACACTGCTTTTCATATTGCAAATTAGATTCCAGACACCCAGATGCCTTATGTGACACTGGAGAGTGTAATATTTTAGCCGAAAAACAAATGCTAAAATGCTATCATGCAATAACCAATTCGATTCTGGGTCTCCTCTACCTCTTCTGCTTTCCAGGGCATTTTTTTCTATCCTCACATATCCACGTCTCTGGCTTGCTCCTTCTCTCTGCCTATCGCTATGCGCGGGTACAATTTCCATGACTGCAGCCTCTGAGAATTTCTCACGCAGGCTCCCAGCGAGTGACTCCGGTGCCCAGGACGCGCTCCCATCCTCAGCGAGCGCTGGGCCCCCTGTCCTCTCCCTGACTCCTGCAGCCTGCCCCGCCACCCACGTCCTCCCACGCTGCCTCTCCTCCCCGCAGCTCCATTCAGCTCCTCTGCGTCTGCTCCTTGCAGAGCAGAGGCAGCACCTGGCACATCCAGCGCTTGGCATCCCTCGGGTGTAAGCACAGCTGGGCACAGGATGCATCTCCTGCCTTGCTTTTGCAACACCACAGTTCTCACCTATCTCCAGATTTATCTGCGTGGCTCCCTTTCACAGGGAAGGAAGGCTGGAGGATGGCACGGCAGCATGAAAGGACTTACCTGGCGTTGCTGAGTATGGCAGAGAAAGAAAACAAACGCAGATGCGAGTTGATCGTTTGCAGCCACACAAAACTCTTGCTCCAGGTTCTTGGTCCTCTACACCCCACCATTCAGACCCACCACCCTCGAGTGCCGCAGGGCTGGGCTTTTACCTCTTCCAACAGACAAATGGGACAACCTCCCTCTTACCCCCTCCATCCACAGTCAAGTATCTGCAAGGGAGTGATGCATGTGCCAAATCCTGAGCTCCAGCCCAGGCGAGACCCTTCCCGCCTCTGTCCAGATGCGCTGCCACCAGCTTTCTCCACTCTTCACCTGAACACACGTTTTACAACTCCCCTTCAAAGGATCATACTTATGTCTCCAACAGCTTCAGAAACCAAATAGCCTCAGGATGGGGTGGAGGCCCAGAAGTGAGAAAGGATGTTATACAGCAGGATCTCCTGTCAGATAAGGGCTCTGCTCAAAACACATATTTAATGACAGGTTATTTACTGATCATGTGGTCCCACATAGCAAATTTGAAGAGATACTTGCCTTTCATTTAAAAACCCCATCCTGTGTTCTGACATGTGAAAGCCAGAATGTTTTACAGTTACCTGCACGTTTCCCAGCCAGGTGCAACTGAAACGAAGACTTGCGTTTGCAGTATTTAACAACCTTTAGGTGTCCTCAGTGAGGGAGGAGCACTGCAGCAAGAGAGAAAACTTGTTGTTTTTGAGCTTCCCACATATTTGCACATGTACAAGCCACTGAGAACGATGGATGCTTAATGGACACAGGAGCCCCATGAGACAGTACAGTCACTTGTGATCTTCCCCCAGACATCAATGAGATGTTTCTGTTGAAGAGCTTTCAAGGACTATGAAAGGGAAGCGAAGGCACTATCCTCCTCTGAAGGACGCAAATAAGACGCAAGCAGCTTCTTTTAATAGCCTTCACAGCACCAACGTCAGACTTCCAGAAAGACTGAAAGGCTGCACTAGGGTATCCCTTTTGGCAAAAAATACTCAAGAAAGGGTAAAGAAAGGGAACACAGTCTGTGAGAAAACATCTATGGAGTTACCAGTTCAGAAAAGTTATTTAGTTACCCAGGCATTAGTTCTGGAGCTTATAACAAACAGGAAGGGCAAGGGTCTTTGAGAGAGCACTGCAGCATTTTTCTCAGTGGTTGATTATTTTTTATTAAATTTTCAGGAATTTAAAGCTTGCACAGGCCAAAATTTTGTTTTACTTTGGCAAAGCAGGATGCCAAAGGGCAGGAAACAGGGGAACTTTGTATTCACACATATTTGTGTAAAATATTAGTTGCACATTGAGTTCTACTAATCCATTACAATAGTTCAAGAGAAACACACAAACTTAGTGCAAAGGCTATATTTATGGTTCAAATCCAAACTGACCAGCCTGGTTATGGAGCACCTTTCAAAATGCCATCCCAAGTATTCAGAGGTGATTCCTTTAAGGCTCTGATTTTAAACCAAAAAGCAGGGGAGTCCACTTCCCATAGGCTCTGGGGCTGCCTGCAGCCTCTGAATATACTCTCCCAATTTATCTTCCCCACCAAGAACAAAACGCTTCCCCCACTGTGCCCATTTGCTGCCTCCTGGCTGAGCAGGCTGCTGCAAAGGCTCTTTGCATGGGAGTCCGTCAGAAGCTGGTCTGTAATGAGCTCCGCGTACTGCCGCTCGCAGGCACAGTGCAGAGCGGGTTAGTCAGAAAGCACAGTTTGAGCACCACTTGCTGCACAGATCTTCAATAGAAAGTGTAAGAAGGTGGATACGTAACAGTGAAGCCAACTTCCAACTCAGTCAACTCTTCTCTGCCGTTTCATCTAACGTGGGCTTGGCAGCTGTCAAGGGAAAAACCAGTGCTTTTCACAAGGTTACTCAGTATGTGTAACCTTCAAACTCTCCCCTGCGCATCCCAAACAATTGCACACAGGCAGCGAGAGGATGCTCCTGTGACTGCAGAACAATCCCTCTGTTGTGGCTTTCAGCTTCTCGATAGGAGGAGGCAACACTATTCTGAGTAGAAGCCTTTAACTGTTAAAGCAGCTGCTTCCGTTTCCCAGAAAAGGCCGGGTGGGACAAAGACCTCATATATAAGATGCCAAAGGACTTCACACCAGCAGGAGGGGGAGTTTTCTGCCTTCCCCGGGCTGTTTCCTTTGTTTTGCATTCCCTTCAGAGCAGGGGACAGAGCCTTTGTCCAAGGCTGGGCTGACCACGTGCAGCTTCTCCCCCGCATCCTTACCCCAGGAGTCAGAGATGCTGCTCTTAAGAGGGACTGCTGGTCCCTGGCATGGGGGCTCCTGTTCACCCTCCTGCAGCAGGGAGGCTCCAGGTAGGATGGAGAAAAGGCTTCCTGTGGAGAGCTCAGCTCCCCTCTGCTTTGGGCAGAAAATATTAGTGAGATCAGTTCTGATCCTGAACTGCGGCCACTCGGGATGACACCGGCTGCGGACAGCATCACAGGGCACAGGGCCGGCAGCTGTCCTGCGGCCACTCTGGCTGCTGCAGCAGCCTAGCACGGACATGTGTCACACAGCTTTCTCTGGGTCTCCATGCTCATTTCTTTCCTCCCTCTCCCAGTGGCAGCCCACATGGAGCATGAAGGTTAAAACAACTTGTGCATTTATAAATGCAACGTGCACATCAGACTTAGAAGCACCAATGCTTTGTCCATCCCTGACATTTGGGAGCAGCATCGGGGCACTTGGACTGATGCAAAGCACAGAGAGAAGACAGGTCCTTCTTTTTTTTTTTTTTTTTTTTTAATAAACCAACTGAATGAAATGTATTGAACAGCTGAAAAGCAATGAGCCAAGTTCAGTTCTCAGTCAGGAACAGGACATGAGCTGACAGAATTAAAAGGGACAGGATCATTTGAAATCTAGCCAGCTCAAACTGGACCTAAACCTACTTTATCTAAATTGCAGTAGCTGCTAAAAACAAGCCTCCTCTTTCAGGCAGTGCTGAGATCTCTCGCTTACTGCCTAGAAATGCTATGCAATCAGTAAAGCAGTCCAGGGAAGACAGTTTTCTTTCTATTTCAACAAAGTCTTTTTTAAGGAACAAAGACTTTCTGTGCCTCTGCTCCTGGTACAAAGTCTCTCCGTGCTTTAGTGTCAACCTACCCTTCGGGGCTGGAAAAGGTCAGAGACCTGTTCTCAGCTGAGAGCTGGAAGTTGGAGAGACAATAGTGGCTTCCACAACAAGGCACAGAAGTACCCAGTCTGACTGATGAGTCCAGACAAACTGCAGGAGACAAAAAAGCGCAAAATCCATGAGGTTAGGGAGGTAGAGAAGTAAAGGCTTTACTTCATATTAACATAGCTAGCTCACTGACAACGTAAGCCATAGGCTTTTCCTCCACCAAGTCAAATAGGAGTATGGGTGCCTTTGGAAACTCCTGGGTTCCCAGCCATGCTTTCCTGCTGCTGAACTGCAGACTGGGAGGTAGCATGGAGAAGCCTCATGCACGGTCCAGGTTCACACCACCCAAAAGACAATGTCACAGAGCAGTGGTGCTGGTTCCCTCTTCTCAAGTTCCTGAGAAAGTGTTCTGTGCTTTTTAAACCTGGCCATAGGGTCGAAAGGGCTTTTCTATCACCGCAGCAAAAAGAATTTCATGGAGAAGAGATTCTCTGGTGTGGCACAATGTCCTACCAAGTCTCAAGCATAGGCCAGGAAGATGTTACCTACCAAAACCAGCAAGAGCTGAACTACTGCCAGCTTGTCACTCCAGTGGCTGAAGGAGAGTGACAGTGCTCCAAGGCAAAGGGCAGGACTCAGCCTGGAGCTGGCGTGGTTCCAGTATTGCAAAGGGGCAGCACCCTGCCTATTTGAAACAGACAGAGAAGTGAATTTAGTCAGAATGTAAGGTCATGCAACTCCATTTATACTGCCAGGAGGAAGGAGAATATGTACCACCTGTACAATGGCATAACAGCACTCAGCAGCATTCATAACTGTATTTCTGCTCTATGCCCTCGGCTACTTTATCACCTGAAACCCCTCTGACTGAGACAGGACACACACAGAGGAAGCACAGGCCACCAGGTGTGTGCTGGTTCACAGCCTGGGAAGCCTCAGTAACAGCTGGAGCCACCATAAAGCTCTTCTCCAGCAACTGGCAAGCCTCTTACCTCTCTCTGTGCCTTTGCACCCAGCAACAAACTGGACTTGAGTGTTTCTCTGCCTCTCACAAGTGAGGATAAAAGCATTGGACTCTGAAGATCCCCAAAATTATGGTCATACAAACAGACAAATAATACTAAGCTTTGCAAGCATGCAGGGAGAAGCTGCACTAATTTCACCTGGGGAACCCTAAAGCACCTCTGTATGCCAGTCTCAGTGTCACCAGTGCCAAGACCTGTCCTCTCCTTCCTTTCCAAGTGAAAGGCTCCCTCCACCAAAGAGCATGGATGCTGTAGACAGTCAATATTGCTATGCTTATTCCCTACAGATCCCTACTAGGGTTTGGCAAGACCATCTTAACATTAAAAGGAAGCACTGGAAGTTTACAGTTTGAGAGGAAGAAAAGAAGAGCTGTAATAATGCATTTCAATGAGCTCTGCTGGACCAAACCCAGAACAGTCACAGAAAATAACCCCACAAATGATTAGAGAAGAAAGCTTGATGCCAAAGACGGAACAGCAACAAGGCTTCTTGATAAGCGTCTGAGAGTTGCTATGTCAGGGAAGTGGATAGGTGTCTACCTGCCTCATTGTTCAAGAGCATGCAAAGAAAAAACACATAAAGCCACACTGCAATACTGACGTCTCTCTGAGCGCTCAGATACACAATCAAGCTATAAATGCACATACAGGCTGAGGCTGGCACAAGGTCAGCTGCCATCTCTTGTGCTGCAAGGAAGAATTTCTGCAACTTGCACTGTCCCATGTGCCAGCACACACACAGGCAGGGAGCAGAGTTGCTATAGCAGAATAAGTCTCATCTGGCAGGACAAGCAACAGGTATGGGGCATCCAGCTTCGGGCAGGGTGATCAGACAGTGCCAGCAGGCAAGTTCCAATCCTTGAGCATCCTGAGCAGTAACAGCAACAAGATGGTAAGAGTAAACCCGCTCCCAGCTTCAGTGTTCTCTCTGTGCAACCCTGGGACAGTATTTCAAGAGAAGATGCATTTATGTGCCTGCAAATTGCCTCCTCTTAGAGTTATCGCCTCTGAAGAAAAAAACATTTCCCATGAGGTCTCTCTGGTGTTGTCTGTCTGATTTGCAGACAGATGTTTCTCCCTCGATTATCAGCAGTGCTGCATAAGCTTTACTTGTGATCTACAGGGGGAAGTAAATAGGTCTGGGTCCATCTGCAACCAGCAGTTCGCTGCAGTGTCTATCAGGACAACTTACAAGAGTTGCATTTGGCAATTCCCTCCCCAACAACTCAGGAGCCTCCAAGCCAGCTTTGGGGGGTGCCAGGGACAGGTTGGAGACTGAAGCATGAGCTCTACAGCTGCCTGTCATGCCTGGTTTGTTTTATCAGCCAGCACGTTGTCTGGTACCAGCCCCAGCACGTATGTCTCAGCTGGAAGCTCAGGGTTCTGACAAGACTGGCTTACAAGATGGAGAGAGGGATGGGACATACTGGGGAGGTGAGCTCACAGGCAGCAGTATGGGGAGAAGTGGATTTATTGTGGCAGTGTGGGACGTAGAGGGGCTGGTGCACAGAGACGTAAAATACCAAAGTAAAAATCTGTGCTGCTGCTCACAGAACAGCTTGTTTTATGGGAAACGTCTAAGAGGAATTAGGCTAAAACCCAAGCAATTTCTCATGGACCACTGAATAACTATCAGATGATGAGAGCTTTTGGCCATGACAAACTTGGGTTAAATTGGAACCAGTGACTTAATATTTCCATACCCCTTTGCAGAATAAAGGCATGTAGCCTGCACGCTTTGTTGGGTCCTGTTCACCTATGGCAAATGACAGGCCAGGAGGCTTTTATAAACTTTACTGCCCTACAGTTTCAGTGTTTGCACAGCGGGGTTCACTACATAACAGGTTCTGTTGAAATGAAATTGATGTTGATTTATACTTCTTTGTTGAGCTAAAAACCACAGTTAATCCCCTCATTTTTAATCTGAAATTCTGAAATACTACAGAGGAGCCAGGGCCAGCTCTACACTGGAAACTGGTCAATATTACAAACAGATGATAGAAAAAAATATATATATTTTACAGAGCCATAGCAACCAGAAGAGAACAATAAATCAGCCTGGGGATGAAAAAAAAATAAAGGCACAGTCAAGGAAAAATATATATGAGTTACTGAGAGATTGTATTTGGCTTTACTCATCCTACTGAGAAGAAATAAATGCTGTTTTACAAACAAGTCAGACAAGATTCACTTGTATTCAAGGAAGCAACGAGTTTGGTTTGGGTTTTGGTTTTTTTCCCCCCTGTTTACACACAGAAATTGGCCCATGTCAAGAACGTTTGAGAACATGTTGGCAAGGAAACAGTCACTGAGGCTACCACACTGAAGCTTTCTGGACTCCAGAAGATCTGAAGATGAGGTCTAGTGGTCACGCCAGGGCAGCAGTGTCAAGGTATCTGCTGGCTTAATGGCTGCAGGTCTGTGACCCCAGACAAATCACTTAATTCTGCTGAGTCCCATTTTCAGTGTAAAAGTTATACCGCCTGTCAAATGCAAAGTGCCTCCATGGCTCAGATTAACTTGAATCAGATTAAAATTGCTAAGTAAGAAGAGTGCAGCTATACCTGCAGCCCTTACTACCCCTGTAGTCACCCTTGTTTACTGAAGGGGAAACAGGCACGCAGAGCTAGCATCATACTCTCAAACTGATGTGCTTGGCCAATGACATGGGCAGGAAAAGTGCACGAGCTTCCTCAAACTACAGACAAGACGTCAGACAACAACTCCTATCTGAACAGAGTATGATGTCAAAAATAAGGAAGGAAGGCCAGACACACCTCACTTTGGGCTGGCTTTTCAGCCGGGCTGCTGAAGGCTTGTGTGGCCGTCCTGCCTCGGGCACTTGCACATGTCAGTCTGAACCATCCTCCCTTCCAGTAACTTTGGGAAATTGGCCTGCAGACTTGAATCGTGATAGAGGACAGAAGCTCATAGATAGTAAGTTCCTGCAGGTTTCACAGAAATAACTACAGGACAAGAGAAGCTATTCATACCTTATCCTCGGAGATGGGGCAGAGATGCTAAGAGAGGTGTTTGTGGGGAAAAATCCCAACCTAACACATCAGCTATAGCTAATCTGGTCATTGTTGTTATCAACATGTATAACTTGTTCTGTACCTGCTGGAATTAGTTCTGTCCAACACACTTTTCAAAAGCGTAGTAAGTTTTCTAAGGAATAATTTGTGTAAGCAAGTTCCTCCTGAGGTAATCAGCTGAAATCTGTCTTAAATCACCACCCACAAATTGCATTTTGCATGCTTACTTCCTTTGCTCGTAGATTTTGTTACTACTGTTTTGCAGTCCCCAAAACACAAACAGCTTCCTACTATGGACTAGTCAGAAGTTAAATATTAAAATTTAACTTTTAAATTAGCTGAGACTTCAAAATTCACATTTAAATATATTTAGTGCACTGAGGCTTCTACTCCACCCTCACCTAAAGGAAGGATCAACTCTTTCTGAAAAATATACATAAAAATAGTTTCACTTGTTCTCAAAGATATGCAGCAATGAGGAATCTGCTACTATTCTAGTGCTTCGTCATTTTTCCTAATAACAAACCCTAACTCTAAATTACAGAAATTCAGTAGTGATTGGTCTCTCATATCCCTAGTAGGCACACAGAAAAATAATTATTACTTTATTCCCTACAGCAACCTTTTGCATATTTGAAGGCTGTTCTCACATCTTCCTTCCATCTTCTCTTCCCTGCACTAAATCAACACAACTCCTCTGATCATTCCTCCACAGGTCATATTTTCTGGACCTCTGGGTCATTCTTATTGCTGTCCTCCAGTCTCCAACTGGGATGTATCTCCCTTGAAGTCTTTTGTCTGAAACAAGAAACAGTGCTCTCCTTTTCCCTTCAAGGTGTTGCCAGCAGCATAGAAGAACCTTGTCACATCCAATACACAGAACACTTATACATCAGGATAATTTAGCTTCTTATCTCTCAGAATGAAGAGAGTGCTGGTCCAGGTATACCCCATTTGTGATCTTAACTCTGAATAATTTTCTTGTCCAGCTGGTCATTGTGCACTGAATTATTCCCATGCAAGCATAGGACCTTGCACTTTTTGTACCTTCCTGACCCTACTGCACACAGGTACCTCAGACCATTTCTGTAATTTGCAAAGGCAATTGAAGTCCAGCCCTCTGCACCTTTATGCTTTGCTGTGTCTGCAGACTTCATCAGGACACTCTGCATTTCATCATCCTGGTCAATACCAAGGATAGATTTTGGATACATCCAAACTCTACACATCTTTTGTGGCTGATGACAACACACTGACAATTACTCAGAATCTAAATATCCAGCCAGTATTGCCATCCCTCTTTAGTTTTTACCAAGACTGGGCAAATTCAATTTCTTAAGAGCTGAAGTCTGATTGATCAGTTAGAAACCTCAGGGTTTTGCATTTTGGGGATAGGTCTGGGTTTTTTTGTCTTTTTTTGGGGTGATGGGATTGAAGAACAGCATTTGCCATTTCAAGCCTCGCTTCAAGCTACCTGTCCCCCCTGCAGCAGCAGGGACTCTGCCTGCTCAGCCAACCTGCAAACCTCTAATTCATGGACATCGTCTCAACGCTTCTGAAGCTCATTTCATGAACTAGTTCCCCACTATAGTACATGCATTGCAGAGAATACAACCACAACATATGCCATACCATGACCATGACTCCATGATGAGTTTTTCCTGGCAATTTCTCCAAATTTGTACTTTATAGCTATTCTCTTTCAGGCCAAGAAACATGGAAGAACCAAGAACTCAGACAAACAACATACTTGTTTAAAATATATTGTCCTCATGATGTATATCAGGCAGGCCCTTGAAAACAACCTAAATTTACCTTAGAGAGAAACAAACTGCAGATTTTAATTTGATGAAAGCATAAACCATAGTGTCTCTATACTGATCAAGCATCATAATACTGCAGCACCTAAAGAGTTAACCATTGTGACAAGCCCTGGATAAGCTTTCTGCAGGAATAGTGTTTCTTCTTTGTTTGAAGTATAAATTTGTTCTACTATGAGATATTCCCAGTATACCCACGAACCATGACAAGCTAAGGTCACTGAATTGTGTGGTTTCATTTTCAAGGTTTGCAGGTTTCGGTTTTTGTAAAACTAAAAATAACAGAGCTGGAATTTGTGGTCATGGTCAAACAGTGATAAAATTAAGAACAGATAAAGCCACAAATATATTTTTTTGAGACTTGCAAGCTTGGTTTTGTTGAAGGAGAGGAAATAGCGCCATTTAATCAAAAGCACAAAGCATCAAGTGTTCGTTACAGTGAACAGGGAAGCCAAGGCTCAAAGAGGTCTGAAATTCAATGCAGAAGACTGCTTTTCTAAAGCACAACCAGTGCAGGAGAGATAGAAACAAAGGAACACAACATTCATTTGCCTAGAAGTGTCTGTTATGAAAATACATCACCCGCAATGAGACATGCTTTGTAACGGCAATACACAGTAACAGTACTTAGGACAGCAGTAGCTGCCAGGTGAGTTTTCAGCGCAGTCATCACCAGCTGCAAATGCCCAGGCTCAGCAGGAGCTTAACTACACCTTACTCTCCCACAACTTCAACCAGGCCCAGCAAAGCACATCTACGATAAGCAAAAAGTTGCCTTGGTATTCAAGAGGTAAGGATTTAGCCCTTAGCACAGCTTTCAAAGTAAACAATCCTCTGACATGCCAAAGTGCCTGGAGCCTATCCAAAAAGCTCCTGCCAGTTTTAATTCTTTTTCTTGCTCCTCATTCAGACTGGATTCATAAGCATTACTCAAGTTGTTTCAGTTCATCAAATGTTTTCAAGACTATTTTTGAGTATTAGAGACTCCACAGATCTTTAAACAACTGAAGAGGACAACATTAATGTACATACACCAGAGTCAAACAACACTCATCATTGTTGCATTTGACAAATGTTCCAAGTGGCACAGTCAGAATCTGAACAAAAAGAAACCTTTCATCATGTAAAACTATGCTGTCATGCCACAATCTGCCCAGTGCCCAGTAGGCTCCAGAAGAACCATCTCTTCAAATACTTGACAGTTTTAAAGTTTCAACGTCTGACCAGAGAAGTCCTGTAGAAGACCAAGTGAAAAAAAAACATACCAACCAACAGCAGAAGCTCAGTTGGCTTTGCAGAACAGCCAAGGTGAACTGGGGGAAATCCCATCATGCAGGAAAAAAAAAACCACAACACTGCCTTGGCCCTGGGTGCCCGATCACGTAGAGGTGACACAAGGGAGAACACGGGATTGCTCTGGAGACTGCTGGTCTGAGAAGCACACAGCTCCAGGGAGCGAGCAAGGCAAAGTGGGAGACGCCAGATGCAGGAGGAGCACGGGGACTCAGCAGAGGAACGGAGTGAGCGAGCTTACACTAAATCAGAAAATGACTGCATCTAGTCAACTGGTATTTCCCTGAGAGATCAAGAAGAAACATGATAGTCTGCCCCATTACAACTTTTACTTTTAAATGCATCATCTTGTCAGGATTAACCTGACATCTATGATTAAGCAGCAGATTTTAGCCTGAGAAAGCTCTTATTCAAAAGAGACAAGTGATAAGTTTGTACAAAAATAAAACTAGAGCCTGATCACTTGCTGCAACAAGACCCAGTTTCCTCTTATACAGGGCAAGGAATGGTTGGTAACACCCAGTGACAGCACACAGCTGCTTGCTGAAGGGCACAAAGCTGTATGAAAAAATCCAACTCTCTGATATTTTAAGGGGCCTCTGGAGGTGTCTTCTCCAGCTTCCTATCTGAACTCCAGCCATTACCAATGCTAGATCGGGGTCATTGTAGCTTCATTGAGTCCTGAACCCTGTCAGGAAAGGAGATCCGCTAGCTCCCTGATAAACTGTTCCCTGTGCTTTGCCACCCTCCTTGGGAGCAAGTTTTCCTCGAAGCCCTTCTAGAACCTCTGATACTACAATTCAGAGCTGTAGCCCCTTTGTGGGGCATGACCCCAGAGTCTTATAACTACCCTTCCAACAGCTGTAGGCTCCCTTCAGATCACCCTGCACCTTCTCTTCACAAGCCAATCCGGCCCTGCTGCCTCCAGATCTCCTCAGAGCTCATGTGCTCCAGGATCCCCACCACTGTGGACTGTTTTCTCAGCATCTCTTAAACCCCAAACAGGACACAGTATTTTAAGTGAGGCCTCCCCAGTGTCATGCAGAAGAACTACCAACTTCCCTCAATCTGTTGCTCATGTTCTTTCCTAGGTAACCCAGCACATGGTTTGCCTGTTGCACGGTAAGTGTAGTGTTGGCTCATACTCAATTGTACATTCAAATAAGTAAAGTTATGATTCATATACAGGGCTTTTTAATAATATAAATAGAGAGCTAAACACCCAGAGGCT
The DNA here is from genome assembly GCF_037038585.1 of Patagioenas fasciata. Taxonomy (NCBI): domain Eukaryota; kingdom Metazoa; phylum Chordata; class Aves; order Columbiformes; family Columbidae; genus Patagioenas; species Patagioenas fasciata. Next base: position 29,205,942 of record NC_092527.1, on the reverse strand, counting down.
AGAATCCATTAATGTACGTTTGAGTAGCGCCTTTAAAGAGTCAGGGTGGGTAGAAAGTCAAACCCAGCACGGATAAGCAGAGGATAATACAGGAGGCCCTTAGAAGTTCACATCAGACTGATAGGAATGGGCATAACCGCTCTTTCCAGTTTAAAAACAATTCCTTGCCTTTGAGGTCAGAAGGATGAGACTGCAGCAGTGCAGGAAACCAAGCAGGGAAAGTCTCTGCCCGGAGCGCCAGCTTCGTCACCAAGAAGCTTGTCCTGAAGTACCCTACCAAATTCCAAGTCGCTCTGCAAACCTCCTCCCACCCACGGAAAGGGTGACACAAACAAGCAAGTGCTACAGGGAGGCTGCTTAATGTGCAAATAAAAGGCACTGAAACTACTTTATTAAAGAGACTGTTATGAGAACCTACACTGGACTAGAAAATTCAAAAGGCTCCAAAAGGGGTTTTATATGCAAGATAATAAGTTGACATATACCATGTTGTATGTTATTTTATATTAAGATGGAGACATAAGACTTGGATGTTTCCTTCAGACCCTGTAGTCAATACACAGAAAATTTGAGTACAAATTCATCACTGCATGGTCAGTATCAAAAGGCTACTCTAAAATACAATTTAGACAGGAACATCAAACAGTGGTAAAAATTCTGACCAGTCACGTGGATTTAGATGCTTAAGAGAAGCAAAAATCCAGATCAGGGGTAAACCCAAATTTGGATGGATCAGGGAAGACACAGCAAAGGTCACACACACACAAAAAAAAAAAGAGCTTGTCATTTTAAACTGTAACAAGAGACTCTCCCAAGATGAAGACAAGCAATAACCTGTGCTGGCACCGGTCTCTGACAGTTAATATTTAGAAAAAACACCCCACAAGAGTTACCACTGCCTCAGAGACTTGTCACAGAGGTTAGCAGAGCAATTCTGTTTTCATCCAGATCTTTCCCCTTTGGGAGTCAGCCAGCTGACTGAAAATCAGCAATAGAATCAGAAGTTACTTAGCAATTTATTAACTAGTAGAGCAAGCACCAAATGTTACAAATTTAATAATCATTGATTTAGATGGTACTTTACCTGCAGAGGACCTCAAACTATGTTAAAAAAAGTTCTTCAAATATTTTCATTCAGATCTTGTGATGCCAGAGAGCGCCCTTCTAGTATGCTACACACTCAGCCATTCCAAGGGTCTTCACATGATCACACTACAAACTAATACTCAATCTACCGGTATAAATGAAACCCAGCAAGAGTAGTGCAAGAGGACGTTTTGTAGGCACCCTGGTCCGCAGTTTTCTGGCAAGTCTCCATTTGCATTAATGATTCCCAATTGTTAATTCCTTAGCCCTCCCAGCCTTGACATCTCTTACGACTTTTACATTTCTCATCTCAGCAGCTCCTTGTTCACATGCATTGCTGCTGCCCAGGTGCACAGACCATGGGAAGAGACTTGCTTGTCAAGGAACTACAACGGTTTTGGAAGTTACAGCCCTTCTGCTGGGAAGGGAGATCTTACCAGCGGGGTGCTCCTCAGCCATTTCAGGATAAGCAAATGAAGTTTTCTTACCAAGAGAAGGCGAAACCAACAATGCAGGAAAACAAAGAACCACTGGGCCAAATTCCTATGTTTAATAACTGTTCTGTATCTTCAGCTTTTCAATACTAAGGATTTGGAGTTACCTGAAGAGCAGTTGGGTTTTGTCCCCAGCAAGCAGGGCTGACAGAGGGAACATACTCTTTTGGGTTCTCACACAAAGAAAGTTCTCAAGATTTGATTGAATACTGATAAGACAAGTGTTGCATTGTGAAACAGATATGGACCTTCAGAATGAAAGCAGGAAAAAGCATATTTAACCCTGCAGTACCTGACTGGAAGACGTATCTGGCTAAGCCTTGCATTAGTTCTGCTGGCCAGGTAGGTGGTGCCGACTCCCCCGTTTCTCTCTTTAGTCGAAATGTCAACTCAAATCCAAAACCACTTGGTCCATCTGTTCCTGTAAACCTGGAAGGAATGAAAAATAAAAAGTCACAACATACTTCTTGTAAGGACAGCAGGCTTCGAGATGAGGATAATGGGAAAAGAAGAGTGCTTTCCTCATAGAAAAAGAGGAGTTTAGAAATCCTCTTATTTCAGTCTACTACTTGAGCTCAAATGGCATAACATTGTTAGGTCAGCTGATGTAAAACAATTTTGAAGATAACTATCACAGCAGTGTTCCCAGTTAGAACAATGCAGTTTTGAAACCATAACATCTTTCCTGGGACTGGTGGGATTCTCAGCAACCTGAATTTATTCTTAAAACATCATTGTAAGTTTTGCATTGATAGCTAAATGGGAACACCAAAAAAAGTGCATAACAGAAAATAACATTATTTCACCCGTGTGAATTCAAATTAATATACATTGAGAAGTGGAATGAAACTAAAGTACTGTGTAGTAGGTTTCCGGATTGCAATTGCTGAATATTTTTATGTATAGCACACAATTTCTGTGTTGCAGGGGAGACTGAAACAAGAAGATACAGACAGAAAGTTAATAACCTCTCACACGATGCTCTAATTCTCATTCTGCTCCAATATATACCTGCACGCATTCTCCTTATGTATCTAGGAAGACAAGAGTGGACAAGCTTTGAATTTGATAAGTAGTGTTCAAGAAGCAGTAGTCTGGCCATTTCACCATTCGAGAGAGATAGGTATCAATTTATTTGGTTTGGTCAGATAGGGTCACAGACAGGAGAATAAAGTCACAATTGAAGTATGAAGGCTCTAACAAAAAGGAGTAAATAAAGGATACTCTGTAGTACTTTCTGCTTCAACAATACTAGTCCTCAAGAACACTTTTTAAAATATTTATACATAAGGGAAAGTTTCTGTTCCAAGTCTTCAGCAACTAAAAATGTCACATTCACCTGTGGAAAATGCAAAACTCCAAGGACAAATACATATGTTTGCCAACTTGAAAGCAAGTTGGGAACATCTGTGTCCTTTTTAAAACTGTCACTGCATCTCTCACTCTTGCTGGGGCTGTTCCACAAAGGCAGAGAAAAGAAAGGATTTACACTGAGCATAAAGACACTTCAAGAAGCTTTCATAAACCAGGATCATTCTGCAAGTTCATCTCCAAGACCTGCAGCCACTGGCAAATCTTCTGGAGAAAGTTTACAAATGCCTTGGATGCTGGTACCTTGCTGGCACATATGAAAGGTACAGTGTTCAAAGTGTTAACATCGCACTTCTGCTAAAAACAGCCAGAGCCGCCAGGAAAGTGATAAGAGCACTTTCCACTTGAAAAACACAGCTCATCAGCAGCAGTGGTGACCAGCTCCAAGTGTTGGGTGCATTGTTCCCACAGTAAGAAGTTGGGTTTGAAACAGAAACGCTTTATTTCAACCCTGCCTAACGACAAGTGTTAAAACTGATTAAATGTAAGCATTGATGTAACTCCTTCATCAGGCAATGGAACTTCATTTGAGGATCCGTCAAGGAAAGCTTGATTGTGGTAGGATTTGACATGATGTAACTACAGTAGTTAAGAAAGGTACCCAAATACAGAACTAAGGTATGGGACAGCCCAAAGAGATAACAGCTGTGACTGAAATCAAGAGACCAGGTACAGAAAGTCAGTCAGACACGTAAAATGGCACTAAGTGCCATGTCCAATCTCAGTTTAAAAACCTCCAGGGATGGTGAGTCCACCACCTCCCTGGGCAGCCATTCCAATGCTTGACCACTCTCTCTGCAAAGAATTTCTTTCTTAATATCCAGCCTAAATTGCCCCTGGCAGAGTTTAAGTCCATGCCCCCTTGTCCTATTGCTGACTGCCTGGGAGAAGAGACCAATCCCCACCTGGCTACAACTTCCCTTCAGGTAGTTCTAGAGAGTGATGAGGTCACCTCTAAGCCTCCTCTTCTCCAGACTAAACAAGCCCAGCTACCTCAGCCTCTCCCCACGGGTGCTCAAGTCCCTTCCCCAGTCTTGTTGCTCTTCTCTGGACGCGCTCCAGCACTTCAATCTCTTTCCTGAACTGAGGGGCCCAGAACTGAACACAATACTCCAGGTGTGGCCTCACCAATGCAGAGTACAGGGGAAGGATCACTTCCCTTGTCCTGCTGACCATGCTATTTTTGATACAGGACAGGATACCATTGGCCTTCTTGGCCACCTGGGCACACTGTTGGCTCATGTTGAGCTTCCTGTCAGTTAGTGCCCCCAGGTCCCTTTCTGCCTGACTGCTCTCCAGCCACTCTGTGCCCAGCCTGGAGCGCTGCAGGGGGTTGTTGTGGCCGAAGTGCAGGACTCGGCCCTCGGCCTTGTTGAACTTCATCCCATTGTACTTCATCCCTTTGTACATTCAGCAGCCCCGTAGGGTTTTATTAGTTTCACATATCAGATAGCAAAGGAAAACCAGAATATTTCTTAAAGGGAGAAACAAAAACGCTTCAAAGTTGGTAGTTTTCAAGGATTTATACCAGGAAAAAGCATACACCAGAAACTGAAACACATCATGAATGGATCAATTTTAAGAAGGATCAAAGTTAACGAAAAGCTTTCAAGCTGATCTTTCACAGTTAAAATTTTTGGAAAGTTAAGATGGCTCCCTATTGAATTTCCTCCTTTCAAGACATGTTCTGAAACCACAGCTTTACTTCTCATATGCATCAAGCTAGAGGATAATGAGGTTTTCTTTTTTTAACTCCACAGATCTCTCTGTTTCCCAGAAATAACTGTTTAGGAGAAGGCCACACATGCTTCATATTGATCCTTGCGCAAGTTACTGAGTAACAGAAGCGTTCAGGTGAACATCCATCAAATTTAAAGCAAGAGGAGGATTCAGGAGAACATCGCTGGTCAGCCCACAGTAGCTGCGAAGCAATAAAACTGACAGGCAATGTTACTTATGTGATTTTTTGTACAGTAATGAAAGAGACTCTAAACCAGAGAAAAACTACTTGAAAATAAATAGAGCAAAAGCTAAGGAAATGAGCAGAAAGTTCCTTCCCTTCTACGATTTCAGAAAATCCCTGAAGAATCACAAGGTATTTCTTCTAAAAAACACTCAAAAAGTGCAGCAGCATACAATGCTTGTAGTTCTCAAATTCTTAAATTAACAATCAATTATTAGGAAAAAAAATCCTGTTTGCATGTAAGAGATCTCTATTTAATGACTAGATTAAAAATGTTTTTTAATAGTTAATGGTCACAGGTTGCTGAAAATACACTGCTTTGTTACAGCAAAAATTTAAATACACGCAGTTCACCGGTGTTGTGCAGCTGTTACGAGGTTAACAGTCTATAAAGTAAAAGACCTTGATCAGTTTAGTTTTAGGTTGCTAATTTGTTTTTGAAAAAATCGTGACACATGTGGCTTTAAAAGCTTGCAATTATTTTAGAAATTCTTTATGTTTATTTCCTACAAGTCTTTCATAGGAAGAAATATGAATATTCAGAATGCAATTAGGATAGTCATTTTCACCTAGCATTTTTGCCAAAGCTTTTGATTTGTTCTTCAGAAAAAGTCTTGTATTTGAAAGTAAGTTGAATGGAGTTTCGACAGCTGTCATAAAATTTCTCTCAATGAAAAACGGACCATAACCCAGGACCAGAGCTCCCAGCCAGGGTTCAGAGGGAGCACATGAGAATGGAGGCACGTGTGAGCTTCAGGAACTAAATAAACCTATAACCTTGCCACATGCCTCTGACCCTGGGTCTAATGAAAATTACAGAGAAGAAATCAGTAATTAAGTTACGCAGCTTGGCTTCTCTTACGGAAGCCCTTTTCACCAGGGAATGAGCACCTCAACTGTTCTCGACTCCAAAACTTGTGAGGATACGGATGCCCCAGTCCACCAGTAGAGAGGGAAGAAGCAGCAGCCACAGCCAGCACATGCACAGGAAAGGAATCTGCTCACTAAGAAGACCAAGACCTCCAGATAAATATGTCATATGAATGGAAGACCAAGCAAATGGCTTTTTGTCCTCCGCAAGGATAAAGAGACTCCTCCCTCATATCTGAGCTGTAAGCACCTGCTCATTCCCTCAAATCACCCGTGTCCATTTTTGTTCAAGGTCTTACCCAGAGGACAAAAGATGCAGCTATTGTAACAGAGAAATCCATCCATGGTGGGGGAGCTAATAAGGTGAGATTCCCCATAAACAAGTTAATTTATAGTAAGATGTTCCATTACTTCCATGTGGAAACAGTGAATTCCCACGGCAGTCTCCTCCTTGTAGGGTACATCCCCACTGCTTGGGGGTTATCTTGGGAGCCTGCCGAGGAACTGGACAAAAAGAATCGTATCTTGCAGGCTTGTAGATGTCAAACTCATACTCCTTCCCACAAGTTCCCAATTTTCACTGAACTTCCGGAAAAGTCAACCACCTTCAGCCAGCCACCGTCAACAAACAAGCTAAAAAACCCCATATAGTCAAAGAGAAAGACTGGGTATGTCTCATTTCCACAGAAAACTGGATGGAGGGGTGAGGTTAACCCACAGAGGGAAGAGGTCCTGCTAAAGCACACAGAAGCCAGGTTTGCTCGTGATCTCTTCCATCGGCCCCCAAGTTCAGTGCTACCTGTCCTACTTTGTTCTCTTCCAAGCCACAGCAAAGCGTCCGCAGCAGCTCAGCCTGACCCCCACTCCTGTGTCAACCCTCAAAGGAAAACATCCTTATTACACACTTTTTGTTGTACAGAAACAAGATCCTGGCACTATTTGGGGTTGGCTTCTTGTGAAGAAGGGAGGTGGGGACTGGAGCTCTGCTTCTGGGGTGGGTTTTTTTGGTTGTGGTTTGGCTGATTGTGGTTTTGTTTGTTTTGTGTGGGGTTTTTGGTTTGTTTTGGGCTTTGTTGTCGGTTTTGGTTTTGTTTTAGTTTTTTGTTTTGTTTTGTTTTTTTTTTTAATATTTGAAGGTGACTAATTCAAGCCACAGCCAGTTTAGAAAAAGGCTTTGGAGCCCAGTTCAGCATCTCAACATTGAAGCGCTTTGCAGGCCATTTCTTCAGCAAAACGGTTACAATGCAGCGGTCCAAAATCACCTCAGCTTTGTAGTAAAACTGTGATCTGAGATGGAGCATGTGCAGGAAGGACACTTCAAAATTAGTATTTTGTATCTGTGCGTGGCCCCAGGTACATAAACTGAAAGCTGCAACACAGTATTAAGTTTCTGTGCTAACAGATCTGAATATTTCACATAGTTTGCTTTACGCCTTCATTCTGCTGAACCCTGCAGTTTTGAGTGAAAGTTTCTTTTAAACATCCTTGAAATGCTAAGAAGGGGAAAAAATATGACATCAATATTTTGCTCCAAAACTAAAGATACTAACTATGAAGAGACAGCATGGATCATATTGTGCCTCTGCCCCATCCAACACAGGCACACATCATCTTTAGAGCCAACCCAATTGTGAAGCAGCCGCCCAAATTTTCACAAAAACAAACATCGATGGGGAAATTCTTGGCCTGCTGCATGCCCACTGGCACACATCACATAGTTTTATATTATGACTACAGCAGTAATGGAAGGCTCTGGTATCTGCCAAGTCAAATCCAAACCCACATTTAATATTAAAACCTTATTTTCTTGCATGAATAAAAATAAACTGTTTGAAAGCCAAGGTCATATATTACATACCATTCTTTGGGTTAAAACTCCCTTTATCTGTTCAGCAAATCAGCTCAGCAGAACAGACTACATTGCAGCACTGCACATATGCTGAAGGAGCCTGGCTTGTTCCTTTAATGAGGTAAGAGTTTCACTGATCACGATATTTAGTTCCAGCAAAAGAATCCAAAGAAATAGAGGCCCCTTTATTTACAGAGCCGTGTGGCCGGGCCCCCCCAGCCCCTCTCCTGAAGCCACACACAGAGAACTGAGAAGCTGCTCCCCCCTGCAGTAGAGCACCCAGCACGTTTTTCACATCAAATAGCCCAGCTTAAGAGGATCAGAAGCCAAACTAGCCCTTTGCTTTACAAGCAGCTCTGAAAACGCAAGGCTTTTCAGTTTAAATCAAAGCAATTTGCCAACGAATTTTCATTCTCGCTTTTGCAAGGAATGGGACGAAGTTTGCCTCTGCAGTGCAGTGCAAAATGGCTGTATTTCTGAAATTCTGCTTTTGAAAGCTACACAGCTCTAGACAAGGAGTGGAGTGTACTAGGTGTTTATTTTTTGAGAGTTTAAGAGTTTGTGTATAGAAATATATTAAGTGAACCAATCCCTGAAAAGGGGAGTTTACATTTGTTATGATTTTTTCAGCCAGTGAAGAAGAAAGCTCTTTCAGGGTATTTACAGAATCACAGAATCGACTGGGTTGGAAAATACCTCAGAGATCATCAAGTCCAACCCTTGGTCCAACTCCAGTCCATTGACCAGATCATGGCACTAAGTGCCATGTCCAGTCTCAGTTTAAAAACCTCCAGGGATGGTGAGTCCACCACCTCCCTGAGCAGCCATTCCAATGCTTGACCACTCTCTCTGCAAAGAATTTCTTTCTAATATCCAGCCCAAATTGCCTCTGGCAGAGTTTAAGTCCATGCCCCCTTGTCCTGTTGCTGACTGCCCGGGAAAAGAGACCAATCCCCACCTGGCTACAACTTCCCTTCAGGTAGTTCTAGAGAGTGATGAGGTCACCTCTAAGCCTCCTCTTCTCCAGACTAAACAAGCCCAGCTCCCTCAGCCTCTCCCCACAGGTCTTGTGCTTAAGTCCCTTCCCCAGTCTTGTTGCTCTTCTCTGGACCCGCTCCAGCACTTCAATCTCTTTCCTGAACTGAGGGGCCCAGAACTGAACACAATACTCCAGGTGTGGCCTCACCAATGCAGAGTACAGGGGAAGGATCACTTCCCTTGTCCTGCTGACCATGCTATTTTTGATACAGGACAGGATACCATTGGCCTTCTTGGCCACCTGGGCACACTGTTGGCTCATGTTGAGCTTCCTGTCAGTTAGTGCCCCCAGGTCCCTTTCTGCCTGACTGCTCTCCAGCCACTCTGTGCCCAGCCTGGAGCGCTGCAGGGGGTTGTTGTGGCCAAAGTGCAGGACCCGGCACTTGGCCTTGTTGAACTTCATCCCATTGGAATCAGCCCATTTTTTCAGTCTATCCAGATCCCTCTGCAGAGCCCTCCTGCCTTCCAGCACGTCAACACTCCCTCCCAACCTGGTGGCATCAGCAAATTTGCTGATGATGGTCTCAATCCCCTCATCTAAATCATCAGTAAAGATGTTAAACAGGATAGTTTAGGGGTAGTCAGGACTGCACTTTCAGAAGTCACAGCTCCAGTCCCACCACCTCCAGGGAGACAAACCAGGTCTCTCCTGGGCAGCAAGTGCAGGCTCTCGCACTCTGGACTGACTTGTCCCAGATGCAGTTTTCAGCTCCGTCACCACTACTTCTGTTAAACAGTCACTTCATGCCGCTGCTTCAGAGATGCCTTTTGCTTCAACTCCTGAGTTGCATTTCCCCTCATCTTCTACAAAGACAAAGCTTCCTGCTCTGCTGCTGGTGAGCCACTCTGATACCATTTTGAAGGCTGCAGAAATACAGTATCACTACACTTGTAAGCCTGGCATCTGGAAGAGCTGCTGTTATTTCCATCAGAAAACAGTTTTAATTCTACCATCATCTCCACCCCCACCACCCCTTCCAAAAAAAGCCACAGTAATTGCCAATCCACTGCTTTCAGTACTCCAGGTCAACCTACCAAGATGTTTGAGAAGTTTGACAAGGTGGTTAAACCAAGCTGATGGGCAGTGTCCACCACTCCGCTTGATGAGACCAAAGTACTTCAAGGTCCAGCTCTCATTAGTGTTTTAATACTGCAGAGCTAGTAACCATCTTGCAAGATTTTTCTGTTAGCTAGCAAAGATATTAGTATTAGCAACACAGAAGACTGGTGTGACAAAAAGACTGAGGGTACTCACTGACTTCACAGGTCCTCCCTGAGAAAAATCAAGATGTATATACAATTTCCCTTTCACTGCCCACATCTGCTTACAAACAAGCAACACAAAGGGTGGTCTCCTGTCTAAAACCCAAGGAAAAGCCTTCAGCAGGTTGTCATTGAGTCAAACATCTCAGTGTCTCAGTCTCCCAGGAAGGAAGTCAGGCAGGAGCTGATGTGTCCCAAAGAAGATGATGCAGAGAGTCAGCCTTCTGACTTCAAGCTCCATACGTGTTACACGTCTTCACACTACAAGCAAATGACACTCAACATTCCAGAACTTCAAGGAACAGAAAAAAAGAAGAAAAAGAAACAAAGAAGTGACACTACCTAGTGCTTCCAGCATCTTGCTTAATGGGAAATGGTTGGTTTTAGTGCAGCTGTCATTTACTCTTAAGTCTCATCCAAGCCCCCGATGACATGCTGGGATGCTCCTGTGAAACAATTTCATAAGACAATAGGTAGAGCAACCCCCCTACATAAAAGGCTTGAAAAGTATCCGGAAAAGATATTTTGGCCCAAACCCACCTGCTTATATACATATTCTCTCAGATATCTCCTGGCATTTAAAAAAGCATCAATTTCAAAGAAAAGCACATAAAGACACCTGAGAGAAGCAGGGGACAGTTATCTCTTCAGAGCACTCAACAGGAAATTCCATAAGCTCTTGCCACCCCAAACCTGTGCGCAGGGTCTTACTAGACTCCTTTCTAGCTTGATTTTAAGAAAAAGCTTCATACATAAGCAGGGCAAACACAAATGCTAAAAGAATACATGCTCAAAGACTTCTGTCCATGTAAAATCAGGGTCAGAAAGCCAATGACACATGGTACTTGAGACAGTTTATGGCTTTGCCCAAAGCTGTTGCTTAGAGCCTGCTCTTGCAGTACATCGTATCAAACTTGTAAGCCATCAACCAGGTGCAAAACCTTTCTAGGAACAACAACTTAAATTGTTTTTAGAGAACTATTCCAACATCTAAATCCAAACAGATGCAGAGGCACTTGCTCTGTAGTTACTTGGAGGCAGCTTTCTCAGCTTTCCAAAACACTCATGTAGTATCCACTTAGAAAGCTTACATTGAGATAGATCTGAGTAATATTTGTGAATCAATTTGTCCTGGCCAGCATGCAAACAGAACTGTGCTTCACTGAGCTGCCATTCAGTGCACAAAGTACTGCTACAGAGGGAGGAGGAAACTTCAGTTTAAGCTTCACTCACTTTTTACTATTCAGCTTCTTCAAAATTCAGCTTGTGACAATCTTGTCCCCGAAGCCTGGAGATTCAGAGTTTAGGTTTTGTTCTTAAATTGTTTGTGTAAATACTGAATGCTTATACAACATATAAATTGATTGTTTCCTCTAAACCTTCAGACTACAGAGTCAAATCAATTTTACTCCTAACTCTGCAGACACAACTATCTTATGAGACAGTGTCACTCGAAGTCCATGATAATACCGTAAGGGTTTCCACCAGCTTTAGACACAAACAGCATGGGAACTGTTGTATGCATTTTGTGGACCTGACAGATGGGCCACTTTTTAGACACCCAAATCAGTCAGGCATGTGAGAAGCACTCAGCACACAACTGTTACTAAAAGGTGTCCATACCACAGTCAACTACATCACATGAGGAAAGGTGCTGGGTCTGCTCAGCTCTAATAAAATAAGCCTAGAAGGAGAGGGGGATGTTATCACTCGACTGCCTATCGGGAGGGTGAAGGGAAGACAGAGCCAGACCTTTCTAAGAGACGCATAGGAAAATCGCAAAGGTCAATTCCAGCTACATGGATCTGGAAGTCTCTCTCATGGGATAGTGATATAACCCTGGAACAGGATCCAGGGAGGCTGTGGAAGCTGCCCCTCTGAGCAGGCATCAACTGGAAACTTTTAGAGGTCCTTTCCAACCTGTGATCCTATGAAGGAACACAGCCAAGAGTACAGGTATGAACTTTTACTACCAGTACCCTGTATCCAAAACTGAGCTGGCAGGACCCGCAGCTGATAATTCACGAACGCGAGGTAAGCTTGTTTTGACAGAACTGGTTACTATACTCAGCTCCTGAGCTACACTCTCTCCAGTCTATCACATTAAAGTAAACCACCATCAGTTTTCAGGTCACTTCAATGTGCTGGACTGCAATTAAGGCAATTTAGGGGTTGTTTCTTTGAGGTTCGGCTGTCAATGCCATGAAAGTAGTAGCATCTGGAAGAAGGACAGGATCCCTCTTAGCTGCTGCAGGTTAATCCCTTTGGGCTCTAGAGGCTTGGAACCATCATCATCTCATTCTGGAGAGTGTCAACAGACAGTCATACATGTGAGAATAGTGCACGCAGATTAAGGGGAAAAGGCTGCCAAAGGGATTTATCTGCTTCATTATTAACATTAAGTCAAGAAACTTTACAACGCTCTTACACTCCTAAAATGTCATCCAGGTGACCTGAGTTTGAATCCCTCTGTCCTCCCATCCTCCTCAACAAATTACTTATGAATTTGACTCTCAGAGGTAAAATAACGATATTTCCCTGCTTCAAAGGGAAATTTGACACACTCATCATATAGGAAGTGCTTATATACTCCATCTACCAAGGTCACAAAAGCTGGGAAATTAACTCCACATTCTGCACAGCATGGACAAATACTGAATATAGGAAATTACTAAAACAACAAAATATGAAGCAGGAGGTTGCACAGAACATGTTACTCTCTACCCCAGCAGAAGGTGCCCACATATGGGCAGTTTACTTTTTATTTTCGCTGTTTCACGGTCCATGGACGTAGCTTTACCAGTAGATGATAGTCTGATCTCCCATTATGGTCATAACTAAACTGACAAGACCAAGCCACTTCATCTTCACAGTTTCCAAAACAGGTAATAAAAAAATAAATTATGTGAAATCAAGTGACTAGAGGACTGGCTGTACTTTTCAGCTTGAGGGCTCACACATTTATCCTCAGAGCCACCCAGGCTTCCCACCTCACAGCCAGCAGAACCCAGCCCAGCCCAGCTGAGGTGTCCCCAGAGCAGGTTCTGGGCAGCACGCTGCAGGCACAGGTAGCACAGCAGCTCGGGAAAACACAAATAGCCTCACTGCAATGGCCTGGGGAAGGGGCTGCAGAGTTGCATCATCTTAATGCCCACTGAAAGGCTCTGGAAAGAATAGCTGGGAGCACAATAAGGATTTTCTGTGGCATTCACAGAACGAGGGGCAGAGAACTAGTGAAAAAGAAAACAACTCACCGAGATCTGTACTCCAACATTTTATTTAAGCTATTTACGCTGCACTTCAGAGCTACTTGTCCTTCATTTCTACAAGGACCAGCAGAACACTGCTCTCACTTGGCCCGAGTTGGAGGTGATTCTGCAAACACAGCATGCAGTCACCATGCTGCACAGTGCACCAGGGAAGACAACCTTCCATCTGTGCACAGATCCCATTTTGTACAGGGACTGACCCCTTAGCTCTGACACACTGGTCTTTGCACAGCCTGTGGGATTGGTAATGTTAAACATCTCCAAAACTCCACCTAAGGGCTCAGCTGCAACCTCACTAGGCGAAAGAACAGAAGTGAAGGGGTAGTTCAAGCCAGCGTGGCGGGGAAGGCGGTATTGCTGCGCTTGGGGAGCAGCTGGGAAAAGGGCACCGATTCTCCTTGCAGTGGCTGCTGCCTCCTTCGCAGCCTCTACTGCGGAAAGTTCTGCAGCTGCTGGGAGGAACCCATTGGCATAACAAAAGCGGCTTTCAGAAGCAGTATGGGAGGCTGGAAAGAATAAGAGAAAAAAAACCCAAAGCCAGAAGCTACACTGAAAACTACGGTTAGTTTTTTTCAGTATTGCCTAACAGTCTCAGGATCTGGGCTCCAACATGTTACATAGATTATAAACACTGCTGTCTCCCATTCCTTTCCTGCTGACTAAAGAGCACAGGTTAAAAGAAACAACTTTAGCACACCCACAAGCACATTTTTAGGACTCTCATGTAATTAAGATCTCAGCTGTGCAATAAAATGAGCCCAAGGCATAAAAGATATTTAGGAGCTTTTAGGAGCCTGAACTCCAGCTTTCAAGCAGGACTTAGGCACCCGAGTATCCTGCTGGATCTAGGATTCAATCCCCCAACTTCCACTTCATCAGTTGTTGAAATCAAGGCAATACTTCCTTACTTGCTGAGGTGTTACATAGTCTCATCTCACTGTAAATGCTGCACTCAAAAACATATCAGTGAGCATAATAAGAAACCTTAACCAATTAAATGGGCAGGAAAATGCCCTTGGACCCCTACCTGCAATTCTAGGGAAAAGAAAGCACCAGGCTGCTGGTGAAAGACTCTCAAAAGGGAAACAAAAGATAGCTGCAATTAAAGTCTCCTCTCTCTCTCTCTCTATATATATATATATATGTATAATTTTTTAAAATCTGCCTTTAAGCATTAAGCTTCTCCTCCATGACTAGTGTTCCTTTAAAGTGTTAAAAACTTTCAGAAATAGGAATCATAGGCTGATATTTTTGATCTATAGAAATAAACACCTGGCTTATGAATGTTACACGGACTCCATCCATTGTAGGACAAAATCCAAAAGGACAAAATAAATCTTGGTCTCTTTAAATCAAACAAAGGAGGGAAGAAAGCATCATTCTCCCCCTTCCTTTCAGTGGGTTCAGGCTTACCCCTAAAAATTTTAATAGTAGCAACATAGTGTTGCCTCTCAGACAAACCACTTCAGTTATGGAAACTGCAAAATGGCTCAGCCTCTCTTACAAACAGGAGCTAAGTTGGGAGGGAGACATCAACTTACAGCATATTTCGGTACCACTTACTTTTTAATGCAGGAAGCACAAACACGCTCCTCACGTCGCTGATCACTTTAGGAGGAATAACCAGTGAAACAGAGTTCAGCATACAGCTCATCACAGCCGCTCTGCTACAGAAAATCCCCCATCCATCTCTGAACACTAAATTCTTTGCTTTTCTGCTTAACGTTACTCTTCTGGGTAAAAAAGAATTCAAGGCCCAGAGACATATTATTTTTGCGTAATAAAGTTATACATATGGATTCAACTTAGCTAGGAAATGTCAACTTAAGGCTTGTCTTCATGAGGAAATTTACTGTAACTAGTCTACCAGTATAATTATATTGCTGTAGTTCTACTGGTAAAATTCCCCTGTTGAGCCTTATTCTTTACAACAGCCGCCTTTATGGTTTACTTTTGTCAACTATGCCAAAAAAGGCCCCTGCTCCAGAAAGATCACAACAATTCACAGGGGAGGAGGGGAAGGAGCTACACCAGTGCAACTGGAGTGGTAGAAAGAATAACAGTATAGAAATGGCAGAATTTCTCTATACTAACAAATTATTTGCTACAGAAAAAAATGCTGCAAGAAAACGATACTGTACATCAGATATGATTGCATCCCCACCCCTTTAAGGAGCGATGCCTCAGTCATTCCCCACATCCCTTGCAGGAGTGATGCCCCCTGGAACAGAGCACTGACCCTCCAAAACAAGAGGTGCTGGTGTTAAAGGCCAACCCCTCTGGTTTACAGTTTGCATTTTCAGGGAGGGATAGCTGAAAAGCAAATAGCATCCTTTGCAAAAGGGATTTTAAAACAATTGCCCTTCACTTCAGCAGCCCAAGAATGAGGAGCTGGAAAAAAACAATGAGCCATCTGTGCGCTCTTCCTTCCTTCTCTGTCTCTGTCCTCTGGGCTTAAATCAGAGCTCCCCAAGAATGGCCGGGTCCCCCTCCACCTCCGCCCACCCTGTTTACAATCTGCAAAAAACAGTTTTCTGGCCTCTTTTTTTTTTTCCTTTTTGTTCTTAAGTCCCATTGCAAAAATCTTCCTTCAAACCTCAGCCCTTTGTCAGGTGGTATCCCATCTACCCAGCTTTGTCAGTTGATCAAAAAATGCCTCCCACCAGATGATCCATTCCTTGTTTGCCACCCCTGGAGGCAGAGTGGCACTCAGGAGCCCCAGCCACCCCTTTGTCCCAGGAAGGGAATACCATCTCAATGGGAGACCACCAAAGATTTGCAGCCCTCTTTTGTTATCCTGGTGTCAGGGCCTATTGGGCCTCGATTCAAAAACTGAGACGACAGTAGAGAGGCAGCCAAGTTTGGTAACCACTGTGGAGTTTCCAGCTTAGGAGAGAGAGATACCAATAGCTCAAATTTTCAAATAAAATTACTGATGGTAATTTGTGGTTACAAATTGTAATCACTGTTCCAACAGGAAGAAGACGACTATTCTAGCACTAGTCAGGAAGGTATGTTCCCAATGCTAAATCTGCGTTGAGGGAAAAAAGGAGATTAGGTCTGAATAACAGCATTCAGATGCATCTCTTCAAACATCCATTTTGTTAGTATCATTATTCCAGCAAGCAAAGGGATAAAAAAGTCAACCCTCCTTTGATCTCGCAGCCAGAATGGCCACACAGCTCAAAAAATGCTTTTACCTTCATGTCCCACTGAAAAAAAAAAAACCAACCACAACAAAACCCCCCAAAAAACAACACATACCACAATACTATTTTAATTCTTGCTTTTTAGAGCATCCTAAACAGATCTTTATCAAATAAAACACTTTTTCACAAGAAGACCCAACTTTGATCCCCAGTCACTCCTCTTCCCACGCAGCACGCACCCAGCTGGGGGATCAGAGTGAGGAAGCCTGGTCTCAGGCCAACTCTTCTCCCATATGCCAAGATCATAAACGTCAAAGTTCTGCTGACAAAAAGAAATCATCGAGTTTGAACACCATGCCTCTTCCCCTGCATGGCAGCAAGAGGCTCATCTTACCAGGATGCACGTGCAGATGCGCTACTGAAGGGGAAGCAGGGCTGCCATCAGCAACCTTCAGCTATAAACCTACTTTCAAACTTTTTCCTTTTTTTTTTTTTTTATTGAAAACAGTCCTTCTTGTAAATTGAACTACTGTGCTGTAAATATTAAATGGTTTTCCTTCAATGCTTCAACAAAAAAAATCCAAATCTCGTGCAGTTTAAACATGCTTTCATCCTATGACCTCCGCACACAAACATGGAGAGCTCGCAGCACAAAGTGGACTTCTCTCTGTAGGTGGGCTACATCTTTCACGTTATTAGCAGTGCTAACTGCCTCCGACAAATGACATTTGAAGCCAAGCGCATTCCGCCTTGCAGGAGGGAAGAAAAGATTTCCCTGTGGTGACCAAGGCTTCAAGGGAGGTCTGGCTCCAACAGAGAAACACGAGTCTTGAACAGTCCTGGTGCTTTGCCTCACTCATCGGAAGGACACTGTCAATGGGGCATGGAAATAAGCATGACACTTGATCTAGCTGTTTTTTTGCCTGGGAAATAGGGAATTAAACCTTACATTATCACACTTGTACATGTGCTTCTTTAAAATCTCCCCAAAATTTTTTAACTCATTGGTCAGATTCAATCAAGTCCTTCAAAGGAAGAGTTGTCCCCAAAATACTACGTTTCTACAAAGCAGGCAAAAACAAACAGCCAGACAGAAGAGAAGGATCTACAGGCACTCCCAGTAAGCAAGTTTCAGTAGAAGCACAACTGTATTTCTAGACACCAAAGAATCCACACAGGTGAGACCTGTTAAAAGCACCCTCATTTTAGGAAAAGCTCAGTCTAACTCATATCTTTATAGACGTGAAAAAAAAATACAACCACAAGACAAGTCCATTAAAGAACAGATCTTATTACCATCCCTGCAGCTAAACTACTCATTTCAACTTTGATGGTTTCTCAAATGAGCTATTGTTAGGAGGAAATACTTTTTTGACACAGAACTCCCTGATTCTGCGGTCTCTCTCTCCACTCCGCCATGAACCTTCCAACTAGAAAAATAAGCATCACCTCTGGGTTAATCTCTGATAGAAGACAAAGGAATATAAGAGTTTGGTGCCCATTTTGAGCTCTCCAAGTCTTATCTCTTTTACCTCCTTCCTAAACCAAAGCTTGCCAGTGTCCTCTTGCACATCATTCCCTTTAAGCTGGGGCAGATGCTCCACCTCCAGCAATAATACCCAGAAGAAACATTTCTTCAGTGCATTGGCTGAAGTCCAATTCCCACAGATGAAGCTATGGCAACATGAAGTAGGAAGCTACAGAGACCTGGAAGAAGCTCCTCAGAGTGACATTAAATCCCCATAACTTCACTGCTGTCCTTGCTGTTGCCCACAACCAGCCTATAGCAGTCATACCTCACAAAAGCCTGATCCAGGAACAGAACCACTATTTCCTGATCCTCAAGGATATGTGCCCAAAACTCAACCTCACTTCCCTGTTCCATGTGCCAAATTCGCTACCAAGCAGTCAGCGCTGACACAAGAGGTGTCCTTTGACTTCAGAGGTAATAGCCTGGTAAAACAAAACCAGGACGACCACGTGAGCACTTGTACATCTATGCTATTATTTAAGAAAGTCCTCAAGTTCCTCTGTGTGAAGTATGCTTCAATATCACACTTGAAAGAAACTGGACACCATGAGAGGTGGAAGAAAAGCTTGGGTTTTAAATAATTTTCCTTGAATTCCAGGCTCAACTCCCAAACTAAAGTGATTTGATCTTTCATCTCTCCAAGGCTGACATGTTGAACTCTGCAAAACTGTTTCAAAATCTTATGTGAAATATGGATCCGCAACAAGCACCAGTTCTCTCTAATTTACTGTCTTCCCAAAGGCCCTTTATTGCATTTTCATGAAAACAAAGAGGGGCAGAGTCAGTCTCCACCATTTTAAAAGTGTTCACTGTCACCTTGGAGTTTGGTGTAATATTTCAGCGGTGCTTTAGGCATGTGGTTTATAAAGCACTGAGGGACCCATTAAATAACAAAATTTAAGGCTAAAGGCTAGCAAGCTGAGGGCAGTGAGCTTTTAAATTTATGAAAGGCTACAGAACTAAAAGGCCACTAAAGTGACAGCTGTCAGCACCACTCCATCCTACATTCATGCAGGCTCAAAGGAGAAGCCAGCACGCACTTAAAAGAAAGAGAGCACTCGTTCCAACTTTCAGGCTATTTTCTAAATACTCTTTTGAAACTCCTTTCATGCTCGGAAAAAGCCTTCCAGAAAACATCCATCCCTCTGCAAGCCTTGCATTTGTTACCTGATCCAGTTTTGCGCTCCTTTTTCTTCCTCCCAGCTCTAACAAGCATCCTTGCCCTTTTACAAGTTAAGGTCATTCAGAGGATCTATACAAGCAAGCAGAACACAAGCTGGACTGGAGATTCTGAAAGGCTCATGCTTACCCTCACCTTTAATAGGGAGGCACCACCCACAGAGCAGCACGTTATCCCGGTTATCCCGGCATGCACCGCTCCCTCCCGATCCAAATGGTAAGTAGCGCAAATCAAAAGGACCACGGCAAGTTGGAACCTGTTGTCTCCGCGGGTGGTACCCTGCATCTGTATGAGATGAAGGCAGCTGTAATCTCTTTGGTTTTATGCAAATTGGATGCTGCACTTGGGCTCCTGGCTAGCTGCCAGGAAAAAAACAAACAAACCAACCAACCACAAAACAAACCAAAAACCACCACCCTTGTCAATATGAAGTTTGTGTGGATCAGGAAACCCAATTATTGAAATCTGCATAAAAAGCTAAACATCAAAACACAGTTGGCATGTTTCTTCTCAGGATGTGGGAAAGCCACAAATACAAATCTTATCTCTTAACCTAGCCACAATTCAAGCTTTGCTTTCTATTGTGGTTCTGAGTTACAACCTTGCAATTTTTATACAAATAAGACTATCCAAGGTTTTTAGGAATTCTATTGCATCATGGTGCTCATTCTCCATGCACTTATTGAACTCTTAACAAAAAGAGGGAGCACTTGAACTGCAGGAACAGTTAATTGGAGATTCAGTCTTAGCCTTAGAGTGAACTGGAGATAGAAATTGGTCTGGTGAAAAAGCACGTCACTCCCTGGACAACAGAATCCAGGGCTGGAGTTGGTGTTGCCACTGATGGAGACCGAGTCCAGCTGCGCTTGCTGACGCTGCCGTCCTCAGGCACTTGTTTTCCACATCAGCAGAAGTCACCATCATGCCTGGAAGCTGTAGGAAGGCTCAGGTGCCTGTGCCATGGTGCTGCTGCCAGCCTGGCATCATAGCACAGATTTGCAACTACCAGCAGAGGCACTGCGCTTCGTGCAGACGCACAGAGGCACGTTCCTGGATGCTGACATTGCCGTGGGCAGCAGCTGCCAGCAAGGGGTGGAGGAGGGCGCAGGACTTCTCCCCTCTCCCACAGCCACGGGCCAGACGGGCCCGGCCAGTGCGTGCTCACACACTACACACGCACTCATCACTGCAGCGAAGAACCTCTTCAGAAAGCAAGAACAGTCCAAAAAAAAAAAAAAGGCAGGCTCTACTCTAACCCTGCTGAACAGATTCAAGAAGTTGCACATTGGTTTTGATTTTAAAGTAGACAGAAAAAGTTAAAAATGGAGCATAACTTGCAAAAATGTCCCGGAAGGATTTCTACTGCCACTCAAGTTGTGCAACATGCTCAATTGGAGAGACTTATTTCCATGCAAGTGGCTTGGCACGAAATCCCACTGAAAGGTCTGCGGTTCCCTAGCGCTGTCATGACGTCATGAGTTAGGATTTTTAGAGCGATCAGCCCAGCACAGCTGGTGTCATGGTTGCCATTATACCATGAAACGCTGAGCGGTTTTAAATGAAAAAGGTCTCCCCATTCGAAATTCTTACATTTCTTCCATCTTATTCTGTGGCCTCTTAAAACCAGACCAGGTCTGTGAGCAGAGTAGAGCTGATATTTAAGCAGAGCAGGAAATAGTGCTGCTTTAACTGAAAATAAATCTGTCAACAACGAGGCACAGGGAGAGCTCCACTTCAGACTTTTCAGGTTCTTATTAAAAAATATAAATTAAAGTCAACATTTTCACATTACTTGCTACATCTGTTTGCTATTCCATTATAAATAAAAATACAGGGGCCTCCAATTCAGCATCACTTCACTCAAAAGTCAGAAAATCCTTTTTATTTAATACTGCATTATAATTGGTCTAGATTGTACTATAACACCAGAATAGGTCTACAAGAAATAAGCCATACATTGTCCAAAGCAAGCTGGGAGATTCAAGAGACCTCTGGCAGCATACTGTCCCTTCCTTTCTAAAGGACAAAGGACAGCAAGGTTATAGAAGCACATCCCTCCCTGCACTCTTTGCAGAGAGGGCTGGGAAACCAAAACACCCCACAAACTAACTCGTATCCAGAGGCCAGGGCAGCTGAGCAGAGTTCAGTGCCACACCAGCTTCCAAAATCTTCCAAAGATTTAAACAACACCCCTGTCACTCCACATGCCTGCCATCCATCCCACAGTACGCTTTACCTGGGACAGCAGAATCCCAAAGGCCTTCAAGCAACAAACTGATTCCCATTTTCTTAAACAAAGGCTTTATTAAATTCCCTGTCGGATAAAAAGAACTTCCCAAGAACACAGAAAAACCACTACATTCCTGCAGTGTGCACCCAGCGCTGGTCTGGTGATGTGCAGTTCGCATGGCAGCCACATTTCAAGAGTAGTTAGCGAACAGGTGGCCTAGCAGGTGGTAACTTCAGGTTCAGTGTTCAAGAGATGTGCACGTTTTGACAGCTTTACCACATGCATAATTGTATATTAAGGCTTTTTGCCACAAAGGCAGAGCCAGCCTTCGCAACAGCACATGGTGTATTAAGTTTTGTAGCTCCAAGAATTAGGTCAAAATACAGGTGACAGTCTGCAGACAGCTGAACGTCTCCAGGTGAGTGACATGAGGTGCCTGGGAACACTGTTCAGCCAGAGAGAGAGACAGGAAACACATGCACATACTCAGGGCACGGAGATAACTTAGATGGATCTGAACAAGCCTCTGCTGAAGAGGTGTCAGCCAACACCCCTGACTCAGGGCAGCAGCCAGGCCCCTCTGTGTGCCTGCAGCACCCAGCTGCAGCAGCCCCGGGCAGCACGGTGCCAGGGCATATCAGCTCCCCAAACCTCCTCTCAGGCTCACGAATACCTGAGGCATTCAGGGACTTCACATCTCCCAGACTTTGCTTCTGCTTCCCCCAGTAGACTTTGGAAATCACCTGCAGCCTATGTCTAGAGATGGGAGTTTAATTCCTGTGCCCTGCAACCAGCAAAAGGCATATTCCACTACTTCAGTCCAAATTTCTTGACCAAACCATACAACAGTATAAAGAGTTAGGAGGTCTCATGCCAGGAAGTTATTTAAAGTTGTGACATTCCACCTGTGGGACACTTTCACTCCTCCACCCCCAAGCCTTCCACTACAGAAGAACAGCAGGTTTGGGTCTACCAGACAAGTTTCAGGAGTGGGAAGCCAGAGCACGTGCCAGGGCCAGATAGGCTGTGTCCTTACATAATTTGCTTCTTCATTCATAAAAACACACCACCCTTCCCATCTGCAGCTGAGATCCTCAAGTCCACTCCCTGTTCTCACCCAAAACCATCAGGAAAGAGTCTGAGCAGAGAGAATTAGTCTCACAATGGGAAAATATCAGGCTGACAAGTCAGCACAGCACTTATTGCCTCCAAAATTAGTTCCATCAAAACAAAGTGGGCAAACATGCCATCTAAACTTGGCAACCACAGATTTTCAGCGGCAAAGGTGAAATACCAGGATCTGACCACGTGAAGGCCTGCATGCCCATGGTAAGGTCTCTTGTGGAAGCAAGGGAAGGCAGTTTTTAACTTCACTTCTTTATTTCACTTGCGCTACCTTTCCTCTGCCCCAGCAACTCATGACTGGGTTTGTTGTCAGATGTGTTGATTAAATGTCCTAGGCAGATCTCTGTGACACTAGGGTCTTGTAGAAACTTAAAAGACTTGTCTTCCGAAAAACAGCTCTGTAATGACGACGATGAGAGGAAAAAAATACAGAGAAACTGCCTTGTAGATGTGGGTAAGGTTAAAGAAATTGCCTGACTGCTGCTGTTGCGAGAGAAGCAGCTGGGTGAAAAAACCTGGTGGCTGAATCTAAACCAAGACAAACAAAAGAAGGAAAGCTTGGGTGAACAAACTGAGGCCTTTGCTGCACCATTCATCAAGGACATTTACCCTGCAGCTATGAACCAGCGCAAAGAGACAAGGACAGCAGAAACCTCCTGCAGCTTCTGCCTGGTTAAAAGGCCACGTCCACAGCCCCAAGATCATGAAAGCTTGGCTACTGCTACTCACTTTAACTGGAGTTAAGGAGCAAGGTCAGTAAGAGAAAGAATAAGGTTGCTGCTTGCCCAATCTAATACAAAATGCCTGCTAAAGACCATCCATACCAACAAGCTAGGATAATAATTTAATTACTGGAGAAAAAAAAACAGTAAAACAATTAAGAATTTTATGCTTCTGTTACACAAATTGGCACTTCAAACAGCAGCCACTGGGGTGGCAGTCCACTGACAGTGACACTGCTGTGCCAGCAACAGGAAAAATGCCCTTGCAGCATTTTTCCAGAGGAAGGCATTTAACATGCACAGGGAGGGGTCAGGATTTAAGCAAATGACCATAACAGACTACCAGGAGTGAAAAACACAAGACATTCAGTTAAAAAAAAAATTCCTAACCAGTTAAAAGAAAAAAAATATAAAAGCACTCAACACTGACAAAGAAATATATAGCATTCAAAGCCTGCAGAGGGGCACATAATAATTCTTCTATGTCCAAGAACAGGCATACGTCACTCCTTGTGAGACAAGGGCTAGGGTATTCTCAGCAGAAAACCAGCTGTTCAAATAATAACAGCAGGACAAAGTTTTACTTACATTCCCCCAAAATGCGACACAAAACACGACACGCAGCAACAGAACGTAAATGACACTTACTCATGTACTCTGTTGTCTCCATACAAGTCACTTAACCCAAAGCTGATGTAATGCCAGTGCTCAGGAACATTCAGCGCTGGGTTTCCCAGGTTTCTGTACATGCTAACATAGTCCAGAGGGTCAGGTCCTCCCAACCTGCATTCAAAACAGAAAGATTCTTAGGTAAGTTAGTTTATTCAAGACAAATGAGAAGTCTCCACAGGTGCTACGAGGGGCTGTACAAAGACCTGTTTAAAATATACCTAGTGACAAAAATTAAAATAGCATGTCCAAGTTACCTCTAAGAAGATAATTGATGAGAAAGGCTGTGTTAAGTCCAGAAAGCTTCTCAAGCACAGGAAGACAAAACACACGTGTGCAACACACTACAATGTTTTTTATATTAAAGCATAAAAACCTCTGGAAAATCATATTAAAGCTTCGACAAAACACGAAGAAAATTGGAAGACTGTACTAGTAGAAGAGCAATAGCTGTATTTGTACTGTAAGCTCTTAATCCAGTCCAGAGGTATATACCTCAATTAAAAAAAAAAAAACCAACAAAAAACCACTGATGCTATTCCTCAAAGCAGAATTTGAAATGGCTAAGTTTTGAGGAGAACAATCCATACTTCTGAACACAGGCATGACACTTATTACAGTCAAGGAGAAAAATGTTGATTCAGAAAAATTAGTACCAGAACTTGCAAAATACACTAGCTGTATTAATCAAGAACGAGTAAAAAGCATCAGTGCAACCTCTGCTTCGACCTTAGAATGAGTTCCTTAAAAGAAAATCACAACGAAGCAGAGCCAAACCACGTTAAGCAGCAATGACCAAAGCCTGGAAGGGCAGAAGGAAGCCAGGCTGGTGGGACAGGAGAGCACAGCGCGTTCCTCCTGCGCTCGCCTCGCTTCTGCCCACGCAGAGACAGGTCAGCTCCCAGTCGAAGGAACATGCTAGGTTGTTTTGCTCAGTTTGTCCTGTCAATCATAAAACACACAGGTAGAAGCAAGCAAGAAGAGACAAGACAAACCACCTACCACAAACATTTACAGAATAGCATGAGCAGCTGTTTAACTCTTTCCTGCCTCTGATTTGCTGCTTCTTCAGGTAAAATATTCTCAGCTGCTCCAAACAAGAAAATCCAGGCTAAGATGATGTCCTCCATTCAAACCACTTACTACACACCAAATCCCCTCGTCTACATTTTCTGCCCAGATCCTGACTCTCATCTGCAGGGTGGCTGCAGGGCACGCCTGTGCCTCCCTTGCTAGTCCTGGGGCTTTGCGTATCCCCATTGCACAGGCCACAACCGCAGCACAAAAAGTGTTTGAACACCTTAGATTTGTTCCCTGATTAAAGTACCACTGCCTTATATCAAACAATGGCAGGCTCGGCAAGAAATACTTTCTCAGCACCTAGCCTGCTCCTCAGCCTTCCGTAGCACCCTCCAGCCCCACTGCTCCATGCCTCCTGGAAGTGTTTGTGCTCGGCAGGTGGAGATCCATATCTTGCCTTACCAAAGAAGCCCTGGGGTGATCAAAAAGCAAAGCTTAATTGTAGTTATCCCACCTAATGCCAGTACCCTCTTAAAAGTCCCATCTAGCAGTACAGAGGAAACACTGACAAGCATTTCGGTTCTTAGGTATGAGTGAGGTGGTTCACTGGTGGCTCATGGGTCTGGCAAGAGGCCAGCACCGAGTTGAGCTGACTTTCAAGGCACCTGTAAAAAGATGATTTCCAAGATGAGCACTGAGGAGAGTTAATTAATGCACACGGGGACTCCCCAAGTTTTTCACCCACAGGAAAGACTGTGCCAGAAAGGGCCACAAGAGCAAGTTTCCTCTTTTTTCCAGAAGGCACCTACACAGATTTCTAGTGATAGTGATAAACTATTTGAAATCTTCTGCCCAACCTTATCAAATCTGTACAAAGCAATATGTCACCTTGTATTAAAGGCCTGTGGGCTGTCTCCACAAGTGCACTGTGCTGCCCTCCCTCCTATTGCTGCAGGTAAAAAAAGAAAAAGCAGAGCAGGGTTATCTAAAATGAGTGACTTTCCCTAGGACAGCTTCCCTCCTCTTAAGTCACATAAGGCCACCAGAGTGGCTCCAGGCCAGCTCCAGCTTCCCAGAGGGTCAGTCAAGGATGCAGTCCCAGGATATCAGGGTGAGACAGAGGGGGTGAGCAGCCCAAGGGCCAAATCAGAATTACACAACCTTCTCATATGACAGGCGTCAGCTTTACGGAGTAAAAAGTAAACTGGTGAGCAAGCATCGTGAATGCATGTTAGAACCAGGGATGAATCAGAGTTTGATTCCCCAGTGGGGCAGCCTAAGAAAACCCATTCTTCAAGTCTGGCAACAGATTGAAACACTCAGAAGACACAAGTCTCCCTGATGCACCACATTTCCACCTGCGTTTCCACCCCCCCTCACCAGCACCAGGTCGTGCTGGCAACTGTCTGAGATCTTTGCTGTAGTTACCCATTCAGGTGGCCATGTCCAGAGTGGGACAGTCACACCCCAGCCAGCACTCAGGGTCCCCTCAGTAGTAACTCCTGGATCCATGACAGAAGATCAGGTGGAAGCAATTCCAGCCAGGACAGTCACTCACCCCCGGGAGGCTGCAGTGAACAGCAACAGCCACACACAATTACCACCTGACCAGGAAGACTCCAGATCTAGGGAAGTCAATACACTGACCAGCAAACCGGAGTGAGAGATTAGCAAGTTTTCAGGTGTGTAGGATTTGCAATGCACACAAAATGACTCCATCTGCTAAGCAACAAGCATCTCCCCCCCCCCAACAAAACCTGCTTCCAAACTGGGTTTAATAGCACCTTGGATGTCAAATGATTTGCACTGGAACACTGTTGGCCCAGGCACTTTGACACTGACAACACACAAGACAAACCCTCACACTGCCCTTTTTCAGGGCAGGGACTGCTCCGCGAGTTCGCTCTTCCCCAGGGCTACTCAAGCACATTTATCAGGTCTGATGCAGACAGACAGCAAGTCCTGCAGCAGGTGAGCCAGACACCTCTCCCTCACTCCTGCTACAATCCCACGCTTCCCTCCACAGGCCAAGCCTCCCCAAGGATGAAAGAAGCAGCTGAGGGATGCAGCACCAGTCAGCTCGGGGAGCTGAGCTCAGTCCTGCCCAGAGTCAGCTACCCACTGCTTTACACACTGCACAATAACCCAGACAGATTGTCTCTACTCCCTGAGAAATTTGGTAGGCTTGGAAGCGATTCAGACAAAAAGCCTGCAGCAGTGACTAACTACATTTCAAAAAAAACCCATCCAAGCCATATACCTACCCTAAAACCGCTGCAACTGCAGGAACAGTCAGCACTAGCTTTAAACCAGCTACCTGGAGCACAGCTAGTAATATACCCATGGCAATAACACTCAGCAAAGGCTCATCAGCACAGATGTTTATCCAGTTTCGGTGGCAGGTTTCGCTGCCACGCTGACTAGCTGAGGCTGCTGATGCCTGCTGTGGTACATGCTGCCGCCCACAGCCGCTGTTGCAGGGTTTGACCTTGTATCACAATCTACATATCAGTACATGCGTTCACACAAAGAGCTGGAAGCGTTGGAGGATTTTATTAGGAAAGCCCAACTTCAAAGCTAGAAGTACAGTACAAATTTGTTACATTCTCTATTCATGCAGCTCATTCAGGAGCAAGAAGGGCAGCCTCAGGGGAAACCCAGGATTTGCATCTGCACCAAGAGCCTTTCTTTGACTGACATTAAGAGTGCTCTGAAGTTTGTGTAGAAGAAGAAACCCAAAGTGGGCACAGAGGAAACAGCGCCCCAATGAGAAAAAAAAAAAAGAAAAAAGAGTAAAATTCTCAATCCACTCATCCTGAGAAGTCCTTAGTGGACTGTTCATAACTGCTTCCCAGCAGCTGACAACAGGACTGCTTTTCACAGCTACCTTCTAACATTCCCCCCTCAGAAACAGTCCATGAGCCCCAAACAGCTACAGGCCACAGACCAGCACACTGGTTTTCAAGTATGTGGCCTAAGTTCAAGACAGTTGATGAAGAAACAACAGCCCAGCCCAAATTCTGCCTATCTCAAAACCTATCACAAAGCAAGGAAAATACAAATTTGCTTTTTCACCAGCAATTTTATGTATGAAGATATTTCAATGAGAGATATTGAATCACGCTTTAAAAATAAAAGCGGATACAGATAGAAACTCCTTTCTCAGCACGTGACCTTTACAAATACAGCCAGGAATTTTTCCAAGAAGTTTCAACTGCAATCACAAACTCTTTCCCAAGATATGCAAATACAGTGTAAAAAAAGGACTAGTTCCATGAATCAATCCATACAGCTAATCCCCTGCATTTAATAGGTAGACAGTTCTGCAGATTCACCAGTATTATAAAGTAAGGATCTTCTCTGCTGTGCAAACTGTAGAATATAACCTCAGCTCCCTTAACAAAAAAAAAATTGCTGTTAACCATAGAGAAACTGATACGTATAATTAAAAGCTGATTAACAGTACAATATTTCTCCTAAGGCAGGGAACTTTGTTCAGCAATTTCCTCTTTTAATCTAAACCAAGTAATCGCTGGCAGCCTAGGCAAAGTAGGACAGACTAACAGAGTGAGCAGTAGTAGAAGTCATTCTACCAGCCTTCAACAAAACCAACCTCCAAATCTAGCCGACTTCATTATCAAAGGGAGAGTAGGTACCTGTAGCTCAACCTCGCACAAGAATTTCCTGCACAGGACAGCAGGAAAAAGCTCACTTCTGATTTCTACAAGCAAAACCCTCAGCTCTTGCTGCCAGACAGAAGAACTGCTAAGTGGAAAATGTCGGGATAAACAGGGCGTCACATTACTACTTGCATGCAACTGGCCATCACTGTCAATAGCAGTTTTTCTAGTATTTGAGTTCCAATCACAGTGAAGCCGTATTCAAACGATTAAGCAAACAAGCAGGCAGGCTTCTTCCAAAACAAGGGTCTCTGTCATTCTTCATTATAGACCCTCCATCCCACACACATTTTGGGCCACTCTAGTTGGGACTGGTTTAAGCTGCTGATGGAAAAGTGCTGACTCCAAATCAAGGTGACTGGAAATTCATCAAGCTTGAATATATAAGATTAGAAATAGGTGTAAAAACAGATTGATCAGACCACCATCAAAGTACCACAGTACTAACCCACACAGATGATTAAGAAATTGTTTGCATTTTGAGGTCTCAGATTCTTATCTCAGCCCACTGTGTCAGATTAAGTACAAAAAACGCTAAGCAATAAGGGCTTACAGACATAGATCTTGCTAGAACCGCATGAAAAACACCACCTCTTTGGAAGACAACAGCAACAGCTTGGCTGTCGGAGCAGAACACAGGGAGGATGTTATTCTGCTGTTGCTCAGGCCTCAATCAGTAGACACATCCTGGTTAAAATGAACCGTAAATACAGAAGTTAAGTGTTTACTAAACTTTTTCCAAGTGCTGGAGCAGGGACTGGTCAATGTCAGGTCCAGCAAACACTTGGGGGTTACCTGATAGCATTCTGTAGGCCCAGATGAGGGGGTTGAGCAGCAAAGAAACAGTAAAAAGCAAAAGGAAGCCTCTTTGCACAGGGCTAGACACTAGACACTTATCTCCACAGCTGAACAGCCAAGTACTTCCTTCATGTTACTCTCCCGCATAAACAACTGCTGTTACTGGTGTCAGACACTGTGTCAGCAGACACAGCAGCAGCAGATTTGCAGTCTGCGATAACACGTGGCTATACGAGGGCAAGAGGAACTGGCTCTGCCCCGTGGGTTTTACGGGTGGCTACACGCACAGCACACGTCCGGCTGGGAGCCTGGAGCACAGGTTCACTCCGGTCAGCACTGGCCAAGCCTGCACCCTGAGCTCCAGAGCTCCTGCTTCCCGTCCAGGAGGGGAAACCCCAGCCCCACACCCTCCGTGGGAGCTCTTTGCTGGGTGGCACACATTCCCTTTTCCTGTGACCTACCCCAGCCAAGGCCCTCACCAGCCACCCCTTGCTCAGGGGAGCTCCAAACCACCCCAGAAACCCAAACACATCCTCCTGCCTCAATGCACCCCTTCCCAGACCCTTCCTCCTGTTCCCAGTGCATCCTCCCCAAGAAATCTTCTCAAAACACACCCCTCAGGAACACAATTACACCCCAACGCTCCTTACCTAAGCTCACTGCACACCCCCAAACTCCTGCATCTCACCCCAAACTTCGCACACAAACCCCAGTTCCTCTCTCCTTGCTGCAACCCTCCCCTGCCCCACTGCCTACCCCCTTCACCCCGTGCGGCATCCCCAGCCCCACACAAGGCCCCAGCTCTACTGTTCCCCCCTCAGCCCCACACCAGCCCCCAGCCCCCTCCAGGCCGCAGTCCCGGCCGCCTCACCAGTACTTGAGGATGGCTGTGACCTGCAGCGGGTTGGGCTGGTCGGGGTAGAGGCGGCGGCACTCGCCGTAGATCCCGTGCAGCCCCGGCGGGAAGAGCGACGGGAAGGAGCCGGACCCCGACCCCGACCCCGACCCTGAGCCTGACCCCGGCCCGCCGGCGGGAGGACCCCCGCCAGGCCGCACGCCTTCCATGTCCCGGCGGCAGGGACGGCGCGGCGGAGGCGGCTGGTCCCGGCGCGGTGCGGCCCGCTCGGCTCCGCTCGACCCCGCTCCCGGCCCGACGCGCTCCCAGCCCGGCCCGGCCCAGCCCGGCCCAAGCGGCGCTGCGCGCGGCGCTGCGGGAGGAGGGGGCGGGCCCCGCTGCCCGGGCGATGGTGAGTGACACGGCGGCTCCGCCAATGGTGACGCACGGCGCGGAGGACGGCCCCGCCTCTTCCCCCCGCCCCACGGCACGCCGCCAGCGCGCCCTCTAGCGGCGGCAGCCGGGCACAGCGTGGAGCGGGCCCTTGAGGCGCGGGGTGCCCGGGAGTTGTGGGCATGAGAGCCCGGGAGGGAGCAGGAGGTTGCCAGCGCCCGGGCGGGCCCGAGGGAAGAGGAGAGGTGGCCGTGGGGCAGCCTCAGGTGGGGCCCCGCAGCAAGGAGCGGGGAGAGGCCTGTGCAGCGCCGGGCCCGGCTGGCGGGGGTTCTGGGGCAGAGGCCTGGGGGAACCTTCCCCAGCTCTGGCTCACCCAGGGGGCTACAGCAGGGAAGGGCCCTCATGAGGCAGCTCCCCGGCCGCAGCCATCTCCAGCCTGTGTTAATCTCACTTGAAGAAGCACGGCTGTAAATTGCAGCGGTTCAGGAGCTGGTTCTCTTGGGCTTGACCTGTCCGTGTCTGGTGTGAGACTTAGTGCTCACCCTGTGCCGTTCATAACCCTGTGGTTCTGTGGGACCACGGCTATGCTCCAAGACTTGGTCAGCTAACAGCTGTATTTACTTTACTATCTCTCTTACAGCTTCTGTTACTGCTGTCTCAGTACCTTTTCCAGTCCTCACAGTGCCTCTGTTGTGCCCATGCACCCTTCTGGATCTGTAGGTACCCCAGTGGCAGCTGTGAAGCAATGCAAAGCAACACATTGAAGATCTGGCTCATACCTGAGTTGCAACTACACCTGTGCCCTGCAAAGCCTTGTATGTATGTGTGAGCTGGTGAGTGTTCCACAGTCCTACATACCCTTGCTAGAGCAGTGTCCTGCTTTTTAATCAGCATACAGAAAAAATGAGCTATGAGTGCTGAGAGGATAGGATGAGTGCTCCCGATTGTTGCATTTCTGATTTATATAGCTGAGAGTTTATTCTAAAATCAACATTCACAACATACCTTTTAGGAGATCCCATACACTCAAGAAGCTGGCAAGCAGACAAATGACCATCTGCTGGGAAAGGAGGTGAGTGTAACATTTCACTTGTCCCTGTGACACTACTTTTTGTGACATCTACCCAAGAAGTCAATTACGGTCAACTAAGAAGGTAAATATAACAAACTCATGTATAGAATGCTATGTTGGCTTAAAACACACATAGTGTGTGTCTCCTGGCATTTACTGAGGTGATACAATACTGGTATCGAAATAATTCCGACCCCTCCACCCTGTCATACAACAAAACCCCTCCTTTACACTAGGTGAATGATGAAAATCGCTGAAGATAAATATCTGAGATGAGAGTATCTGCTTGGACTAAAGACAGAAACTTACAGAAGAGTCTCAGTGTCCACATGAAAGATGCGGAACAAGACAAGCGAGTTGCCAATCATCGTTTTGTGTGCACTCACTGGCCGTGAAGTTCATTTTAACTCATCTGGCGATCCACTCTTGCTCCAAGTTTGAAGTAAACATATCATTTTAGTATTGTTGTCAGATATCAGTTATTCACAGTGCTTTTAGTACAAATGGTAAACAAGAGACAACGCATGATTTAATACTTAAGAATGCCCATTATGTGCATTCTTTGTACCAATGCTACTTTTCTGGTTGCTGCACCTCAAAAAATGCAGAGAAACCAGGTAATACTCAGAACAGACACGTTATGACCAGTTCACAGAGATGATTCCGTGAAATGATGGAGTGGTAAAACCCTTTAATTAGTGATGGATTCCTTCTACAGAAAGTGATGTGATTATTTTTTTCTCTTCCTTTGAGAAAAATTAGGAGGGAAAAAAAATATTAAACCAGAAATCGGCCAGTTGAAATTCAGTGGTTTTTAGTGGAAGGGCACAGTTAGCCCCGGAACACGGCACCCACCGCCCCACTCGAGTTTCTCGCGGAAAAGGCAGTTTTCACCTTAAGGGTTAATTTTGCTATCCGCACTACATCTCCCAGCATGCCCCGCTTCCGGCGCGCCTTCCCGCTGGTGCCGCGCGGGGCGCAGACTACACTTCCCAGCAGGCACCTCGGCCGGAGGAATACAGCACCCAGCGGGCTCCGCGCCGCTGCTCCGCGCATGCGCTGCAGAGGCTGGGCTGTTGCTCCCTGACGGGTGGCTGCGGCGGGTCCTCGCCATGGAGTCCTACGACGTGATAGCGAACCAGCCCGTCGTGATAGACAACGTGAGTGCGGGCGGCCGCGCGTCCTGGGAGCTGGGAGGGCGGGAAGGGCCGGCGGGCCGCAATCCCTTTGTCATCGGGGACGGCCGCGCCCTGCCCGCCGCCGCGCCCCCCCTCCCCCGCCGGCCCGGCCGCCGCCTTGGGCCCTCGTACAGCGCCGTACGCTGCATCCTCGCAGGCCGCCGCTGGGGCGGGGCCGCCGCGGTTCGGCGCACCGCGATTGGCTACGGCGCTTGCCTCTCACCCGCTGGAGGGCCGCAGCCCCTCGCTGGTGGGGAGCAGCCCCCGGCGCCGCCGAGGTGCCAGCTGGCTGGGAGGGGCGGGGCGTCCCCATTGGTTGGGGCGGCTGTCAATCAGTGGGGGCTGCTCGCCGTTACCTGGTGAAGCCGTGCTCCTCCCGCCACACCCTTGCGGGGAGCAGCTGTGCTCATTGGCAGCTAGAACTGTCCGTCAGGTGGGGCTGCACCCCGGTTCTGCGGCCCCGCCTTGTCCCTCTTTGTGCCTGGGGGACAATAGGGGCTGGTGGGTCCGGCCTTGGCCAGCCTCCCAGCATGCTCTGGGGGCAGTCCTTGGCTGGACTCCCGGCATGCCCTGGGAGTGCCGGCTCTTCCCTGTCAGGTGATGGTGGAGCTGAGGGCCTGCAGCCGCTCCTCCAGCACAGCCCCAGCGCATCCAGCCTGGCAATCACAGCAAGTGGGAGCCAGCACTCAGGACTCACATTCCCGTGCTGAAGCCCATGGGAAGCAGAGCTCCTGGAGGAACTACTCAACAGGGGTTGCATCAGATTTAATTTGACAGTGGGATGTGGTGTTGCAGATGGCGGCTCCTGGCTGATAATGCTTCTTGTTAGCTCAAAGCAGCCCTTCAACCTGTGTGGGTAATAGCTGAGTTGGAGATCAATGAGAGTGATTGTGTGCCTTGGTTAGATACTTCTGGGTCCAGTTCTGATTAGCCCCATCCATGTTGGCCTCCCAAGAGAAAGGTCTATCCAGGAAGCAGTGGGAGGGCATATCTTGGAGGGAGCCTCCTTTAGTGTTGTGAGTCACAAATTCATGCTCCTCCCTTCTGATATCTATTGCCAGTGATTCAGATTTTGTTGTTTCAAAGGGTCAGTGCTGTACTCCTTTCTCCATAATCTTAATTTCTGCTGAATCTGTTTGCTGTATGACATGTGGGCTTGCTAGCCTAGTACTTCTCAACCTATTGCTTTTTTTCCCATAAACTGAATGATGTAGGTGTCCTCAGATCAAGCCAACTATTCTTCTGACCCCTTCTTTATTATTGATCTCAATTTCCTCTCTACAACTTGAGCTCTCTGGTACAGTTTTGGTTTTGTTTCCTCCTCTGGAATCACAGCAGAGACATGTAGGTTAGACAATGAAGGGAAATACCTTATGGAAGAGGAGATTTAGCAGTAGAATTGACTACATGGAGAAAAATATGTTATCGTCATTATTAGAAACATTACAGAATAAGTTAGGTTGATTGTTCTTAGAAATGACTGGGGTAGCACTGACTCTGCTGTGGTATTGAGTGATTACCTAACCATTAAAGTTATTTCCAGGCACTCTGATGCTGTGAGGATGAGTTTGTTGTGCTGTGGTCATGTAATTGCAGCCTATATCTAATTTCAGCCTGTCCTTTTGTTATTTGACGTAATGATTGCTGCCTCTGCTTCAGACCTGAAGAAGGGCTCACATGGCAGCAACTGAATCGGTTTCTTTTCTCATTTTATCAGCTGGTCTTATAAAAGCTGATTCTTCTCCTTCCGCCTCTGATAAATGAGTTCTCTCCTTTCCCATCCCTGTACAAGAAGTAGAATGAAGCAGTTGTTGTGACATCTGCCTTTAGCCCTGCCAGCCGAGGAGCCTTGTGGTGACGCTGCATTTTTGGTGCTGCTCTGAGTTCAGGCAGGATGGGAAGTGGAGCTGCACAGAGTAGGTGCTGCCATTCCTGCTGCCTCATCACTGCTGCTCCTTCAAGAGCTGCAAGCAGCTTTTCAAGCC
Organism: Patagioenas fasciata; assembly: GCF_037038585.1. Classification (NCBI taxonomy): domain Eukaryota; kingdom Metazoa; phylum Chordata; class Aves; order Columbiformes; family Columbidae; genus Patagioenas; species Patagioenas fasciata. The sequence continues at coordinate 29,171,172 of NC_092527.1, read as the reverse complement.
TGAATGTTACCCTGTCTCGTGTGTATGTGTATGGGAGGGGGAAACGAGATCCTGAGCTGGCGAACAAGCCAGACCTCCCAGTCCCAGCCTTGCTCTAGTATCTCCATGTGTTCCAAAAGGGCATTAAGGTATGTAGCTAAAAACTCAACAAGGTTTTTTTCTCTTACCAAACAGCTTTGTGTTTTCAGCAGGAATAGCTTTGTAATATACAGTGAGGGCTGGAGCTGTACCTCAGCATGGCCTTAGTATTCCTCATTGTCCAATAAGTAATTTTTAAAAGAATTGTGTTCCCATCTTGCACTCCAGCAAGTTTTCTCTGAAATAGATGGTCTGGGAGCTCTGATGATGTAACGCACATGTAAACAGACAGCATGGTTCAGCCATGGCCTAAGCAAGTGCAAATTGCTTGACCTCCATGGAATTGTCTGTGTTTATGTAAAAGAGGATAAGTGGTGGCATTTCAAACAGCTAAGCTGCCAGTAACAGCTGCTGTGTCTTTGGTTTGCTCCTGATCTTATAGAATGTGTATCTAATAAAATAGTTTTACAATGTGAAATGTGTACTCTCTATAGAAAGTGCTGCATGGCAGATTGGCTCTCTTTGTGATTTTCATTCAAATTTGAGTCCCAAATGCATCAAGATGGATTAATCAATAGGTGACTAGCCACAGAGATAGTGGAAATGGCATGTTCAGTTACTTCAAGATACGAGAATTTTCCATGAGATTATCTTCCTTGACTTCTACATTTGACATGTCTTTTTTATTCTTCTTCTATTCTTTTGCTCATATTAAAAAAAAAAAAAAAAGAAAGAAAGCCCAGCCAGGATAGTTACCAGTGAAAGGGTGTTAATTTTGAGATTATTTTTAAGTTTTAACAAATTGGAGCTTGTAGCAAAAGGGAGGATGCATGGGTTTTTTGTTTATTTGAAACAAAGATTAAAAACCAGGTCTTTAAACCTTCTGAATTAGTCAGGATTATTTCAAAATGTAAACCTTTTCCTCTCATTGTATAGGAATCTCAAACTGATCTATAGGATATAGATTTACTCGGTGCACATATATCTTCAAAGTAGTAAAGAGTTTTAAAGAAAAACTGAATAGATCAGAAAGTGCTGTTGGGTGTTTGTAGTGTGGAGATGGCGAACAGTTGCGCTCCGTTCATCCCCAGGCGCCTGGAAGCACAACTGTGCTGAAGTCCCATCCTGCTGGCATATCCAAACCAGCCATTTGCTTTTGGCTCCAGCCAGGAGTTCAGAACCACCGACACATTCGGTTAACTTTGAACTTCAGTATGTAAATATTAAAATGCATAGCTTGCTGGGAATCTCACCAGGACATGCTGGGTAATTTTGGACCCAGCATAAGGAAGTTTTGGTCTCTGTGTTAAAATAGGAGCATCATTGTTCTCCTGAAACCACTTCCCAGCAGCAGACCATGCTGGCAACAAGATCAGTCACTATCTTGAATACAGTGTTCAATAAGCACAATATTCTTATGTGGTCACGTTACCGCGTTTGATTCAACTTGTTTGCTATGGGGCTTCACAAAGGATGATATTATTTCCCAGGTATAGAGTTGTTGATAAGCTAGGATAAAGGAAAACAAAATAGTGGGTTTGTTTTATTCTTTGTTTCACTTTGAAGTGAATAGCCAGAAGAGAGTCAGTTTAAAGGAAAGGCTTCAGAGGCCACCTTGTCCCACGGCTACCTGACAGTGCAGACCCTGGGAGTCCCTCTTGCCCAGAGGCAGAAGTCCTGCCTGGGCGCCAGCTTGTCTCTGCTCTGTGAGCCAGCCTGCCTGCTGCTGTTTGTCAGGACATGAGGATTCAAGGGATCTGTCTTACAACTAGCTCGGTCTGGTTTGCAAAGTGTTCCTGACAATCATCTCTTCTGGATGCATCCCAGCAGCTCCAACTCTGGCAGGTTTAAGGCAGGAGTGCCCCAGCCCTGATGGCAGAGCACACATTTTCTGTGCAGAGCCTGGCACCTTGGCTGGCACTGCTGATGGAAATAGATTGGGAATACGGTGCTGGACTGTGAACTAGAGCGTCCGGTGCCGCCCCACATGCCTTTTTGCTGAGCCTGCTCTGGCTAGTGACCTCTGGCACTGGAACAGTGCTGACGGCTGGGATGTCAGCATCGGAAACCGCTGCAGCCAGAGCTCCTCTGGCAAAGCCCTGTGCAACTCATTGGGCCTCAGCCTCCAGGTGGAAGCAGTGATGCTGACTTGTGCATAGGTGGTGCAAAGGGGAAAGCAGGGGAGGAGCTGTCTCATTACTCATTTGAAAATGCTCTGGGGCAGCTAAAATGTCTTTTTGGCCTCAAAAAAGAGGAGTCTTGCTGCAGAGCCCTTGAGAGTGATCAGGAACTTGACAGGTTTCAGTGCAAACTCACGTGCTTTGCTCCCAGTACAGGATAAAGTAGAATTGCTCCTCTTTCTGCAGAAGCATTTGCTCCAATGGTAGTGTGGCATTATCACTTTATCACTGAAACAGCTTATCCAAGGCGATCCTATGAAAATCCACTCCTTAGCAAAACTTGGGTGTTCCTGCAAGCCACGTGTTGTTTCAAGGAGCCATTCCCTTGCACGGGAAGAGGAAATGGAGGAGGGGAAGGAGTCAGCACAGATCCAAGTTGATGATGGGGTTCCCAGGATGCCTCCGGATGATACCAACGGGGACGGGAGCTGTGCCCTGCACTGACTCCGTGCCAGGGCCTCCCTGGAGCTGCTTTTACCCGCTCTGGGTTTGCTGCTTGTGCTGCTTTGAATGTCGCAGGAGGCTTTTTGGACTTGTGCCTTTCTGACTGCCATACCTAATCTCTTCTTCATTGTCCCATTTAAACAAGCCCCATCCTGTCAGCTGCTCTTCCTGCCGCCAGCCCTTGCCCTGCAGTCTGACTGGCACCTTTGTTCTTTACAGGCCCCAGTCTGGTTTAGTTTCCAGTGTCTTTTCTGACCACATTTCTGTGACCTTTCTCCTTAGCATTAGCTAGTTTATCCACCACCTGATCTTCTTTTCCTTAGTCTCCACTCCAGCCTGTTTCACACAGTCCTTTCCTACTCCTTTCTCTGATTTTTATCCACACCTCCTCTCCATCCTTTCCAAATCTGTAGCCTTCATCCTCCCCCTTTAGCAGTGGCTCCTTATGCTGGCAGGGTTTGATTGCTCTTGCTCAGCTTTCTGCAGTGCTCTCCTCTACCTAGAGAGTATTTAAGATCGACAGAAAACTGCAGAGCTGGGTATTAGCCTCCTGCACCCCTAGCAATAGCATTGGGTGGAAAACTACTTGCCTGTACAGAGCAGCATTTGTGTGTGTGTGGAGCAGTACCAGGACACTCGAGGGTGTTTGTGCCATGTGTGGTGTGGGTGCCAGGGAAGGTGCTAGTTACTCCCCTTCACTGGCCAAGCTAGCCTGCTGGCACCTTCCCATCCCCAGCTCTGCCTGGAGAATGTATCCCTGGGGAGCTTTATTCTAGTATTATAAAAAGGAGAGGATCTGACAGTGTTGATGTACTTGGCTACGCCTTTAAAACTTGTGAAGGTGGCCAAATGAATGATAAGCTCACGTATTTATTTGTTGTTCCTACAGGGCTCGGGTGTGATAAAAGCAGGTTTTGCAGGTGATCAAATACCAAAATACTGCTTTCCAAACTAGTAAGTATTCTGCTGGTCTTGGTAAGTTCTTAGTACTGTGTACCAATTCTTTGACGCATAGAGGGGAACAATGGTCCAGTTTTGCAGCTGTATAAATAAGCTATTCTTCTGCCTGCTTCACAGAAGCATCAGGGAGGGGAGGTCTCTGCTATTAAATACTTTGAGATTTTCTGGGGGACACACACCATAAAAATGACTTATCATTTTGTCAGGCTCAACACCCAGCCAAAGATGTAGGATCCTTTACTCTTGAGACACGAGGAAAAGGACCGAGAAAAAGACAAAGTTGGGACGAGAGGTGTGAAGTCCTCTATATTTCTTTGGTGTGTGGTCTGATGTCTTGATTCCTGCCAAACTTCCTTGGAAGTTTTCTGAGAGTTTTGCTGGAAGAAGGACTGCTAGATCAGGATCTCTGAATAGTGAATGTCTTCTATTTTCAATGAGGTGGATTTTTAATGAGTATATTTGTGTTCTGAGCAATGTGTTCTGTATGGTGAGGTGGGGTGTGGGACTATAAATGTCTAATCTGAGAAGCCTACCTGAGGTCAGGCAACACCACGTGGATCTGTCACCTCAGACCATTGCTCACTCTGGCTGTGTTCCCCCAGGCACTGTTGGAACAAATAAGTCCTGAATCACCAGGGAAAGTGTGGCCAGACTCAACTGGCTTATGTCCTGCCAGGTCAGAACTGTCTACAATCTGTTCCCTTCACCTCTGATTTTGAGATTAGCTGAGAGCAAACCTGGGTCTGTCTGCACCTGCTAGTGCCCCCATACTTGCCCAGCACTTTGAAAGCACTGGTTAGGACAGAGAGTAACACAAAGTAGTTAATCCTTCGGTGTATCTGAGCTCTCAGCATTTATACTCTTACCTCTGTTCTAGTGTGGGCAGACCGAAGCACATTCGTGTTATGGCTGGTGCCTTAGAAGGGGACATTTTCATTGGTCCAAAGGCAGAGGTAAGAAAACCTCTATGCTGCATGTCTCCATATATCTCTGTATGCTGCTGTAAGGAGGGGCTGTAGCAGTTGTGTTTAAAAGGGCTGTGGTTCATTTGTACCAGTGCATAGATCTGAAGAGCAGAATAGATTGTCGCTTTTAAGTGTGTCCAAGGTGGAGTGGGAAGCTTCATGAAATTCTCATGCCAACCTGCTGACCTTTTTCCCAAGTCTTTCTAGGTCTGTATGGTTACATTCCCATCTTATTGACTGGGAACTTGAGAAATGGGCTCTACTTTGATTGCCTTCTGTCTCCCTGGTGTGAACAAGAATCTCGCTTTCCACAGTCCTGCTTTTGTAAGCTTGGAGTCTTAGGACCTCACATTTGTTGTGAGCCCTCAAAACTACATTCCCCAATACCAGCCTGTTATGTTTTGTATCATGACTGAGCTGGAAGAACAAAGATACCATTTGATAGGTGTCTGTATGTTGGCTTGAAAACTGTTGGGATAGAATGTGCTCTGCAAACATGGTATAAAAAGACCTTGTTGAATCTCATTAATACTTCACTAGGAGAGATGTTTGTGATTAATGTTCAGTTTTTGCCCTATACGCTAGAGATAAATTATCTTTTAGTGAATCAAAAATGAGTCTGCCAGATGAAATCATAGTCATTGTGCTCAGAAATGTGGTTTTGAGTCTCTGGCAGGTATGCTCTATTGTCCTTTCTGTTTGCTCAGGAGCACAGAGGTCTCCTCTCGATCCGATACCCGATGGAGCACGGCATAGTGAAGGACTGGAACGACATGGAGCGCATTTGGCAGTATGTGTATTCAAAAGACCAGCTTCAGACGTTCTCAGAGGAGGTGAGATACCTCATTACAGAATGGCACAGGTGACGTTCAATGCGTGTTGTACAACAGGAGCCTTGGAAGTCCAGGAAAGATTTGGGATTTTTCCTTTGCTCTTCTTTCTAAATGTGTCTGCTGTTAAATTGGGCTCTTTTGCCTCTCGGGAAATACTACACAAAAGTGTTCAAGCAAAGTTCCTCCCTAGTTCTGGCCTGACTGAAAATCTGACTTTCAACATTTGTTATTCACACTCTCTCTAACAATTCTGCTCTAGGCCAAGTGCTTCTAACTTTTCCTGTTCGGCCTGCGCATCAGGCACATCCACTTGGCAGTGACATACTTTCAACAGAGGAAGGAGAAAACCACAGTCCTTTGGTCTGGAAGGAGCTGACCAAGAAGTTATTAAATGACTGAGAGCAGTAGGTTGTATAAGTGGAGTAGGAATATTTCTGCCAACTTGTGCTAAGACCGTATGCCTTTACCCTTTCTTAGGGTCTGTGTATTTTGGTTAATCCGGCTGACTTTTGGCACTGAAAGTCATCTTGTTCATCCTTCACAGGACAGGAACAGTCACAGAGCAGATATCCTAACACTTCTTCATAACTAGACCAGACCCCTGCTTGTCCTCCGATTTAATAGAGGTTATTCACAGTTTAGCACACCTTAGTACCTGTCCTCTTGCACTAGTGGTACCTAAAGTGAATAAATACACAGAGCAGAAATTTTCAGGAACACACATCTAGTTGCCTCCTGGTTACTGCAGCACAGCTCCTTCTTTTCGTTACCAGCATCCTGTGTTGCTGACGGAAGCACCTCTAAACCCACGCAAGAACAGAGAGCGTGCTGCTGAGGTGTTTTTCGAGACCTTCAATGTGCCAGCACTATTCATCTCCATGCAAGCTGTGCTTAGCCTGTAAGTGTGTTTTGTCTTTGATTTGTGTTTGTGAAATGTTGCTGTGAAATCTGTTTGTTTTACAAACAACAACAACAAAACCCAAAACAAAACAGAAGACTGTGCAGATGTCTGACTTATCCCCTTTTCAAACAAGAACTGAAACTCAATTTTAATTTCTGTAATACGAAGTTTACAGGAATTTGCTGGAGTATGAGGAGAACTAGGTTGTTGGGTTTTTCTAACCCCTCTTCCTGTGAAATCTCTGCTCCCTGAGTTGAGCTTGAATGTACTGGATACTTGCTGTTACTTGGGACCGCTTGCTCTGACATGTTTGTTTGCCCCTTTGCTAGCTACGCTACCGGGAGGACTACAGGAGTGGTGCTAGACTCCGGGGATGGCGTCACCCATGCGGTTCCCATCTATGAAGGCTTTGCCATGCCTCACTCCATCATGCGGATTGACATTGCCGGCCGGGATGTCTCGCGCTTCCTGCGCCTCTATCTCCGGAAGGAAGGCTATGACTTCCACACCACCTCCGAGTTTGAGATTGTCAAGACCATCAAGGAGGTGATGCACTGTCTTTTTCTGTGTTTATCCAAGAAGGGATTTCTGCCCAAGGGAGGTTGTGACTTGTGAAGTCTAATGGGAGTTGCCAGCCTACCCATTACTAGTAATAGTTCCACACCTCATTCCTTTGCCTGAGGGTCACCAAGGTGGTTAAAGGACTGGAGCATCTCTCATAGGAGGAAAAGCTGAGAGAGCTGGGACTGTTGAGCTGCAAGCAGAGAAGATTGGGGAGCATCTTACCAATGTATTAATATATAAATACCTGAAGGGAGAGTGCAAGGAAAACAGAGGCAGGCTCATTTCAGTGATGTCCAGTGACAGGACAAGAGGCACAAAATGAAGCGCAGGAGGGTCTGTCCGAACATAAACTTTTTTACTGTGAGGGTGACCAAGCACTGGCACTAGTTGTCCAGAGAGCTGTGGAGTCTCCATCCTTAGTGATACTCAAAAGCCACCTGGACATGGTCCTGGGCAACCTGCTCTAGGTGGCCATGCTTGAACAAGGCGGGTAGAGAAGATGACCTCCAGAGGTCCTTGGCGACCTCAACCATCTCATATTCTGGGAGACTTCTAGTCAAGGTCACATCTAATCCCTGTTGAGGGGCTGTTAACATGGAGGTGAAGACAGGCTGGTGGTTCAGAGTCTGTTTTGCCTTTATCTGTGCTGCAGTTTCTCAGAGTCTGATGATGTCTTTCACTAGTGCTGGACTTCAGGGCAAGGCTCTAAAATCCAGGGCAGGTAAGGATCACAAGCAGGAGGAAACAACTTGATGTTCATTCTCTAGTCTATACACTTTGCTTTAAGATTAGTTTTAGCTGTGGAAAGTGTTGCAGATTTCTAGGATATATGGGCCTGGAACTTGCGGTGAGATTTCTGTTGATGCTGGTGCCATTTGTGACTTGCTTTGCAAATCTGAGGGGTTGAGAGCGGCTTCTTGTGTTTGCAGCTTTCTTGCCTTGGGAGAAGTTTGGATATGCTGCCTGAATGCACCATGGCAAGCACAAAGCTGAGATCCTGGAGTTTGTCAGTCCCAAAAGCTGCCTGTGGTCTGTTGGAGTCTGTCGGACTCAAGACGTTTTGGTGGTTTTTTTGTTTGTTTGTTTGTTTGTTTTTTAAAGGAGGAAAATGTTAGGAAAGAAATTTGGAGATGTTGAGAAGTCTAGAGGAGAAATTACCTTAAAAGGGGAACTCTTAATACCTGCTTCAGTGCAAACATTGTTCTCTGTTTCTTGGTTTACTGTGAGAGTGGTCAAACACTGGAACAGGTTGCCCAGACATGACTGGACATGGTTTTGGGCAGGCTGCTCTAACTGACCTTGCCTGAGCAAGGCTGTTGGACTAGGTTATCTAAAGAGGCCTCTTCCAGCCCACATGTTTCACATGTTTCAGTGAGTCTGTTTAGATTTTTTTTTTTTTAATACCCAAATGATAACATTTGGAATAGCGAAGCTTACTGTGGAATAGAAAATACGGGGTGCTGCAGCAGTTTGAAAAGTCACAGTATTTTGTTTCCTGTAGTTTAAAATAGGAAGTGAGCGGCTTAGATGACATTAAGAAATTTTTGCTGTTAGCTTTTAGTTATCCTTTACCTTGTTGAAATGCAATTATGCACTTTGTTCATGTTCCTGATCTGTTGTGAAATTACCTGAGCCTACCTTTATACAAGGTTAATGTCACTAAAGGTGATCTAGGTGTGTGTTTTACTTTGCCCTGCAGTAGGCTGGAAGCGCTCACAGGTTATTTACACCATCTGCACTAGAGGGAGGTAAATTCTAAGCAGTAAGAGAGCTGGAAGCAAGAGGTGAGCAGCAGCTAGAGGGGGTGTGACCATCCTCGATGGAGCTGTAGCATGAATAGTATTTTACGTAGTGTGAACCTGAAAACTCTTTACCCCAGCACAAAATACTGTTGAAATTGGTTTCCCCAAATAGATACAAGGATTTTGATTATTAGTGAGAAAAGTATTTTCTCAGAGGCATTTGGGTTTACCCTTCTCACCTCCCTCTCCCTGACTCTGTTTCCTCTCCAGCGTGCCTGCTACCTGTCAATAAACCCCCAGAAGGATGACACTCTGGAAACCGAAAAGGCTCAGTACTACCTGCCAGATGGAAGCACTATTGAGGTTTGTAGGGACCACTCTGAGAGGATTCCTCATGTGAAGCACAGGGTTTCCAAAATAGCCTTCTGCCTAGCGATAAGAAATTTAATGCAGTGTTAAGTGGGAAGGGATAATTTTAAAAGACCAGAACTGGTTTCAGACTGTTGACTGGGCACTAGAATTTTCAGGGAAAGAGAATATTATTAGAAACCTCCCAGCTTCTACTGGAAGTCCTGGGTAAGGATGTAGTTTGACAATGGGGACTCTGAGCTGTTTGAGTGCAGGCTCTGGTCTAGCAGATCTTTATGCAGATCAGGTATGGAGTGTGAGTTGTAATCCGTTCACTATAAATTCAGTAGTGCTTCTGCATGTGGCTTTTGACCTGCCTAGAGGTGCAGAAACAATTGCTTTGAAGAGTGAGTTAGGAAGACTCCTCAAAAGACAGCCCTCTACAGAATGGTTGAAGGAGGGGAAATACAGGTCTTTCTTACCTCCAGCACCCAGGGGTGGACCTGCTCCCTTTTTTGCCAGTGACCTGCTGAATAGGGCTGAGCAAGTTTCTTCATCTCTTTCACCTACACACTGGAAATAGTACCTTCTCTAGGAGCAGTAGACTGAACTGGTGTGCATGTGGGAGCTAGCAATGCAGCATGAATGTTAAGGAAACTTTGTTACTCTGAAGTTTCACCTAAGACAAGTCCAAACTGTAGAGAGTGAAAAGAGCCACAATGCACTCTCTTCCCCTCTGTGCTAATTTCTCCCTTGCAGATCGGCCCTGCCCGTTTTCGGGCCCCAGAGCTCCTGTTCCGGCCGGACCTGATAGGGGAGGAATGTGAAGGACTCCACGAAGTGCTCGTTTTTGCCATTCAAAAATCAGACATGGACCTGAGGCGAACGCTGTTCTCCAACATTGTGCTGTCTGGAGGCTCCACACTTTTCAAAGGTTCCTGCCTCTCCTCTTTCAGGGGGCGGTGACACACCTGAGCTCTTGCTTCCTTCTCATATGAAACTGGGAAGATAACATAGATCACCCAGCTTGTCCTGTGAGATGAGGGCTGCGGGAACTCTGCTCTCTCGGGTTATTCTCTAATTTTCTGAGTCCTGGTCATAGCCTTCTGGGCATGCAAGACACCTCTGCCCTGCACATCACTTCCTGGGCTCAAAGGGTTTTTTCTTCCTGTCACTCTGCCTGCGTGACTCATTTCTGCTGCTCTACTTCAGGATACTTGAGACCAGGCACCTGAAAGGCTCTTGCACCTCCTAAGATTCCTTTAGGTCTTTGGTGTGTGGGAGAGTCCAATGGTCCCAGTACTGCATGAAGTGTCAGCTGCACGTGTGCAAAAAGCTTTCTCCCCATCAACTTAAATATACCCTCTGCCAGAACCCGTCAGCTTGTTATCCACAGGTGGACATCTCCAGATAGGTCCTAGTCTTCCTGTTCAGACCCTGTTCCCCAGTGCAAGTGGGCTGGACACAGGAGGAATGCTCAGCAAAGGATGAGAGAACTGGCCCACCTGTGTTCCTAGCTAAAAATCTCGTGTGCTGTTCTCAAGTTGCTGCTGAGGCATAGAGCCTGTTGAGCCAGTGTTTGAGGTCTGCCTGAGGGAGAGAGAATCCCATTATCCCACTGGCTGCGTTCTCCGCCTCTCCAAACTGGTCTTACTCTGATATCTGCAGTGGGATATTTGAGTAGGGCTGCACAAGGCATGTCTGCATTGTTAGTAGATGGAACCTGGGAGTTTGCTGAGAGGCTCAGACTATGTATTTTCTGTCTTGTGTAGGCTTTGGAGACAGGCTGTTGAGCGAAGTGAAGAAACTAGCTCCGAAGGACGTCAAAATAAGGGTAGGGTCTTTTGTGTTTATATCACTCACTATATGTGGTGTTCTGTGGCCTTTAAAGAACCCCATGCTGAGAGTGCAGCTGCCATTTGCTTCAAACCAGAAATGACTTTTGTGAGACAGCCCAACAGCCTTTCCTGTTGTGATGAAAACCTGTTTGTTTTCATCACTAAGAAGGTGGCTCTTCTGACATGATCCTGGACCGCAGTGGCTGTTTTGAGGGGAAGCTGCTGGGTGTCTTTCTGGTGGGAGGGACCATACCTGTGTTTGTGCGCTGTCAACTGTAGCGACATGAGGGCAACGTGCCAGGAGGAGCAGACTGGAGCTTGTGAAGGTACTGACCGATTCTCTCTTTTTCTCCCAGATATCAGCTCCTCAGGAGAGATTGTATTCCACGTGGATTGGGTACGTACTGCAGTGACACGTCTTGCTGTGGGGTGTGTGCTGGGGAGGTGCACCCTGTTGGCACTTGCACTCTTGTCCCTTCTGGTGCTGCATGTCGGGAGGGTTTCATCTCTCAGCTGCGCAATGCTCAGCATGGTTACTGAGCCTGACTCCCTCCGCACTGCCAGCCCCTGTATCTTTTCTGTCCTTAAAGCTCCTGCAGGACCTGTTCATTTTCCTCATTTTACCAGCTTTAACATACAGTCTAAGGTAGAACAAGCTCATTGGTAGTACATTCCTTAGGGCAGAGGCTCTAGGTATGTTCTCCCTCTTGTGTACGTCTTTCTTTGCTGCAGATTGGGAGAACTAAACTCTGCTCTGTAATCCTAGAAAGTGAGAGCAGATCTGTAGTGAAGAGCACTGGTGTTGGGAGGAGCAGTCACAGGTCATTTGGGAGGGGTGGCTGGTGCCAGGCTGGGCACGGTTGAGGCCAGCAGGAGAGGAAGCAACTGCCCAGAGCACGTTTCTGTTGCAGGTAACTGGGAGCCTCAGAACCTTTCTGACATGGGGAAGTGTCACACAATAGAAACAGCTCATCTCTGCAGAGGTATAAGAGTGCTCCCAACACTAACTTGTAACACCCCTGTCTCTCCCCAGTGGTTCTATCCTGGCTTCACTGGACACCTTTAAGAAAATGTGGGTTTCGAAAAAGGAATATGAAGAAGATGGAGCTCGTGCCATCCAGCGACAAGCCTTCTAGCCCTGGGACCTGTCCTCAGTCTCCTCTGAAGACTCACTTCAGTTCTAAACTCGCTTTTCTGAGTCCGAGTGTCTGAGAGCTGCCTGTGTGTGTGTGTGTGCCAGCATGCCCCGATGTCACTGAGCAGACGACAGCAGCAGGAGGGTTGTATTAGTACTACTAACTACTTATTTTCTTATTTTATTTTTGGTTTTGTTTTATTTTTGGTTTTGTTTTTTTAAATGGAAAGGAGAAAATACCAATCCGAATTTCTCCAGAATGGCCCATTCCTTTTTCATTTCAGTCTCTTAATTTCTGTATTGCAATCACATTTGTCACTTTAAAACAAAAAAAGCAAGCAAAAACAAAGGGAACAGCTTATAGGAACTGCCTAGCAAGCCTGAAGGGAGCCAACCACTGCAGACTGCTCACATGGGCTTTAGTCAGCCGACTGCAATGCCTGGATTGTCTGGAAACACATAGCTGAAGCCCCATCGCTACTTTTTTCTTCAGCAGCGTCTTCACCATCAGTAGGTTTTTTGAAGTTGTTTTTAATATAATTTTTTATTAAGAGAAAGCACATTCTCAACAGCTAGGCCCATTTGCCCCCACTGTTTTTGGTGCGTGAGTGTGTGTACGCATGTGTAACTTCTTAGCCTGATGTGCGGGTCTGCACCGCAGCTGGAGAAGTTGGTGATAGGACTTAGTTTGTATTGCATGGAGTAGAACAAAGCAAATCTAATCAGCTGTCATTGTACTAGACGGTTATTCTCTTGTACCTTTTTTAAATACCTTTTCTCCTCTGGAAGCAAGTGCCCCAGAGCGGGGGTGAAGGCACTTGTGTGTTCCCCCTCAACCTGCCAGCATATACAGTGCTGAGTTCTCATGTTTGTTCTCTGTAAGAGTCGAGGCTGTTTCCCTCCTTCCTGCCATGTCAGGCCAAAGGGAGCATGTATCTGCAGCCAGGCATAACTCTTGTGTACTTTATCCATTCTGGGGCAAAATAACAATCGGAAAGGTGCATTGTAATGTAAGAATTGTTTTAGTTATTGCAATGTGTGAGGATATCTCAAACACTGACCACAGCACCTGGGAATTACGCTTTGGGTCTTCTTTGATCACCTGCTACCCTGCTGTCCGTTGTTTGATGTTAACACTGTTTACAGCACACATGCTTAGTGGAATTGCCAGCCCTGCAACAACGCACAGCAGCTGCTCTTTAGGGCGTCTCCCTGTTCTCTGTGAATACACTAAATGAGAGGACAACAAAATGTATGAGGATGTTAGTGGGAGCAGCAGCTTTGTGAGCAGGAGGCTGTGGCGATGGCTGCGTTCTGCTGTACTGCTGATGCCTTTCTGCTCACCTGGTGGCTGCTTCACTTCTGTTTTCACAGCCATGGGCAGCCCTACAGCCCTGCTTGCGTTGACATGTGTCACTCTTTCTTCCTTATGCATTATTTGGTGCTTTTTTTTTCTTTCATCCTGTTGTTAATTTTCTGCAGGACCTGGCAGTAGCGGTGGAGCTGGAGTTTCTCTGTGGCAGTTCATCCCTGTTCCCTCCTTTCTGTTCGTTGCCGTGCATCACCTCGGGGTCACCCTCAAGCGCAGAGATGGGGTGAGAGCTGGGGGGCTGCAGAGGCCTGGCAAAGCTGGGGCACTGGCCCAGCTGAGAGGATGTCAGCAGCAGTGTGCAGGGTGCTGCTCCAGGGGGAACTGCTGTGCTCCCAGAGACTGTAGGCAGGCAGGTGGGGTGGTCTCTTCCCAGCTGAGGCCAGGTTACTTGTTCACCTACCCCCATCAGAGCACAGTGTGTATTTTTAAGCAAGAACCTGTCAGAAAAGAGCAGGCAGTGCTCAGCCTTATTCTGCTGTAAAATCAGTTGCGTTCCTGCAGGTTTGTTGCAGCGTGCAGAGGGGAAGCAAACCCTTCTTGGTGCAGCACGCACACACCCCAGGCAATGCCAGTGATCTTCCCCCTGCCCCTCTGCTGGCCTGGCAGAAGCAGCAGTGCTTCATTTTGTAACCTGCAGTGACTGCACTGAAAGGTGCCGCCTCCAATCTAGCATTCATTTGATCTGCCTGACTGTTCCCTCGCACACTGTCCAAACCATGTTGCCTGGTGGTGCCCAGCATATTTAAATAAAGTCATTCATATACAACTCTCAAGCCTCCTGGCCTCATCTGCCCACATTTGCAATTTTCAGGAGGTAACTTGTGTTCTTCTCTTGCCTGTGCAGAATTGTTGCTGTCCAGTCTCTGTGAGGCTGCACCATTTCTGGTCCAGGATTACCTTCCTGATCTGGCTTTTGAGCTGAAGGAGGAGAGGCCTGGGCTGCAGCCCTGGTCTGCACTGATGGCCTCCCCAAAAAGGCCAAGCTCCAGCACAGTTTTGCTGGTTTTCTCCCATACAACCACAGCACCATATAAACCCAGCCAGGTGTGACCTACCTGTTAAAAAAAAAAAATCACCAAACATTACAGAAAAGATCATCTTTAATTTATGAAATGAAGAATCATTCTCAAACTTGGTTAGAAGTTGCACAAATAACTTACGATTGAACCATCAAGAGCTACAGAAGCCTCATGGCAGGAACACCTTGGTCCAAGGCAGAAGGCAGCCACGTCCTGAGGCAAGATGGCAGGTTTCCGGGCTGAGACCACAGAGGGAACCTGGCACTAAACACAAACAGCCTGTCCCTCAGCACAACAGCTTTCGAATGCTGCCTGCACCCCCCTTCTGCAGGCAGCATGGGGCAGAGCTCTGCTTTGGCACATCTCCACCTGCCCCCAAACATGCTGCAGGGATTGAGACCCTTCAGTGACAACCTGCCCCAACCACTCCCAGCCAGAACCAAAGGCCAAACCCCCTGCTCTCCTCCTTGGGTCCATGGCTTGGCAGCCAGGTGAGATGGTCAAACTCTGGGCCACCATTTCAAGTGGAGAGGAGCTGAGGTGTCTGTCTCTTTGCACAGAGGTAAAATCTCAACCCTGTGACTGCCCAGCATTATGTCAAACAGGCTCCTAAGAGGAATTGAAGGCACAAAAGCAAGACCTGGTGTCTTCTCCAGGCTGTGCTCTCCCCCTGCGGGAGGGGAAATAACCAGGTTGCACCACTGGGTCTCCTCTGTGGCCCTAAGTAGGGAGGCGCTTCTAACGGCTTCATCAAGGGTCCGTTCCCTGACCTCAGGGGCAGTGGAGGGGAGAGGAGGGATAAACACAGGCAACATGATGAGATGTTCCAGCTCAGCGCTCTGAGCCCAGCTCAAGCCCTGTGCCTTTCCCAGCCCAGCAACAACTCCCCCTGCAAAGCCACAGAGGGAGCCTCAGCATTAAATAAGCACAGCCAGCAGACCCTGGCTGCACAGGATATTGTCCTAGAAACAAGAAATGCATAAGAATGGATTTGGTCCAAGAACTGCAAAACTATGTGGGAGAGGTTGAGGCCTTCAGGGTCCTCTTGACCCTGCTCTTCCCCTGGGTCACTTGGTCCCCCTCAGGTGCCTCCCACTCCACTCCCCAAAGCTGCAGTGCTCTGGCAAGGTCCTGTAAAGCAGCCTCTCCTGTGCTCCCTGTGCAGCCTCCTGCTCAGCTGGAGAGGCTGCAATTCCCCAGGGCCATGCCCAGGGCAGAGGACTGCACCAGGGATGCGTCTGTCTCTAGCCCACACTGCTGCACAGCACCTCCCTGCTGGGATGAGCAGCCCTCTGCTCCCCAGGCCAGCCTGGGATAAAATCATCTTGCTCTTGTGGCCAAGCGATCCACCCCAGGCCCCTGCCACTGAACATCTCTGTCTTCCCTGATGACCACCTCCTGGAATGAGTAAACATTGTCATTACAGCATTTCACAGCTGAACCCTAAACCTCAGGGTTTCTCAGCCCACAATCCCTGCGCTTAGCCTGCAGTCCTTGCACCAGCCTGGAACCAGCAGTGCCCCAGGGGCTCAGACACCCTTAGATCGTTTTGACCTCCGGTGCTCGGCCTTCTGTCAGGCTTTGGCGCTGGGCCTTCACCATCTGCAGACGCTTCCCGTGTAAGCTGAACTGAGACCAGCTGAGGAGCTGCAGCAGTGCACATGCGATGGGTACGAAGACAAGGAGGTAAAAGCAACCCTGGCGAAGAGTCGGCTCCAAGGCTGCAGCAGACTCCAGCTTCGGCTGGGCACTCACCACGTTGCTCAAGGGGTTGCGCTGGAAGATGTCGTAGCCTGATGGCAGAGAAGAGTTTGTGAGGCTGGGGAAAGTGGAGATGGACCCTTATCCATTCTCTCTGAGTGACTGGCCTTGGAGATGCAGAGACCAGGCACAGTTTAGCAAAAAGGAAGAGCCCTCCACACCCACCCAGGGTGCAGGACATGGTGGAGAGCACACTGAAGTCACAGGTCCACCCTCTCCTGCCCTGATGCTGTCCCCAGGAGCATCCTTACCTGTGTATGCACAGAGCAGCCAGGTACCGATCAGAGGGGCAAAGGTCTGGCCTGGCTTGGTGACCAAAGCCACCATCCCGAAGAGCAGCGCGGAGGCTGCCTGCTTCCTGCGGTTCAGGACTAGATCCTCATCCACCAAATCAGTCACCACCAGGTTGAGCAACTTACAGGTCCCTTCTGTGAACACCCGGTTGCTGCAGAACAACAGGCAAAGAACTGAATAGGGGTATCAAGAAGCAATGGGAGAAGGTGAGAGATCAGAGAAAAATGGAAAGAGGGTGAAAAAGGTTCCCCCACACTTAAAAAAAGAATTTCAGAAGCCCTGGTTACAGGAGAGGAGTGGTGCTAGCAATAAGCCTTGTGTACCTTGCAGCAATGCCTTGGATCAGTTCTGAGCAGCCACACAGTCCTGGGGACAGGACACGCTGGGCCAGAGGCTCACAGGCAGCTGTGGCATCTACTGAGGGCTGTGGCCCCAGGCAAGCTGCAGAGCTGGGAGAGGATGCTGCAGGCTGCCAACAGCCCTTCCAAGTCTCTTTCCTGAACATTGCTCCCTCCCGCACTCTGCTGCAGGCACAGCCAGTGGGTTCTGCAGTGATCCATCCCACAGTCAGGTGCTGTCAGAGCTGGGAGCCACATGGCTTCTGTGTGACTCTGACTACTGTACCCTGCCTCCCACTCCTCTCCATACAGAGATGAGACATTTCCCTTCCCAGATGGCAGAGGACAGGAAAAGTGAGTGCTGCCTGCCTACCTGGCAATGAAGATGCAGAGCAGATACACCTGGTCAGGTCCTGCCAGAAGCATGACAACACTGAGAGCCAGCTTCAGGAAGAAGAGTCCTCGCACCACAGCATAAACCCCACAGCGGCGGCAGAGGGACAGGAAGTAGAGGTTGTTGAGATGGGGGGCAATGTAGGAAACACCTGAAGAGAAACAGAGGCTCAAATAGCCTGAGGGAGTTTCAGTATTCCCCAGGACTGCTACCAAGAGAGAAGAGGCTAGCTATCACCAGCAGGGCTGCAGGACACGGGACAGAAGAGCGCCCACGCACATACAGAATGCTGCGGCAGATTTACTCAGTGGCTTTGTGGCACAGCACACACCCTTCCCGCCGAGGGAGGCCACCTTCCATCAACCTCATGGGCAGGAAGGAAGAAACGACTTGTCCAGTGTCATGCAGGGGCTGGGATTCAGCCCTGGAGCAGAAATGAGAGGGACAGGACAGTGTGACCAGACCTGGACCACACAGAACCCTCCCAAGATAACTCCAGGACACATCTCCGGCAGCCTGTAAATGGTCCATGTGCCACACAGAGAAAGGGATTAAATTCAGGGCTGTTCCCTGCTGCATGCTGGGGACACTATCTGCAGCCACTAATGCTCAGAGCAACACCTCTGTGGAGTCTAGGCCAGAGTCTAGCACGCCAGGCTCATCATCACTAGAAAAGGCTCCCAATTACTTCTGTGCTCAGGAAGGACAACTCAGAGGTCCCAGGGAACCATGTGGGATGTGCACATATGTGAATCTGACATCCCAGAGACCTGCACGTGAGCACACCTCTCCCCAGACAGAGTTCAGGAAGAGTGAATTCAGACTCAGGCCAGTCCTAACTCAGCTGCTCCCTCCAGTCCTACCCAAGACTCACCAAGCAGGAAAGATCCAGTAGAGACAGAGATCTGGTCTGATAGCAGGTGCTCCAGGAACAGAGGGAAGAAGTTGCTGTTAAAGTGGCAGTGAAAAACCTGTGAAGGCAGCATGCAGATGAGCTGGTCAGCTGGAACAGCAGTAAGAGAGGACAGAACAAGCTAACAGCCCTCTGGGCTCTGTTATCCTAGAAGCCCTGTGCCAAGAGACCACACAGGATGAGCCTTGGAGTACTTCAGCAGAGCAAGAGCTTGGCTGTGGAGCTTA
Organism: Patagioenas fasciata; assembly: GCF_037038585.1. Taxonomy (NCBI): domain Eukaryota; kingdom Metazoa; phylum Chordata; class Aves; order Columbiformes; family Columbidae; genus Patagioenas; species Patagioenas fasciata. The sequence goes on along the minus strand of NC_092527.1, from coordinate 29,152,866 downwards.
TGACACTTGTAGGCTTTGAGACTGCAAAGCTGCAATGCCCACCAGCCATGCCCACCGGGGGTCAGCACCGCTTCCCAGCTGCTGAGGCATTGCTCGCAGGGCTCCTGTTCAGCACGCAGTGCTGCTGGGGCAGGCAGGGCAAGGAGGTGACAGCAGTGACCACAAGTGTTTTGGGGGGACAGTGGCATGGCAGGAGGGAGGAGGCAGCTGTCAGGAGGACAAGGATAAGGCAGCAGCGAGGCTTGAACACAAAGATGCAGACCAGCATCAAGAGCCTGCATGAGGAGAACTGAGAACCCAGGAAGATGGGAGCTGTACCTGCAGTACACAAAGCTGGGCAGGCTGCCAGCATTTGGTGGTAACCACTGAGGAGGATGAAGAACAGAAATGGCAAAAGCCAGCTGGGAGGTGGATCCAGCTGGACAGTGAGAACAGTGATGTGAGCCTCAGGAAAGCAGAGGGGAGGAGGAGACTGTGCTTACAGTCAACACCAGCAAACTGCACTCCTGAACTTGTCCCTTCCATGAGCCCGGCCTTGTGCTTCTGTACCCCAGATGGGCTGCACAAAGCTCAGCCAGCCCCCATAATCCAGCCTGCACTGTGAAGAGAGGAAAGGAGCACTCCACACCTTGCCAAGGGAAGTACCCTCAGGTCACAAGTGGGGAGAGTGGCTACCAGTTGCTGAACCAGGGAGCATATGCAGAAAGGTCCAAGAGCAAGTGGGTGCTGGAAATATCTTTGCCCTCCCTGGGACATTCCCATACTGCTGTATCACCTCCTCAAAAAGCCAGAGCCAGCATTCATCCTCTGAATCACAAACATGTCGCTGCTGCGCCTACCTGGACGAGGTTCATGCAGACAAACCAGAGGAAGTTGTGATGCCGGGAGAGCTGCTGGAGATACTCTGCCAGGGTGATCCTCTTCTCCTGGGGGACGGAATGTTTCTCAATGTACAGCCTGAAGGGAGAGGAGGAAAAAAAAGCAATTGTAAATCCCTCACACCAAGCAGGGGAGCACACCCAGCTCTCCTCATGTAGATGCAGCACCGTCTCTCCTCAGCTCCTATCCCAGCCTTCCCTCTCCCTGGACCAGATGCAACCAATAGAATCTACGTTTGCTTATTGCTAGCAAGAACCACAGGCAACAGGTCTCCCAAAGAACATTTGTCTTCTGAACCCAAAATTCAGATTTCTGTCCATAGAAGCATTCTCCTCTTATTAGCCATTCCAGTACACGTACGCTCCTCTTCCAGACCCCTGCAGTTAGCTCACGTGGCAGATCACATCAGGGTGTGCTGTGTTACTACAGCAAAATGCTGGCAGCTCATAACCAAGTAAGGCAGCCCAAGAAAAAGCAAGGGAGCTGAATGCAGAAAACCAGCTGCATCGTGGCCGACCAGCAGCCTAGCTGCTATAAGGAAGCTAAAGCGAGCAAAAGGGTAAGAGACATTCGCTTGTCCGACTCCACAGGACAGGGGCAGCAAGGTGGTCTCATGCAGGAATGCTTTCATGATAAGCTGCTTCTGACATTTTGCCACTCACAGGCCTCACTGGGTGCTCTAGATATTAACTCATTTCGTATTCCAAATACTCATAGAGCAGGTCAGGGCTCTGCCTCCAGTTTGGGCCAGGGATGTCACAAGATAGTTTTGTCGTATTTTCAGAGGGCCTTAGAAGCCAGTGTGACAGAGGCGATTCTGAAAACTGTATCAACAGACAAGAACCACAGACGATTAACAAAAGTCTGCCTTGTCCTGGATCTTACCACAGATTCTATTTGCTGCAGTGCATAACAGAACTCTGCAGATCTATGCCAGGCCTTTGTCCCTGCTGCAGAACTGGTGACACTTACTCTTTTAGGGTTGATTCCTGGTCCCATTTTGCTTTCCCATCAGCCTCAAACCGCTGGCGGAGCAGCTGTGTGGACAGGGTAAAACCAATGATGGAGCAGAGGGCTAGCACCACGCAAAATATGCGAAAGGAAAAGAAGTCCTCTTTGTTCCACACTGCATAGGACATGAAGACAGAGAGGGAGCCTATGGCACTGAAGAGGGAGCAGTAGAAGTTGAGGCTAGTCCTGTCTTTTGCTGAAACAGCCAGGTCTGCGAGCAAGGCGTTGTGATGGAGGTCAACCATGGTGAGAAAGCTGTCGTACATGCAAAGGCAAAGAAGGAACTGCAAACCAGGATGAGCCCAGGCAACCCAGAAAGCCAGGAAAGAGATGGCAAAGAGGGGGCCATTGTGACTTAGTGCTCTGAGCCTCTTCAGAACTACTTCTGGGGAGGAAATCTCTGCTCCTGGCCTGCAACAGAAGACAAAAACTTCAGACATCTGGACAAAATTCTGCACGATCATGTATTCTCCCTCTGCAAAGAAGTCAAGTAAGTGGCATAGACACAAATACAGCTTTTGCTTATGTAATGAGCACCCACAACAGATACCCTCTCAGCTAATATCTGAATGCACTGAAAATTTGCGTTTGAGAAGGCCAAAAAGCATGAAGGAAAGGGTTGTTTGGTTTGTTTTTTTCTCCAGAGCAAGCCTCTCCCTGATAGCACTGCACTAGCCGCACCTTGTACAGAGAAAATTATTTCAACGAGCACTTGTAATTTTTACTAGTTGCAGGAAGCCACACCATGATTTGCATTACAAGCTTGACGTAAATACATGAGAAATGCTAAAGGCCAACAGTGATCCACGATCCAGTGAGTTGGGGAACAACTGGTCTGAGGCATTCCAGGTGGAAATGACTGCCCTTTCCCCCCTTGTGTCTTCCAAACAACATACGGACACTCTCCAACACCCCACTAAGTGACATGGCCATACAGCAGGGGCTTGAGATTTTAGAGGACATATTTTAGGTTCTGTATGAGTCAGGTGATTGTTAAGGGTTAGGGTCACATCTACCCGACACGTGTCACTTCCTCTATACAGCCGGGTACTAAAATAACTCACAAAGAGCACTATAAGCTTTAAAGATGCCAGGAGAAGGAGGTATATAAGAGTTTCACACCCCAGAAACCATTCCCACACTGTCATTTTAAAGCTGCCAATTTTGCATCATCTCCCCCAGAGACTAAACAACTTCCTAGCCTCTGCTGGAAGTGGAACTTAACTTACTGCTGCGTGCTAAGGAACACTCGGTCGCTCAGCCAGCCAAACAGAGGATCATTGAGGCTGTTCCAGATCAGAAACACTGTCTAGGAAAGAAAACAGGACAGTGAAACAAACCACAGGACAGCTCCCTCAAAGCCTCTGTTCTGTTAGCAAAGCAAGCAGGGCTGAGCTGGCACAGTGAACAAGCATCAGGAACCATCCCAGAGCACCTTCCCTGTCCCATCGCTGCTGTTCGATTCCCCCTGTCTGGGGCAGCTGCCAGGTTAACACAGCAAGGCCAGTGGTTTTTCCTGCTTGTGAAACACCTCAACATCCCCAGAGGAAAGGCAGTCTTAAGAACAAAATCTGTGTTTTCTATCACAGCTTGTTCTATCTTTATGTAAGTGGGACAAACTGGAAAGCCCAGCTCAGCACTTGGAAGGGTCCCTTGCTCCCTTCTCCGAAGGGTAACACAGCTATTGCAACTAACACTCTTCGCACTTCTCACAAGGAGTGGTCTCGGTTTCAGAATTTCTTACTTAAGAGGGCAGAAGCCTACGGAAAAGACTCACCTCTCCTATCCAAAAGGACAGTTTATCAATCTTGTAAACAGAGACAAAGGTGTCCACGTAGTACAGGAGGAATACGTTGTGCAAAATGGAAACAAAGAGCGACAGGGACCCGTAGATCACTGCAGTGGGCAAATGAAAAAGCCAAGCCAACAGTCGCAACCCCATGTTGGTGCAGTCGACGTTCAGCTCCCTTGATCACCTCCATTTCAGATGGGATGTCTTAGCCCAACACCTGCTACACCTTTGTTGGGGCCAATCCATTGTTGCTCCTGCAAGAGAGAAAACAAACAAACAAACCAACCAACCCACACCAATGAAACCAGGTTCGATTTCTTAATTAAAAGTTGAATCAAATTAATTGATAAATCTTTGCCTGCAGAGATCAGAATTCGTATTGCTTTGAGGAGCTGTTCAAAAGTGGATTGGAGGGGATTTAAGAGGTTAGAAGCTGTCTGCTGCACTAAAGCTGTTTCACTAAGCCAAGGCCAGGCTGCGGTCTCCTGAAGGTACAACTGTCTCCTCGTGAGGAGGCTGCCCCGTCCTTTACCCTGTAATGTTCTTTGTTATCCAGCAAGTAGCCGATTAGCTCTTCCCAGCTCTTAAAAGGCAAGGTCAGAGGAGGAATTAAGTTATATAGCTGAAAAAAAAACAAAGCAGCCTTCAAAAAAAATATACGTAGTCACTGACGTTTTTAGATACCAGTGTAAATTTTTAGTCAAATAAAAACACAGCAGCTGTGAGGTAATGCCACACGTGTGCACTGCTTTCCCCCAGCAGTCACAGCTGCTGCACCTGGGCTGGCTCAGACAGCAGTTATTTATGGCAAGCGGCGTTGCTGCTTTGCGGCATGACAAGACACAACCAGAACATGTCACCACGCAGTGGACACACTCCTGTCATCCAATAAAGGCAATCAAAAGTCACTTAGCAGCTGTCCAGCTTGTCTTGGGGTGGCCTGAATTTTAGGATCAGTGTTTGAGACAAAGATGCTTTGGCTGGACAGCAACATATATGGAAATAAATAGAAACAGCAGGTTTATACCAGAACAAGACACTACGTTCACAAGTGGCTGAAGTGTGAGGGGAGGACTCCTCACACCAGCATGGACCAGATGTGGGACCACAGTCCTCCCTCAATATACTCTCATGCTTTTCAGGCTGAGTCCCCTCTCACTCTGAAGTCACTACAGATCAAAGACAAAACACAAGGCACCTCTTCAGAGGCACTTGTGTGTCTGGTAAAATGTTAAGGGTCCTTACATCAGTGCATGTCAGCTTCTCCAGCCTGTGCCGTCCTAAGAAGCCCTGTTCACAGCTTATGCATGATGGGTGACAACAGAGTCTTGATGCTGTCACAACCAAGAGAAAGGGCTGAAGTCACTCCTGTTTCAGCCCCCTGGGGTCTGCACTCACCCAGCTTGGACACGTCATGGGGAAAACTTCACAACATAGGATAAGAATAAGCACATCAGAAATGGGAAACTACGCACCACGCTAGCCTTCTTGGGCTTGCGACATCAGCGACAGCAAGTCCAAACGGAAGATCAAGGAGAAGAATAAATGGCTAGGTATGAAAACCAATGAAACAATAGTTCCATTCAGCATTTCCCAAAAGCCACGAGTCTGACCACTTCTAGGCAAGATTAGAAAAGCAAAAATAACCATCCGCTCTGCCTATCCCAAGGAATTCCTCATAACTAGTTCAGAAGAAGCAGGAACAGCATTTGTTCCAGTCAATTACATCACTAGATTGAAACCGCACAGAAGCTCCACTCCGGCCAAAGCGCTAGAGCTCAACTGGATCCAACTGCAGAGCCCTCGTGGAGCTGAGCCACCGTCCTGCGTCCCTGCCACACCAAAACCCACCGCCAGACACAGCTAAGACACTGCTTGGAGGGGAACTCAGCCAGACAGTGAACTTTTATAGGTGTAATTAAAGACAGACGAGCAGCCTCAAGGGGAAATTGCGTTTTGTGCGGTCATTAATTGAAAAGGAATCAAGAATTTGCGATGTGTAAAAAGAAAGGTTAAGAAGGAAGAGCTAAGCCAACTGACCCACTGATGAGCTCTCTCTCTCCCCAAGAGCCTTCTGCAGAGAACTGGCTCACGGGCAGATGAAGCCACCAAAGAACTGGGTGCCCTCATGAATGGGATGGAGAACACACAGACGGTATCATTTTACACCATATGAAACTTCTGCATATCCAAACCTTGACCACTGTGTGCACATCTAACCTTATAACAAACTTCCTGAGGCACAGAGATGAGGGAGATCAAAGAAGGTCAACTAAAGTGATGCAGGGACTGAGGGAGCTGAGGAGAGACTGAACAGCTGGGACTCTAGGCAGAGAGGAAAGGCTGAAGGGGTACACAACCGAGGTTTACGGTGGATAAGGTGAAGGTGGAACTATTGTGTGACAGGACACAAGAGCTGGGAGCATTCACTGTAACTAGCAGGATATCAGTTTAAAGCACACAAAAATACTTCTTTACCTGACTTTTGCTGCCAAAGAAGGTTGCAGAGGTGCTATTCCCTCTAGCATCCCTAATCTGAGGACTTTGTGTGCTGGGGATGGACAAGCAGAAAGGCCCCCAGCCAGCAGCCCGGCTCTCGTGCTCTCCCCCTAAATAGCATCTCCTGCTGCTGCCATGGGGCAGAACATGGGGCCTGACCCCCCAGGGCAGTGCTAAACCTAAACCTGGACTTGGCTTTGCTACCCAATGCCTGCTTTGAAAGCAAACCCTGCTCTAGGCTTGGTCCTTAGTGCTGCACTTTACACGTGTACCCATCCAAATGGTGCTTCACTAAGCACATGATGCACAAGCAACAGCTGCTGAAGTTTCCAGAGACACCACATTTTGTCATTTATATGCTACGGCACTGTTTAAGGAAGGCAAAATACCACTTCTCGCCGCCTTCTCCCTTGTCACTCCCTGACAGATGTGCAACCCCTCCAGCCAGCTGACATTTGTAAGTGATTTCACTTTGCTGGGATAGTTGTTAGGTCATTTTTTAGTTTTTTATTTTCCCTCCCCATCTGCAAACGTGCAGATGAAAAGAAACAAATCATAGCTGCCCGTAAAAAGTCAATTTTGCTTCTACATCCAAAGCATTGCACTATTTAAGCCTGCCACACTGGTATTTTCATAACCTTTTCCTTGGGATGGAAATTACTCATGGAGTATGTCAGAACTTTTCAACATTAGGCTTTAAGTAGTAATGGGAAGAGGAGCTGCAGGAGGGAATAGCTATCATTCATTCCTGCTGAACTTCTAACGCACACTCATAAAGCAACAAGCTCATAAATTAGAATGTAACTAGGCTTTATTTCAGAAACTCCCACCTCCGCATCTGACATCTGGCGTTGCTCCTGCCAGTGACGTCTGCAGATCTTATCTTCTTGAGAAGGATGTTTGAATACTGGCTACCAGGAAAGCGTTGCTTTTGTTTGAGAGTGCTGGCGTAGGGCGGCTGGAAACACACCACAGCTTGGGGCTTGCACATCTGCTCCAACTTCCCAGCCAGCTCACAGCTGGATTCACAAGTCATCGTGTCCCACAGCAACTCAGCAACTCTTTGGCCTTACAACAAAGTTGAGCTCCAGCCTTCCACAGCGGAAGCCGGTTGTACCAAGTTGGCAGCAGAGCCGCATACGTGAATCTTGGCCTAAGCCAGTCTTTTAAGCGGGGCCAGACGATTCCTATATGCTGAAGTTGCCACTCAGGAACCTGAAATAGCCATCTGCAGACCTGACCGCAGTAACAGGATGAGTCTCTCATTCATTCTCCACTATATGGGTAATGCAGGCTGGAATATTCCAAATAATACTTTAGGATACATCTGTGCTTGCTCCAGCTGTCACTATGCTGCCTCTGCTGCATAGTCTGGATTTTGGGTAGCTGACTAGAAAAACATACCAGCTCTGTGCCCTTGCATCCACTACACAATAAATCCATCAGCTAGATACGCCACCCAAAAGGGCACCCAATTTCCAGACATTCCTCATGGCCAGAGAGGACTGAGTGACAGGCAGTCCAGCCCCAGGGAAGCCAGGCTGGAGCTGTGCCTGCAACAAACCTGCTGCCCTGTGTCCCAGCATTGATTCCTGACAGGTCCCATAAGTGACATTCTCAGGCAGAGGACACAAATGTGGATGTTTTCCTCTGGTCAGGCTAATCCATCAGTGACAGTAAGCACAGACCAGGTTCTGCACACTCCTTCCTACCCAGTGCATGGTACCCCGGGAGGCCTCCGAAGCACAGACACACCCGTGGGTCTGCACACCATGGAGCTATTTAGATTCTGGCAGGACTCTGTTCAGCAGAGAGAAATCCATCCACAGAACTATTTCATTGACTGAAACTGAAAGAGACTCCACTTAAACCCAAAAAAGTCTCAAAATCCAATTCCTATCCCAGGAAAGCTCCTAACTAGACATACTGCACAAAATTAGGCTCCTCTGACCAGATTTGATTCCATATACCCTCTTAGAGACAGATGTATCTTCAAGACTCTGTGCTTCTCCATTTTCTGAAATCCTAACTCTACATTTCCTCACATAACCCACATGCTGACAGAGGGCCTGGAGGGAACACCAAACACAGTCCCATGTGAAACGTTAACGAACTCCCCAGACCCCCAGCAGTCCAGTATCTGAATTGTAAAGCAATGAAGCCCTTGAAAACCTGATACCACCTGGATCACGCAAGGAAACGTGCAAAGAGACTCTGAGGGCACCTCCCAGCACTGTTTACTAATTCAACAATCACAGATGGCTCTGTATCATGAGATTTGGTGATACCCTTCTTAAAACAAGCAATCACGTGCTTCCATCCCTCCTGCAGAGTTCATACACGTCAGCAGAACTGCCACACAGACAACAATTAACACCTTGAACCAGCTGGTAGTTTCTATGGAACTGTGTTCCCGCAGAGCAATCTCATTAAATCAGATCTCATTCTGTAATGAGATTACAAGGTTGGTTAATAGAGGTAACCGGGTAGATCTCATAGTCTTGGAATCTGGTAAGGCATTTAACTTAACAGCAAGCTGCATCCCTTTTCTTAGCATTTCATTGTTTTACAGTATAAGAAAAATGTATTAGATAAAGAACTGGTTTCCCACGATGTTACCATTCGCATAAGTGCTAATCCTATAGCAGACTTCCACAGCACTGCTATGGGGACCATTGCCAGGTAACCCTGGCCTAAATTACAGATTTGGAAGTAAATGTGAAACCCTTACAGAAAACAACTCCCAAGAATGGAATCACAGAAGGCAGAGGATGGGATTACTGCACATATTGAGCCTGTTCTTGTTAAGACATAACAGGAAGCACAGGTGAGAGGTCTGGTTTACTGCTCTGCCCATGCGACCTGGGAGCTTCTGCTACCCTATCTCCATCTTCTCTCACCAGGGAGACTTTTCACCAACGCAAACTGTTCAAAGAAGCTGTCACCTCCCTTCTAACTCCCTGGCTTCAGCCACCAGCCTCATGCTGCTAACTAAAGGGCCAATGGAAGTCCAGCTGCCAAGGCCACCAGAGATCTCTGTAACTTTTGGGCCTGATAAACACAAACACAGGCCACCAACCAAAGCAGCCAACATCACCCATGGTGGGGAGGAACGCAGGGAGCAAGGTGGTGCCTGCAAGGCGAGGCCGCAGATGGGGACGCCATTTCTTTGGCTACCAAGAGGACAAGCCCAAGCAGCTGCGCCACCCTCGGCAGCCCACCCGCAGGTCCCTCCACGCTGAGGGAACGCCTGGCAGCCCCAGCAGAAGATGCCGTGGCTGGGCAGGGCACAGCCAGCATTTCCCACTGGGCTCAGGCTCCATGGCAGCTAAAGGCCCATCTGGGGTTGTGCTGCCATGCGAGGGGAAGATGTGACAGTGACATGGCAGCCAAAGCCCGCTCCACACCTTCAGGTTGGGTGGGGCGATGCCAGGGCTATCTCTCCTTGCCGGGACTCTGCAAGGGTGTGAGAGCCAGACCCCAACCAGCTCCAGAGCCGGGACAGTCGGACTAAGGCCCCTGCCCACGAGCACTATCAGCAGAGAGGGACGGCACCCCCTAGGCCCACATGAGCTCGTCCAGTGTAACACAGGGAGGCCCACAGCGGGGCTCTACCACTGCAGAGAGGGGGGGGACGCCCTCACCACACGGGCGGCGCCACTGGGGGGAATCCCCACCCGGACGGCCCCACTACATTGAGGGGAGGGGGGTATCCCCCACCCCGCTCAGACGGCCCCGCTGCAAGCGGGGGAACAAACCTAGGCCGGCATCGGGGTGGGGGACGCAAGGCAAGGCACCACACCCCTCCCCGCAGCCATCCCCGCAGCGCCTCCTACCTGCCTCCGTTACCGGCGCTGCCCCCGCCGTTCCGCCGCCGAACGGCACACCTGCGCATGCGCGCCCGTCCACCTCCTGAGGCCATCTTGTGTCCTGGCAAGTGAAGCCGCCCCCTCTCGGCCGCTATTTCGTGTGAGGTCACCTCGCCAGGAAGCAGCTGAAAACGGTGCCGGCTGTCTCGGCCGCTCATTTGCATTAGCCCCGCCCCTCAGCGAACACGAGTCGCAGTCGGGAAGGGCTCCCCGCGGCCTTTCTAGCCAGAGCGGGTCAGCTCCTCTATGGTCCAACCGGCTCGCGCGGCGCCTGTCGCCATGGAAACGCTGGTGGGCCGGGGGGACCCGGCGGCGCGAAGGCTGCGGGCTGGGTCCCGCCACCCAGGCCTCGTCCGCCGGGGTGTCCTCCACTGGGCAGGCTGCCCCGGAGCCTTCCACTCCTCTCTCTGGTATTGTGGGGCTGGAGGAGGAGCGGGCCGGGAAATACAGGATGCTTCTTGGTGATAGCAGCTGGACTCATGGTGCGTTTTTACCTTAAACACCTTGAACTGCTCCAAGGGAGCCTCAAAAGAGCACTGTGCCAAGCTGCAAAGTGACAAAGTGTAAACAAGGCAATGCACACTGCGGCTCGGGGGGCAGGTAGCCCTCCTGTAATCCATCACATACACTGCCTGTCCCTGGCCTTAGTTATCAGCTACTTATCACAGAATAGTTCAGGTTGGAAGGGACGTTCAAAGCTCATCCAGCCCCACCCCTGCCATGATCAGGGACATCTTCACCCAGATCAGGTTGCTCAGAGCCCCGTCCAGCCTGGGCTGGGATGTCTCCAGAGATGGGACACGCACCACCTCTCTGGGCAACCTGGGCCAGGGTTTCACCACTCTCAATGTAAATGTACTTAAATGTGCTTATACTTATCTCCCAATGTTTATTGACATTACATTCCATATATTTCAGAAAGTAGTGACAGTTATTGTCCTTTATTATTTAAGTTCTCTCTTTGGGGCCTTCTCTCAAAGAAGCAACTCCTGTTTCTTATGTATACGCCATCTTCCACCTTGCACCACAACAGTTGCTCCCACCCAACTATTCATAAATTTTATCAGAGAAATCTGAGGTGAAAGCCTAATTGAAAAGTAGCATCACATCCCATTACTTACCAACATTTTTGTGTATTAGACTTACTAGCATCTTCCCAAACAGGTATTTTTTTATGAATTCATAGAAGCAAGGCAATTAATCAGTCAAGAGGTTTTGTAATTAAAGAGTGATTGGTAGGTAATTAGCTTTGGCTATTGAGATCACCTGCAGCAGAGTGAGGCATTCAGCATCCATGAGGAGTGTGCTCCACTGCAGCAGTAGCGCTGAGCAGTCATGAGCTGACCTTGCAGACCAAGTCACCCTTTTTAAACCTGTGTGGGGAATTGTATCTGTAAAAGCCCATGACAGTGCAGGTGTTGAAAACAAGGTAGTGCTGATGGGAGTCATTTGTATGGCCTCTTACTTAATTACAACCTACTGGATGAGCAGTGAGTACAAATACCAGCTTAGCTGCCTGTTGCTGAGTATAAGCAAAAAAATTTGGGGGCACACAGGAAAGAAAAGGTAGGGTCTATTTCTGAAGTACCCAGCGGTGGGCTCTTTTCAACGCTATTTGGTCTGTTACTTTAAAATTTACAGTTTTTCTTTGAGCATTGCTAATAGTGTTTTGCTGCTTTGAGGAAGACCATGCAGTTTTGGTGAGCGCTTTTGATGTTGGTTTTTTTGTTGGCTTCACATGCTGGGTTTAGCTGTTCCTTTACTTGTGTCTTCTATCCTTGCTATACCTAAGTTTTTAGGTTCAAGTTCTATTTGTTTGTAAGGCATCTCACTAGCTTAGACACGTACATTGCCCTGGCTTTAGAAGTCTTGTCTACAGGCAGCTAGGCTTAAAGCTCCCTGTCTGAGCATGTAATGTAATTACTGAAGGAATGAGCTTCCTGTTGCTTCCGTTAGCTACAAGGGCATGTTCAGGCAGGTGTTGCAGCCCTGGTTACTGCGAGAAAGCTTCTGCAAGGTGTGATGTGGTATCTCAGTGTATCTCCTGGCTCTGTTGGTGTCATTAAGGTACGTCAGTGAAAAGAGACTATAGATGGCAAACTGCCTTAAGATCAGGTTGTGTACCCTACTGCTTCTTGCTTCTCAAATAAGTGAAAGCATCATCTTGGCTGTTTTTTCACAGTATGTGAGTACCTGCACACCAAACAATTGTCTGTCTCTGTTTTTTGCACTTATGATGAAAAACTAGTTTATCTTGTAATGTTTTACCAGTTGTGATAGCAAAACAGTACTAGCACTAGCTTAAATATTTGTAGGAGTAGCACACAACTGATGTGTTCTGCACTTTGCTTGGCTTTTTGAAAGCACAAATGCTAAAACCCCTCTGGAGGTTATGCCTCTCTCACCCCAGCACATCTGCTGTTTTATCTAGTAGATGCAAGTCCACATAGAGTAGCATAACTCAGTTGGGCATTGATTCATTCCAGTACTCTAGTCTGTAACTTTCCTAGCATCTCCTGCTTGTGAAAGGTACTAACGAAAATTGTTATTGTTGTGTGGTGATAAGCTTTAAGCACTTTAGTTTGGAGAGAATGACACATAAGGGCTTTTCTGAGTGATTGTGTTCTTGGAAACAGAAAATTGCCTTTTGATTCCCATTAAAAAATCAATAATGCTACTTGTGAGCTATGTTCTGTATTGTCTATAGACTGTAACAGAAGGTAGTTGAAATTTTTTTTTCTTTAATGTATTACGGAGTTGTCGATCAGCAGATGAGGCAGCTGTTTGCCTTGGGGGCTGCAATAAGAGCAGTATTCCTATGGGTAATTCTAGCTCAGATGTTTGAACTTAAGCTAGAAATACAGTGTATGTTGCTGTTGTAACAGAAGGCATTTTTATACACTAAAGAGATGATACATAATACAAGCCCAAAGTCTGGATAATCTGTTTCCTGCCCTCTCCTACTTTCTGGGGTGTTGATCCTATGAAAAGAACAAGTACAAGTGCATAAGAAGTTATGCCTTCCTCACTTCTAAACACACATCCTCAATGCAGGATGCACCAGAATGGGATCCAAGTGTCATTAAAAAGCAAATGGTTTGCTGTGACATGGGACTCTAATGGAAGAAACCTGCTGTGAGTGTGAAGCCTCTCTGGGGAACCAGGTTGTGTCACCAGCTGAGGCCTTTGTAGGGCAACAGGAGACTCTCCCAAAAACATTTCAAGGGCAAAGACTTGTAATCAGGCAGCTGAGAAAGCGGGATGCTGTGAAAGCACAAAAACAGTGTGCAAAACATCTTGTGCTGCTATGCAAACTGTCTGTGTGTGAGATAAGAAAGTGCCTGTGGGTAACTGGAGCTGGGCAGAGGAACTAAGGCTGAAGTAGAATGATTTGTCTTGCAGTGTGCAAAGTAAACAATATATAACCAGGAGGTACCAGATAATTGTAGGTGTGTCTGAAGCAATTCCTGTAGGTTAGAACCTTGCAAGGCCACCATCCAGTATCAGTAGTTCCATGTAAGGCTGAGATTGCCAAGGTAATGATATCGGAAATGCCAGACTTGATTATGGATGTAGCAAAACAGACCAATGGGGAAGAAGTAAGTAGGGGTGGATTGTCTGTTCAGGAGGAGACTGGCTGGAGGAAGAGGCATGATCATGGGAAAAAAAGTGGATCCTGAAATGATAGAAACAGGGGATAAGGTATATGAAGGAAGGATCAGCTGACTGCAGGAGACATTTGCAGATGTTAGTGAAGCCTGAGGGCCCAAACACACTGGGATGCTGCAGTGATGCTCCTTGGACAACTTGCTGGACTCTCCATCAGGTTTATATTGGGAAGATTTTGTGTGGGAGGGCAGAGCAAAGGGGGGTCGCTAGACTTGCACCCCAGTGCTAACTGGTGTGGGACAGAAGGGTGACACACTTGTAACTCAATAGCAGCCATGTGTGGTTCATAAGACTTGATTAGTAGCTTCATAGTAGTGTGTGAAATTATATAAATAACCATGAGATATTAGTGGTGTGTTATGAGGTTATTGATCATTCAATTGAATTATTGGTGTGATTGATTAATAAAAGGTAATCTTCAGAGTTGGTTGTCTCAAGACTGCAATCTGAAGGGGGATAGCTGGGCAGAAGAAGTGACAGCTGGGGGATTGTCTAGGATATTCCACTTTGGAAGCTTAAGCTAACTGATATTGAGATCTTTCTCTTTGACGAAAACGGTGTGTGGATGAAGATGATGGATACTGGATGAACTGAGTGAAAGGAGGAGCTGGGTCTGTTTGTGCAGGCTGTGATTGAACATGGCAAGGATCATTTGGGCTGTGAATCCTTTGAAGTGCAGATTAAAATATGCTCAGTTAAAGCAAAAGTAGTGTGGAGATACAGAGCTGTGTTTGGAAAAGGGTTTAGGGGAGAAAAAGGTGGTGGCTTTTGGTAGGGTGACTGAGGTCCTGAGATGTGAGGCCCAGAGATTTGAATCTTAGGTGAGAAAGACCTCTGCAGCAAAGGGTGCCTGCAGTGGTTACTAAGATGAGACTCGTGGTGGGAGCTCTAATAACACAGATGTTGGGCTGTACCAAAAGGAGGACATGTCAAGAAAGGAGAAAGCTTGGAGTGTGTCCAAAATCTAGACCTTGGTGCAGCAGACATCTCTACGCAGGGAGAGGCTGAGGGGGTGATGGTGTCAGGATCGCACTGGCAGCAGGCAGGGCTAGTTTCCAGAGCCTTGCTTGCTGATGCAGTGACCCTGTTCTAACACTCACCGTGCTTTATTCTTGGCAGTGCAGCTGTTCCAAACCTGCTATGTTATCCAGCAGCTGCAGTGAGAGCAGGAGGAGTGGTTGCTCCAAACTTCTCTGCCAGCAGCGAGTTGCATTTTGACCACTATTTGAGCAGACTTATGCAAGGGGGTGGCTTTTGTATCGTTGGAGTCGAGCAAAGGCTTGCTCTGCGATGACCAGGGCTTTTCCTGGTATTTTGACCTCATGCAGAGTCTGGGCTTTGCACAGACCTCAGAAATAAATGCCAGACCCATACTGGACTTCAGTGCTTTCTGGGAATGCTGCTTTGAATAGCTGAAACGGATCTTCTTGCTCTTCAAAAAGCCTATATATGGGGATGACTGACTGTAATACATATTAACTGCTATTTCCACAATTACCAGTACCAGTTGGGGCTCTTTTCTTCCTGGTGCATTAGTAACAGCAGGGTGAGGACTGGAGTCTTCTGGCTTCAGAAGTTAAATCTTCCCTCTTGGCTGAGCTGAGGGTGCAAGAGTTGGGAGCAGTTCTGAACTCACACCTCTTGGAGGGGAGCATCAAGTGCAGTAGGTTTTGCATGAATGTCTTCTGGGCAGGGTGGCAGCTTGCTCCCCCCTGGAGGGGGAGTTGGTGTGTCTGAGGATCAAATAGTTTGTGTTTATCTTTCAATAAAAAGATACAAAAATGTCTGGATGGGTGGGTTTCTCCTGTTTCTACTAATCTCTACTTCTAATCTCTCCAACTTGTAGCTTTACTGCTCTTTGGGGAGTCATTAAGTTCTCATTCAAAGTACCTGTTCTTTCCTGCAAAGCCCTTTTCTTTCTCATGGGCTATTTTCAAGCTACTTTCACTATCGGTGAGCTTCCTTTACCTGTTGCCGCTAGACAGCACAAGGGAGCAAGGCAAATAGCTGAACTCCTTTTCAGAGAAGCAGAGGCTGTTGCTCTCTGGCCTCACCAAACTTTCTGTCTAGAAATATCTAAGAGAGGCTCAGCATAAGGAGGCACTGGTGTGTAACAGCTGCCCAGCTCCTGGTATACAGCTCCAGCAGTGCCTGCAGGAAGCTGATTATTGCTACATGCACTGTGGCTTTGCAGAAAATGAATCGCATATAGAAATCTGTGACCATGGTGGCACTTGGGGTACAAATCTGATGGCTTCCCCTGAGCATGGAGATGTCATGGGGTGCAGGAGAGGGATAAAGATGGCCCTACTTCATCCCAGCCCACCACACAGCATCTTCCTCCCTTTCTCAGTGTTGTAAGAGCTTGTCTCTTCCAAGAAGTCAACCCTTGTCTCAGGCTGTGGTGGGCTTTGCCCAGCAAACGGGAGGCAAGACCTCTTCCCTCAGCCCTGCTTTGTGCTGCTGTCAATCCGCTACTGCCTTATGGCACCTGGTTGTACTAGGCGTAATGTGGAAGTGTTCAATGCTCCTTGGAGTGTTTTTGCTGGGCCAGTGTGGGTTTTCTTTTCTCTTGGAGAGCGCAGCAAAAACCTGTGGTGCCCTTCTAGCTTTGAAAATGGAAGGTATGTGCAAAAATCTAAAAGCGCTTCCACGGTTAAGCAGCGCTGCTGTGGGAATCTGCTCCCTGAGGTTAAAATTAAGGCCTGAAAGGACCCAGCTTGGAATGAGCTATTGCACTTTCCTTGAATTCTTGTGTTGCTGCCAGGCACATCTGGCTGAGCGCGAGCATCCCTTTTAGGAAGGCAGCCAAGTGTCTCTGTCCTACAGATCAGCCCTGGTGATGCAGCAGCAAAGCTACAGTGTTGTGCTGCATGGCTTTCTGTGCTGTGCTCCCACCACACCAAGAAGTACTTGAGGGTCCTCTCCTGAGTCAGTCTTTCTTCGAAGACCTCAAGCAGAGCATGGTCTTATGTTGCCAATAATTTGGGGGGGGAGATGACAAGGAAAAATGAGAAACTTTGTTGCTGTAATCCTCTCCCACACACTGTCTCCAGCTACTGGGATGCTGAGTGTGTGGGACTCAGACAGCAGAGCTGTGGAGGATAAACCTTTGGTTTGAGAAGGTTTGCTTTTAACCTCTCACTTCTAGAACAGTGCTTGAAGTTTTGTTTTGGTGGTGTGGTTTTGCATTTGTGTGGGTTGTTTGTGGGTTTGCTTTTTGTTTTGTTTTTTTTCAAAGGGAGGCATTTGGCAAAGCTTTGTCAGATGACAACAGTTTTGCAGAGTCTGCTCAAAATGGAGAGACTAACTGGAAATAACTCATGACTTCTTCATCCCTTGGTTAGGGGAAAATGTTGCTTTTGCAGTATTCATCCCTGTGCCCTTGGGAGTTGCTACATGGCAATGGCAACAGATCTGTGTTTTTTGTGGGGCAGAGAGATGAGGGCAAGAAGCAAGAGAAAAAGAAGGATCTGAAAGTTTGGGTTCTGGAACAGTGGAGAGGAAAAGGTAACTTAATGGAATCTCCTTGTTCTCGTTGTTTGGGAGCTGATCACAGGGCAATGGTATGAGACAAGAATAGTCTTGATTGATACTTAGAGTAAAATAGATGGCCATGTCCTCTTCTGTGGGCCAAAAGTCTCTACAGTTGTGTTGGCTGTCAGTGTGCTCCCTGAGGAAGCATCTAAGCCTGTTCAAACTGCCAGCCTGACCTGAGGACCCAGCTAACTTTGGTTGCTGCTTCAGGTGGAAAGAAGACTTGGTGACACCAGTCTCTCCACACATGTGAGATACTTGTATGAGATTTCACACATTGGATACTGTAGCACACCTTGTATGTTGGTCTGTGCCCATGCTACCATCAAGCTCACTTTAAGTTTTTCTTAGAGAATGTGTAGTCTGGCATGGACTTGAATATTTCCACTTTCCTGTTTTGTGCAGTTCACAGTGGTTTGTGTGCTCCATGACTATGAAAACAGAAAGCTCCCCAAATTCAGTGCTAGCTTGAGTGACAGTAAATCTTAACTGCCCCTAGACACGTCCAGCAAAACCACACTCTTTTGTAATCCTAGGAAGTAATTTCTGCTGCTTTAGATACTAAAACAGCCCTACCAGCCTTGGATGTTTCTGTATTAACTAGTGGTGGATTCATGACCTATAGTTACTGCCTAACAAAGCAATGAAACAAAATCTCTGTACTTGAGCTACCAAGTGTACTCTCCAGTTTTGTATTGCAAACACTGCTTGATTGCTCCATAGCAACCCAGTCTGGGTTGGCTGGCACTGAAACATGCTCTCCTTGGCAGGCCAAGTATTTTGGGAGCTGTGGTGTCAGTCCCCTTGACCTGCACCAAGACATGTGAGGAAGGAGAAGTCCTGCCAGATGGCTGGATGGTAGGTGAGGGAATTGCTGGAGTCAGCTCTGGCAAGCCCGGGGAGAGTCTGAAGTATGTTCTCACTAAGCCATGATGATGATCTTGTTTCAGTTGGCTGTGACCTTGGGAGTTTGTCTCTCTCCCTGTCTCTTCCCCTCCTTCCCCGCTTTGTGCCTGGCTTCTCATTCAGCTCCAGACAGTCTGTGTTGGATACTTTTCCATCAAGGTCAAAATTGCTGGAAAGGCTTGGAGGGAGAGGCTACCTTGTCTCTTGCTGTGGCCTTTCTTACTGGGTTGGTCCCTTGTTGCTCCCTGCTGGCAACCACAGCTCCCAGTGCCCTGGCTGGGGAGGCTTGGCTCTCAGGCAACAGACATCATGGTTCCTGCCCATACACCCTTTCAGGCTGTTGCCACCAAGGAGCTGGTGTATACTGATGGCTGTCAGTGGCTCTCAGGACCAAGGAGGCATTTAGCAGAGCTCAGCTCAAGCTTTAAGGGCTGTTTTGCCCTTTCCCGCTTGGGACATCCAGGTACCTGGCAATGGATGTGTAGAGTTTAGCAGGGTTTTGTTCCAGCTGTGATATCCTAAAACCAACCTCTGGACACTGGAGCAGCCTGAGGGTCAATATGGGCAACAGGCACTGGTGCAATGGTGGGGTAAACCATGTTGTCTGCCCCTGGGAGCAGAAGGTTGCAGCTCTCGAGGGGCAGGACAGGAGCCTTGTGCCTCCCGTATGCCTTACGATGTGGAGCAGTGCTGTGCCCTGCAACCTTGTGCTTGCGAAGGTGAGGCTGTGTCAGTGCAGTCCTGGTGGCTCTGTGCTGGGGAGTGGGCAGGGCCAGGGCAGTGCCAGACAGGTGTGCAGCAAAGCCCAGGGAAGACAGAGCCCCAGCCACCGAGCCAAGGCTGTCCTGATGAGTTTGCGAACTTCCTCTGGGGCTGTGAGGTATTGACTGCGCTGGGGCTGTCACCACTCTCCTCTGGGGTGATCTGCTTCCAGAGAAATGTCTTTGCTTCTGTGGTCAGGCATATGTCAGTGCTGCCCTGGGATGCTCCCAACCCTGCTTAGTCCTCATCTCATTCTCCTTCTTTTTGGTTTGCTTCCTCCTTTGGGCCACCCTGCCTGTTCCTCTTTTTCCAGTGCAAAATCAAAGAAATTAATAACTGTGCTCAGGCTGCCTCAGTGCTAAAACCTGAGTGATTTAGATGGCCTGTCACCCCTTCCCCTGTGACTGCAGGGAAGACCTGGGAGCACTGATGCTGCCAGCCAAAATGCAGGGTGATACAGCAGATGGTAGATGGGCCATCTGTAGCTTTTGAGCAAGAGCTGGTCATCAACTAGATAACAGCTTCTGCAGGGCTGTCCTGAACTGGCAGGAAGGAGCACACTGATCTAGTGGGAGGGCTGGGTTGGGCTTGCTTTATTTCACTCGTGGATGCAATAGCTGTGTGCTCCCTGTGCAGACCACTTGCTCTGAAACATGAAGGATCCATGGAAATTATCTTGTGGCTCTCAGCAGGGGTGCAGGACTGAACTGGATTAAGAGGCACTGAGACTGTTTAGGAGACCATTTATTCTATTTATCCACCTTGTGCTGCATTGACATACAATAACCGTCTAGATTTTTGTGGTGGTTGTGAGCAAGTTAGGTAAGCAGGGTGTTTGGAAGCTACCTAGTAGTGTCCTTTCAATAACAGTCTCATGGGAAGAGGTGTTTAGGAGCCCTCAAGGACAGAGGCACCCAGCCCTGCCATTGCCTGTGCACTGTTGTAAGCTGGGCTAAATGCTGCAAACATCACACTGCCTGCTCTCCTCCTCCCCAACACCTGCTAGTGAGCTGGGGAGACCTCAGGCAAAGCTGTTTGAGCTTGCTTTATTTTGCTTTAAGCTGTCTGAGCCTTTTTTTGTAAGGGCTTTAATGACGTAGGTTGGAGTTTTTCTTTTTTCTTTCCTCCTCTCTGGAGAGGTGGTGGCTGTGATGGGCTTTGGCTCCTAGGCTGCAGCTCTCGTTCAGGGGTACTGCCTGCTGTGGTCTAAATGCTCCTGTGCAGTTCCCCTGTACAGGGGTGGACTTCTAGCTCTGCGCTTATGGCAAAAGCAGACTTGAGCTAGTGTGGATTGCAAACCTCAAGGGACAGGAACAACTTGTGCTGGTTGAAAAACAAACAAACACATCCATTTCCATTGTGTAGTACCCAGAATTGCTTGTGGCAGTCAGGTTCTTAGGGGACATATCAAATTTCCTGTTAGGCTGAAGGAAAGCACTGAAATGGGGGATGAGTTCTGTCTTACCTTCTGGGTTGACACCTGTGTGAGAGGCAACTCTGTAATTAAGGCTGAAGCAAAAAGCCTCTACAGGATCTGAGGTTGGGAAGAAGGGGGCGTGGGGGGAGGGGACAGGAGGAAAAAGACTCCATGCACAAAAGCTTGCTGCCTTTGGATCTGTGCATGGTCTTTTCCTATTCCTGGTAGCAATTTTTTCTTAAAAAGCCCATGCTATGTACAGCTTCCCTTTCAGGCCTTGGGGAGGATAATGAGTCATGGGAGGACATTGCTTAATGCCCTGGAGGGTGCTTGGATCATCTGGTGAGGGCAGGGCAGGAACAGATTCAGCTGTGGGTCAGAGTTGCTCAAGGTAAATGCACACTTAAATGGGAATGGGGAATGATAACTAGTGAGACCAAAAAGAGACGTTTTCATGTGAGAACTTGTCAGAGGAAATGTAGGTGTTCCTGGATTTTGCTCTAGAAACAAACAGTAGGCACAGCTCTTCTTTGTGTATCGGAATAGAAGCAGTGCTTTGGGAGGAATGAGGGTCAAGGACAGCTGAAGACTTTAAGATCTCCTTGTCTGAGGAGGATGGCAGCTGAATCAATTGCAGCAAAGTTGGGCTGTGTCCTCTTTCCTCTCTCCTCTCTTTGCCTGCTTGCTTTATTTTTGCACTTCTTTCACTTGTGCTTGCCTTCCCCATTTTTATGCCTGCTCAAGGGTCTCTAGTTTCTTGCAGTCTGTCTTGCGGTCTCCCAGCAGTGCAGAGCTGTGTCATGAGGATGTGAAGCCATCTTTTCTGCCCTCAGTGGTTTTTATACCAGCTTGTTCCCATCCTTGTAACCCTGAGATCTGGGTGGGTTAAATGGTGATTCTTGCTGACCAGCCAACAGGCAGTTGCTGGCAGTGTTGCTCTGCTTGTTCTTGGCATGTTACTGCCCCGCAAGCTCAGGGAGCTCTTTTTATTAATTAATTGTTGTGTTTACAGTGCTAGGTGTATCTCCTTATTCAGCCTGGTTCTGGGACACATATAACCAAAGTAAATTTTCTCCTCCCCTCATGTCCTCACAGGTTTTGAGACTCGGCAGCCACTCTGAAGCAACGTCCTTTGTATAAAACCCCAGCTGCTGTACCATGTACCAGTCTGGCTTTGTGCCACGGGAGTATTACCCAAATGTGATCCCACCTTCTGCCTATGCCTACCCACCACTGCGGGCTGGCAGAGCAGAAGACATGACCAACTCCATGATGTTCCCTCCCATCCATGTGCACAACTTCTACAGCCGACCCATCACCTTCGTGGTAGACCAGAATGGCTACCCTGACTATGCAGGAGGTCAGGTGGAATATCATCATCTCTACAGTGCCTCCCATCCTTACTTCCGTCCATACTATGCCTGGCACTTCCCTCCGGTGGTCCCAATCCCTCTTTACAATCCCTATGCAAACTACAATCCCTACACTGCCTACCAGAGGTCAGATCAGTATCGAGACACATGGCCAGAAGGCTTCACAATGAGAGGGGAGCTTCAATGGGGGAAGCTTGGAAAGGTGTTTGGACCAAGGAAAGACCTCCCAGAGTTTGTGAAGGATGATCTTCGAAGAGTTTATGGCACCTACCCACGGACCAATGTCTCCATAACCTACCGGAAAGGGGAGTTCTTGATCAAGGGAGACCCCAAGGTAGGAGGGCAGGAATATGCAGTAGAAAAAAAAGTCATCCAGCGGGCTGTGACCCCCAGTGCCAGTGAGGCAGATGACAGCAGTGAGGACCAGAACCATAAGAAGAAAAAGAAACTGAGACGTTGATGTAGTCAGTCACCCGATGGACAGATGCTCCAGAGCCCTCATGGGAGCCAGCTAACAGCTGTTCTTGGTGCTGCTGGCAAGTAGCACAAGCAACGGATGCCACCACTCCCATTGGCTTTTAATTATTCTACATCCTCCACAAGCTTATGGCAGATTTACCCTGTTTGCACAATGCCCATCCTGTGAAGAAACCACATGGCACTTGACTGCCTGGGATCTGCTCTTTAGTCCTGGCTTTCAGATGAATGTTTGATTTTTCACTGGTTTGGTTGAGTAGTCACAGTCTGGTGTGGGGACATCCAGACAGCAGCCCTTGATGAGAAAATGGGCCTCTTCCTACCCTGTCCAAGGGAAGCTGGCTCCCTTCCTGGCACTCAGTTAAGGAGATCAAAGCAGAATTTCCTCCAGGCTGGGGGCAGTGTAGATCCCAGAGGAGAGAGGGGTTCCTGAACACTGTAAAAAAAAAACCCAATTTTCTGCATAGATTTTCACTGCTGTTTATGACCATACCATTGTGCTTAATCACCATGTGATGCCTGTACACAGCACTTCCCTACATGCTGGCAGAAGATCCTAGTGCACCCGTCCTCTTGCACTTGGTAAACTGGTGGCCAGTTCTCCTGGACATGTGTCCTTCTGAAGTCATTGCTTGAAGCCCTGCTTTGGGTCTGCCTTGGCTCTGGGTGGGGGATCTGTCTCTACAGTGAGGTTGCCACAGTGAACCACAGCACTTCCACAACTTGGTCTCTTGTAAGGGAGTTGTGCTGGAAACCTGGAGGGTCGTGAGGGGCTGGGTCTGACTTACTTGCAATCTTCTTTACCTTTTAAATGGTTATAAATAAACAATAAAAATTCCTCAAATGCAAATACTTACATTTCTGTTTTTTAGCTGGCTGACAGCACTCTCTCCTGTGAACAAACTGTGACCTGATCTGACACATTTTTCAAAGTTGGGGAGGACTTCTGACTTGTTGCTCTTGCCCAACCATGGTGGGTTATTCTGCTTGGCAGCACGCTGCTTTGCCCCAGTTTGTGGCTTGACAGCTTCCTCTTTGGGGACCAGCAGGGGCTTTCTGAGTGTACAGGAGAAATAGGGATCTGCTCTGCTCCCCTGTAGCCTCCCCCTGACATGCCACATGGGAGAAAGGCCACCTAATGCAGGAGGGAGCTGGGTGCTCCCCATCTGCATAGCAAAGCAGAGAGTCTATGAGTATGAACTTGGAAGCCCTTGGTAGCTCTGAATTGCTGTAAGGTCAAGGCAAGTGATTTTTTTTTTTTTAATTAATGCAACAACTTTTGTTTGTTTAAGCAATTGCCAGCATGTCTCAGCAACTATCTGGATTTTCCCTTCCCTAATCAGCTTCTTGGAAATGGGTTCACTCTGCTGCCAGATAAAGCTCTGAGAATGCTGAACCAGAAAAACTGCTGCAGAGATCTCAACAAGCTGATGCTCCTTGGCTGTGTTGCAAGAGGTGGCTGTGGGACTTACTGAATGGGCTGGGAAAAGTCTCCACTAATGACTGGTGGCTAACCAGTGCTCTGGTGGGGTGCTGGAAGGAGTCTCCTCCCTGTCCTGTGTATCTGGTGCAGGACACAGCTGGAGATGGATGCTGCCTGCCTTGGGAAGTGGCTGCTTTAGCTGAGATCCTGGAGCAGCTGCAAACCAGCTTCTGGGCAAGGTGGGGGGGAACATGGGGTTTACCCTGTGGTGTTGATTGGATGCTACATAAAGTATTATTAAATAATTATTATTAATTTATCTTAAATGCTGCTCCTCCAGCCAATACATTCCTGCTGGCAGCTTTGAACTCTCTTATAGTGGAAAATGTCACCAGAACTCAGGGCAGGCAGCCAGGGTCTCCCAGAAGTAGACGATAGATGTGTGGAGAGGCTGTTGCCTCTGTGAAAGCTTTCTCCAAATAACTGTCCCTGCTGGGGATATCTCCTTAAACAGGACAGGATTGGTATAGTTAATCTTCTCTGAAGTTTTGTTTGGTTTTGCTGCCTGGACTCTGAGCAGGAGATTGCTGGGCACACCCTGGCTGTGGTTCTTTCAATGTGTGTTCTTAGTAGAGGTTTACAGCTGCATGCAGTACATCAGGAACCAGCAATGTATTTATTTTCTGAAGTGGCATTTCAATTCCAGACAGAAGGAAACTCTTCCATAGCTAGATTATTTTTCCCCTTGAGGGAAAGCCTGCCGCAGATCGCCACCATCTCAAGCAGCTCTCTGAACACAGGGTTTCTCGTGGTCACTGTAACTCACCTCCATCCCTACTCTGGTCTCTGTGTGGGAGCAAAGATTTAACACATTCCTTGCAGGAACAGCTCACAGTTGCCTTGTCTTCTTGAAGGTTTGAGGCTCATTTGCTGCCCAGCTGCAGAACTGAATCCATAGGGCATTTTTAGAGGCTTTAATGCCTATGGAATTCAGTTCTCAGAGCCAAGCAGCCAGTGCGAGTCAGCTTCCCCTGGCCCTAGCCGGCTGCGTCTCCATCTGCAAGAGGGGGAAAAAAAATGGCAAAAAGCTCATAGTGTTGCTGACACAGTGCAGGCACTGAGCTGACACAGATTTTTGCAACTGGGAGCTGCTGCAGGGAGAGAACTCTGGCACTTGGCACTCCAGAAGTGACGTACACAGCTACAGCTTTCTTTGGAAACCTTGCTCAAGTTGGTTGCTATTTTTTTCCCCTGCTTCCACGTGTCACCCTGCAAAGCTTCAGGTCAGCCCTGAGCTCTGTAAATCTGCTGGAGCTGTAAGAGAAATTCCATTTTTTCCAGATGGGGCTGATATTCGCAGATGCATTGGGAATCCCACCTATGTATTTGCTCTGTGTGTGGGTGGTAACACGTCTCTCAGTCTAAGCTGTTCCTCTGTGTTTGCATCTGAAAATGGGGAGCAGCCACTGTGTGGGGATGCTCAGCACTGTGGGAACAGCCTGGTGCTCCCGGGCACCAGCCCTCTGCTGCATTCATACCAAAAGCAATGCTCATGGGAACCCCTGGAACTGAGATGTGCCAGCTGATGGATGGAAATAGTCTGTGCAGCAGGTGGTACCACAGGAGGACCACAAGGCTCAGGGAAACCTGTATATTTGAGACTGGGAAGGCACAAAGGGTAATTCTGCAGCTTAAAATGAAACGCTGAAAGGACTTTTCCAGGCAGCTCACTGAGCAGATCCACAGAGGGATCAATCTCAGTCTGGGCCGAGTTGGGACATGCTGGTGCATCCTACAACTATGCACGTGCCCTTTGCTGTGCACTGCCCTCACCCTCCAGTTTGGGCTGCAAAGCTCATGTGCAGGGAGGGGCAGATGTGGGGTACATGTGGGGATCCCTGTGAGCAGCTGTGGAGATGCTGACACTGCTAGTAGATTTGGGCAGCCTCAGTTCTCAGCAGATGTTCATTTTTCAAACCCAGGGACTGAGCTGATAGCTGAAAGGCTTGGCAATAGTTTGACACAATTGTGATGACAACAGCTCAGTGTGGTTCGGGCAGGAGTAACTGCTGGGAGAGGGTCACAGCCCTTTGCCTCTACACCAGCAGTGCAGGAGGGGAGCCCTCAGGTCTGACAGCCCGGCAGAAGAGACGGGAAATGACACACACTGCTTTGGAGCACGGGCGAAGATTTTGATGGGGGAAGCACGGAGCAAATGTTGGCATGAGGAGCTAACTCTGCGATTGCTCAATAGCCGGCTCGGGGCTCTGTTTTAATCCATCTGCGGGGAATCCAGGTTCAGCGGGGGCAGCATGAACTCACCATCCGGATGAGTGTCCCAAATGAGCCAAGTCCCATTGCAAAAGCTGTGAGGTCCCGGTGCCAGTCCCAGCACTTCCTGGGGACCACAGAAAGGGGCTGCCTGGAGATGCAGCAGCGGAGGGAGATGGGGTAAAGCAGAGTCTTACACCAGGGTCCCCACACTCTGCTGCGGGTTGTTGGCGTCAAAAAGGCGGCTCAGGGACCAGACCGTGCGCTATGTTGTTTTTCAGACCGCTGTGGTATGGCAGAGAGGTTTCAATAGCTCTGAGCCCCCCAAGCTCAGGGAAGTGGGGTGATGTCCCTCCTCCTCCCCCAGCTCTGCAGGCAGGCACTCTGTCAGAGATGTTACAGCTGGGTGGGAGCAGACCTGTCAGTCTGTGATGGCTTGTAGGCATGGGGTGTTCTGAGGCTGCTTCTTGGCCAGCTCATGCCATGGGGTGGTCACACTGTGGTCTCTGGCTATTTAAACACATGCAAAGTTTTTGTTCTTCATTTTTTTAAGTTGTAAAACTCCATTTCAAGGCATTTTTCCCAAAAGGGTGGAAGGATCGCTGCTGTTCAAAGTGCTGGCCACCCACCTTCAGCCCTCAGCTGCTCTGAGCAACCACTGCTTTTGGGAACTGAAAGGTGGAGGGGAGGGAAAAGCCTTCCTCCCCATCTTCCTCCATTCAGCAGGTTTGCATAGAAAGCGGAAGGGTTTCAAGCAGGCAGGCGGAGGAGCAGGAGGGGGGTAACCCCGACAAGCCCTCCCTGGTGGTGCTCCAGCAGTCATCCCCTTCCCTCACTCTGTGGCCCCAGGGAGGTGATGTGGGTGCTGGGGCCACATGGGACAGATCAGCAGCAGCCTGGCATGTGCCCTGCCATGCCCTGTGCCCGTGCCAACCCCAGGATGGGGCAGGGACGGCTCCAGCAAGCTACTGTCAGTGTCCTGCTTGTGGATGCTGGGGCACCCCACTGCCAAAAGGCACCAGAGGCAGTTTGAACTGGGTGCAATGGGAAGCCCACGGGGGCCGAGCTGGGAAAGAAGAGGTCAAAATGCAAACTCAGACAAGCTCCAACTCTCTTCTTTCACTCTTAGCTGTTCCCATGAGCAATCTTCCCTCAACATGGCATTCGTGGCACTCCTGGGACCAAGGGGCCTTGGGAGCAATGTGAGCTGTCCCTGGGCCACAGCAGCTGTGGTGTGCAAGAGGCTGTGACCCCCCTCTAGTAGCACTGGGCTCCTGCACTGTGGGCAAAGGGAAGGCACGACCCACCCTCCTGCTTCCAGTTACCTCCCTTCTTGTGGGAGCTGGTGCTTCCATGGTATTTTTTGGATGCTCATGCAGGTTCCCATGTGCTGTGTATGCTGGGCACATCTCCTTCTCCGGGCTCTGCCTTTGCTCCTTGGTGTTCGCATCTCTAGCTTTGCCTTGTGTTCTTGCACCCAGGCAGGGTGGATTCGTCCCTGTGTCTCTGAGGGTATCCCTGGCCCCTGGTCTGCACTGGAGCATGGTGGCAGGCAACACCAGGGAGGCCAGGGATGAACACAGGTGCAGGAGCCATGTGGGTGCTGTGTGTTTTGTTGGTGTGGCGGTGCCCTGCCCTGACTCAACCCTGTGTTTTCTTGAGGATGCGTTACGATGCAGCACTGAGCTACGGGGTGAGCAGCAGGTACTGAACCTGTTGCCCCAGCTCAGCCCTGGGGAGGATTGCATCAGCCCAGCTGCCTGCTGTGCAGGTGGCGGTTTCATGGCCTCGCTGCAACCTATTTCCCTGAGGCTGGAGGCCGTGGTACCCTGCACTGCGTAAATCCTCCTCTCTGCCTGGCTTGAGGTGTGTGGTGTACCCATGCTGGTTCTGGTTCCTATCCCCTTCTGGTGCTGGCTGCTCCGGGCTTGTCCTGCCTCTGAGAGAGGTCTGGATTTGAGACCCCAGCATGGGTCCCGGCAGCTGGGTGATGGCTCATTGGAACAAATAAACATACCCAGGAGCAGGTACCAGAGAAAAGATGGGCTCCAGCGCAGGAACCAAAAAGTCAAGAGCTCCTCAAGACTCCTGACCTCAGCCCAAAATTGCTGGTGAGTCCAGAGACACCCCAGGCAAGCAGGTGCCCAATGGGACACCGCTGCTGTAGGGTTTTCTGTGTTGCATTGGGTTAACCTGCAGCCTGTCACAGCCCCTGTTCCTGGGGCAGGGATCTCCAAGGCCCCGTGGCCGCAGTGATTGGAAACAGCCAGCTGGGAGCTGGGGGCAGCCAGACCCTGGAGGGACGCACAGCAGCACCCATGTGTGCCTTGAGCTGCTGTGAGAGCCACCCCAGGGAGGCATCCCTGCAGCCCCATTTGTCCAGCACCCACCTCTCCACGAGGCTTTGCAAGGCACACTTTGCCTTCTCTGCAAAACCCTAATTTCCTTTTTCTGCATTGAGTGGGGGAAATATTACCAGCAAAGACAAAATACCCCAGCTGAGCAGCCTGGCCTGGCCCTCAGAGCACAGCAGAGGTGGCTGCATGAGCAAACTTCCCGACGGCAAACCGTGTCAGGAGGCGATGGGAGGACACGGGGAAGCAGACACTCACACACAGCCAACCCCACCACCTGGAGACCAGCACCACACCAAGTCAGCCCTGAGCTGCTGGTCATGTTCAGCCCTTTCTGGCTTTTGCCCCCACCTCGCATCCCATGGGGGACACAGGGCAGGCTGGGGGCTCCCCTTGCTCCTGGGAAGGTGAAGCATGAGCGGCTGCACCAGGAGGGGATGCGGCTGCCCCACCAGGACCCCCCAGGTACCTCCATTGCTTGGCAGTTAATGCTTTATTGCTTTATGTGGCTAAAAAAGCAGCAGTGCCCTCCTTTCAGTGTTGCCAGCTAATTAGCTCAGGAATTACTGATTAGCCAGGACATCCCTAGGGCCAAGCAGCAGAGTCGTGTGGGTGCTGCACAGCCACCGGCACCGCGCTGACATGGTGGCTGGGACATTAATACAGGATGTTTCACTTTGTCATCCTGGGAAGTTTGCCTCCTGTCCTGGTCCTTTAAAATACTAGCAGAATGGGTCCAGTTTTGCAGGTTACCAAAAAAATAGGGATAAAAGTGAAGATGCTTATGTCCCACACGCAGGGTCTGACACCTCCTCTCCCACTTCCTGCAGCCTGGAGTGAGCGTGTCGCCATCGGTCATGAGACGTCACCGCAGCCCTGCTGCTTGGCATGGGCACGGTCACCCTACACAGCGCCCAGGCTATGGCTCCCTGGGGAGAGCAGCAGCAAAGAAATCACCCCTTACCCAGCCACACCAGACCCCCCAGCTTCAGCACAGACCCTCCCGCGGCAGCAGCGTGAACCCGGCACTCACCCAGCAGCTCCAGCTCCCATCGAGGCGGGTCTGCGAACGGCGGGGAGGGAGGCACTGTTAAATATTGCAGCCGACTTACTCACTTCTCTTCCTGGACGGTGGCGTGCAGAGTTTCCACCCACTTCTTTCACCTTTGGTTTCCAGGCTTTCTGAGAAAAGGGGAAGCTGTGGGAGGGAGCGACCAGCATCCCTGTGCCAGCACTGCGGTCCCCAGCAGCCTCTGCTTCCCGGGAAGGGCTGGATGCCGGAGAGGGGGCTGCTTTCCTGGGAAGTTGTGGCACAGCTGTCAGCCCCCTCTGCTCGCACTGGGCTGCCCAGCACCCCACGACTGTCCTGGGTTTGGGGGATTTTCCTCCTTGGCTGAGTGGAGAGGATGCCTGGGTGCTGCCTCCCTGGCACGGGCTTGAGGGTGGCTGCCCGTCTGGCTTAGACCTCCCTTTGGGAGTGAAAATTGCCCTGCAGGACTCAAATGCATTCTAGCCTTGGCTGGTCAAAGCCCATTCACCTCCTCCTTTAACGCAGTGTCTCTGCAAATGGTGCCAACACTGGGGCTGGGGTCACCTCCATGTCGCTGACGCTTGTGGTGAGCGGTGTCTGTCCTCAGCACGCAGAGCCCTGCTAGAGCAGGCACTGCCGTGGGGCCGGCGCTGCACTGGCCAGTGTTCCATCCAGCAGCGTGCCCGTCAGCACGGCAGGGGGCTGGTTCTCCTCCCCTGGGACACTGATAGATTATGTCCCCTGGGACACCATGGCCAGGCAGGTACCCCGTACCGGTTACCTTCGGCTCTGGTGGGGTGAGCACATATGCCTGGTAGGACTCCTTTTCCATAAGCTGCTGTTGGCCAGCGTCCTCTTCCCGTCCTTTCCCTTCCGTGCTGCTGGATGCCTGACCATTGTTTTTGCTCAGAAATGACGTCAGGTCCCTTGGGGTTCCCCTCTGCCGGCGGTTTGGAAACAAGAGTCTGGGGCCCTTGTGCAGGCTGCAGCGCTGAGCTGCCGGTGGGGCAAGCACCTGCTGCTCCTCCTGCGCCGCAGCAAGCAAATCAATAAATAAATCAGCAAACAAATTGATAGGGGGATGGTGAGATGCCTCAGCATGCCTGTCTGCCTGCACTGCCCCTGCCAAGGCTCGAGAGCTTCCCCGTGGGTTTAGATAACATTTACAGGGTGGTTTTGTCTTTTGGGGCCTGCCATGCATTTCTGGAGTGGGAAGCACCTGGGAGGCTGTGCCACAGAGATGATGGAGCTGGAACTGCAGATCTACCCACATGAGTCCCTAAAAACAGCTGGTATCATCAACTTGGGGGGCTTGGGGTGTATTTTTGGGTGGTGAGGCATGGACTTGGCTGCCTGCCTCAGCTTTGCATGGCCACTGCTCTCTGCCCCATGTCTCAGTCGCAGCAGGGTTGGACAAGAACTTTGGCATGTGAATCAGAGAGCTGAAATTTCTCGTATTTCTCAAGGCTGAGCCACGCTCCCGCCCACAGCAGGTCTCACCCGGGCATGACACGGATTACGATCACCCACTACTCCCTCCCAGCAGCCTCTGGTGCCACACCATGGGGTGGGTGTCTCCACACTGCTTCCTCACCAGCTCCTGCCCCAGCTGGCAGCTCAGCACTCCCTGTAGCACTGCTGCAGCATCAGGGCTGTGCCACTGATGTCCCCATCAGGGACTGGGTCTGGCCACATCCCTCCCTTCGTTTTCCTGTTGGCCAAGGGCAGTGGGCACAGGTGAGGAACAGGTTGGCCTGGATCCCTGTGGAAGTGCAGCAGCTCAGTGTTTATTGGGGGGAAGTGGGAGCTTCTTGCAGCCTCAATGGGACAAGGGGTTTGCCGCTGGGGTGTCCCGTGGAAGAGGAGGTAGAGGGACAGACTGCTGCAGGAATGGGGGAAGAAAATCCACGTTCCAGCCTT
Source organism: Patagioenas fasciata (assembly GCF_037038585.1). NCBI lineage: Eukaryota > Metazoa > Chordata > Aves > Columbiformes > Columbidae > Patagioenas > Patagioenas fasciata. Next base: position 29,121,677 of record NC_092527.1, on the reverse strand, counting down.
GGGGAGGGAGCAAAGGAAGAGGTGGCAACTTGATTTTCCTGCCTGTCCAAAGAAAGCCAGTTTAAAAAAAACCAAACACCTTTGAGCTCCTGTGACCGCAGAGAAAGCTAGCTGGCAGTACCAAGGTGCATTTTGTGGCTCAGAAGTTAGGTGACAATTAAAATACCTTGCAATGTTGCTGCTTGAAGCAGTAAGAGGCTTTAAGGGAAGGGCTGATGGGTGATTTGAGAGCCTGAGCCCTGCAGGGTTTTGGACAAAAGCTGATGCAGCTGCCCAGTGTCCTGGGGAGGACACCTGGAAGCTGCAGCCTGCAGGACTGTCCCAGTGGTCACCAGAGCCTCCAGGGCTGAGGGGGACACAAGGGCTGAGGGCTGCACAAGGGTTTTCCAAGTTCCACCAACCACTGAGATGTGGTCCCTTCCTGGGAGGCTGCTGGGGGATGCAGCCCCAGCCTATGCACAGCAGGGAGGCTGCAGCTGGAGATGCTGTGAGGGTCAGCCCCTTAGTAGGCACTAGAGAAACCCAACAGAGAGTCCCAATACATGCTTATGCCCAGCCAGCACCATCCACCCCTCCCCAGGCAAAATTTATCTCCAGCATAGACTCATGGGTGTCTAATACAGAGGTAATTCCACACTTCAGCCTTAGCTGAGGCTCAGTCTATCTCCAGACCTAAACCTTCCAACATCAGTCTTTCTCTGATTCAGTGTCTGGCTCTTGTGCTTCTTTCCTTTCCTCTCTCTAAGCCAGCAAGCCGCCTGCATGCTCACATTCCTGCACTGAGAAATGTAATACATGGGGGAAACCACATCTTTCAGCCTTGCCCTTGGGATGAAAGATGTGGCATTTGGGGCAGTTTGGGCTCAGCAAGTGTTTTTTACACTGTGAAACCACGACAGTACAAGGCCAGAGATGCCCTCACTGAAAGAGCTCAGCAGCTTTGGCTCATCAGCAGAGCCAGATCCCTCAAAACTGGGTTTGAGGGGCTGCACCAGTGGCCTCAGAGCCAAGGTGGCAAGACAGACAGCTCTGCTGGTGCTCAGCCTGCTCTCATTCCCTCTATTTGGGATGCCAGCCCTATGCATGGAGAGCCCGGAGCAACCCACACGCAGCCCCCAAAACACTGATGCATCCCACAGGACAAGCTGTTTCTGCAGCTTTTGCAGATGCACCCAGACCCCACCGTCCTGGGGATGCTGGTGTGAAGGACTCCTGCCCACCAAACCCTCTGCCAAGCATTTGCACAGCTGCAGAAGAGCTCAGCTGTGGTTATAACCATCAGTGACATCTCGCAAGAAACCTCCCTCTGCGAAGGCACGGCCAGCAGCGGGTATTTTCCTGCCACAGGGACTCTCTGCCTCTCTCCCTTGCAGGGTTTCGCTCAGGCTGCGTCTCTCTGAGCTGGGGCTCCCTCTCCACCTGGCTGGCTATATTTATCCCATGTCAGATTTTCGCATCGAGACCTTCTGCCCTCTGGCCAGGTTGATAGAAATGGGATGAGATTTCCTAAATTACCAGTACAGGCGAGAAATGGAAATGAATGGGGGACATGCATAGGAGTTTGGCTGGTGCAACTGCCAGAGATGTCATTTACCCTTCTCAGCCTCCTCTTTCTGCCCCCAAAGAGATGCTGAAGGCAGCACATGCCCCATGCAGCTCCCCACTAAGTGTGCTGTGACAGTACAAACCAGTCCACTCTGCGCTGGCAGCCCCAGAGGAAGCGTGGCTGGGGGGGAAGGGAGTTTCTCCGGTTGTTTTTCCCCTCAGGGTTCCTGTTTCCCCTTCAGCCTCGGTCCACGGATGCCAGGAGGTGGCCCCTGTCCCCATGTAGCTTTGCAGAGGGTGCATAACGGTTACAGATGAAGGAGCCCAGGAGACAGAGGAGGGCTGGGAAGGAAACACAGGGAGGCAGGGGTGCCCCCTTGCCCCGCTGCCAGCACAGCCCTGCCTGCTGGCAGCCCTGAAACTCTTTGGGAGCCAAATCTGCTGGTGGGGAAAGGAGGAAAACCGCAGAGCTGAGTCACTCCTCCGAAGGCATTTGCATCTGGGCAAGTTCCAGTCGAGCCCCCTCCCGCTACCTCTGCACGGGGCGTCACGGATGGCTTACAGGAATGGCCGCATCCTTTCCTCCCCGGCTGGTCACGCTCAGCCAGCATCTGCTGCCGGCTCCGGCGGCTTTCCATCGGAAGGCAAGAAGGCTTCCCGTCAGGGAAAGATGCCCTGATGAAGAGGAAGTGAGAGCGAAGGCGAGCGGGGCTGCGGGGAAGCCCATCCTCTTACTAGAAATGGCAAAGTGGGTGCTGACTTCAGCATCCCCCAAAAACGGGCAAACTAGGGGTGGTCCCCCTCCACCAAGCTTTACGTTAGCAAACAGGACAGGATTTGGGGTGACGGTCTGCAGGTTCTGGTCCCAGTCCAGAGGATGCTCCTCCAGGGATTTAGGCTAAAGGAAGAGCAGCTTAAGAGGAGGATGCAGGGCAGGGAGCATTCTGGACACTGCCCCAGCACCTGCAGAAACCCATGTTTTTGGCTGGGGAGGTGAAGGTGTTGATGGAAAGGTGGCAGGGCTGATGTTTCCCACCAGTGGTGGGAGCTGGCAGGAGCAGAAGAGCCACCCTGAAGGTCACAGATTGGAAATGACTTCTCTAGGAACAGAAGCACAGAAAAGGGTGTTTCTTTGCCCTCAGAAATGTCCCAGGGAGCTGTAGCGGGGGCGAAGGGATGGCCCTGGTGCTCCCCCGTGTCCTGCCGTGGTATAGCCCCCAAATTGCCTGGGTGCTACTGGTGCCAGGAGTGCCAGCAGGAGGCTTGGCTCTCCAGCATGAGCACAAAGTGCATTCTGGGCTTCGTTGCTTGAAAAGGCTGGTGAGCCCCAGGCAGGGTCATGCTGCCTCTTCCCTACACTCTGCACTCAGGACTGACATCTCCCCAGAGTTTAAATCCCCCTGATGGGCAAAACCATGCTGCTGCTTGAAAAGAGTCTGCCCAAGGTCAGGCGCTGTGTGTGGCTGGGGCAGGATGTGTCCCAGGATGGTTAAAGCATCTCAGGGTGAGAGATCAGTGCCCGTGTCCAGATCTGGGACCCTTCGCACAGTGCTGGAACTCTACTCGATCCCTCCAGTGACAGATCTGCTCCTCCCTCCAGCGGCTAAAATCCCTGCTGAGCCCGGGGCTCCCACTGCCCCCAGCATCGCCCCGGGGCTGGGGCATGGAGGTGCAGGGGGGCCCTTCCCCCCAGTCACCCCTACACTGGGATACTGGGTGGGGGACCCCAGTCCCTGCCAGCCCTCCTGGTAGGGATGCTTCTGCCTGCCCCAGGTCTCGTCCAAGAGGAGACGGAGATTTGCAGGGGGATTTTGGACTAGGGACCATGTTACAGGTGATGGGAAGCTTTTGCCTAGTGTGGGATGGGGATCATGCTGTTTCTCACACTGCTCCATGCCCACAAATGCCTGATGAGGAATGCCAAGGGAAATGTCAGCTCATCTCTAAGTAATTCCTTTCAGCTAGACTTGCAGTCAGTATTTTGGAAAAAATATAGATTTTGGGCTTAGCCAGCACTTCTATTTGCAAACAGTGCCCTCATCTCGTAACTAGGGCACAGTGGGAGGTGAGAGCCGGTTAGCTGTTAGCTAGCATCAAGCTTTCCGCAGACAGTGCAAGGTGGATACAATAAGTTTGCTGAGGCCCTGATTCCGGGCTCCTCTCGGGCGGGCTGCAGTCCTGCGGGGTGGGGAAGGGAACCTGCAGAGGCTGGGTGGGCAGTGAGGGGTACACGGCAGCGAGGGATACACGGCAGCGAGGGGTACACGGCAATGAGGGATGCAGCTCTCCTGCATCCAGCAACCTGGCTTGGGGCACACTGGGAATTGTTTTCCCCTGTCAGTGCTGCGCAAGCGTGCGTGGAGCACAGGTTTACTCCTGCACTTGTGCTTTGCTGCGGGACAGGCTGGGAGGATGAGGAGAAAGAGGCAAGAGCTGCAGCTCCCCAAGCCAGGAACTGGTGCCATGTTGCTCCCGGAAATCCAGCTAGGATCCACCCACTGTTTACAGAGGAAAGTGCAGTGAATCATCTGTGTGGGGAAGGAAAACACATCAAACTTGGGCCTTTTTAAGCTTTCCAGGCAACTGAGAGCTGCCTGGAGAACACCTGACAGGGATCAGACCCAACTCAGCAGCCTGGGGGCCCCAGGGATGGGTGCGAGGGCTGGCTCTGCTGTGGTTTGGGACAGGGCACCCATTTCTACCCAAGCCCCATAAGCACAGGTGGCTAAACCCATTGCAGCCCACAGCAGCAGCACTTTCATCCCCACATTTCAGCCTGGCAGAGCTCTCGAAGTGTAGTTTGCCAGGTAGATGTCCTGGCTGGTAAGGAAGAGGTGACACTTGGAAATAAATGCTTTTCTCTAGACATGGGAGAAGGAGATCAGTTTGAATATGGGCTTGCTATAATCAGGACTGGGCAGCTACAGGTGCCCAAGCACAGGGGCATAGGGCCCTTGGGGATGGCCTGTGGTGCTCCACCTGGCCTCCAGAAGGACATGGATCTGCTGGGGTCCTCTGATGTCTCTGCCAGCACCATGGACTGTCTCAGATACCCTCTGGTGTCAGGCAGAGCCCAGGCAGCAAAACTGAGCCCTCAACATCTCAGCACAAAACACAAGAAAAGCTTACTTGCATCTGCAATAAATGACAGATGAAAAAAGAATTTTGTGTCCATGAAGAGCTGTGTTACCTTCCAGCTGCAGCAGCTGGAGCAACCACTGTCCCCACAGATGTGACCTTAAACCAAGTTGTCTGGTGCTGAACCCGTGTGCTGTGCCCCCAGGGCTGCAGCAGCAGAGGAGGGTGACCCCAGCTTCATTTAGCACCTGGAGAGCATTTAGGATGGGGTCTGGGCCTCAGCCTCATTAGGATCCACCAGTGGGAGATGGGAAGGGCAGACTGCAGGCACCTGTGCTCAGCATATAAAGGTCATGGCAGGCAGACCCAGAAGCCTGTTGCAGGATCCCTTATGTGTGTTCAGGGAAAGCTGGGTCCCTTCCAGAGGTGTGTTCTGGGGTCTTCAGAAAGTTATCAGGAGGGAAATGTGGAAATAAGTGGGGATACAAGGGGAGAAGACAACTAAAAGCCACCTGGGATCCTAGGCAGGGGTGGCAACTGCTGCTGAGTGAGCAGCAAAGGGCTGACATTGCCCAGGGGCTGTGGCTGCAGGGTGTCTGCAGCTGCAGCCCTGATGCCACACTGGCTGCTGACCCAGCTTTGGGTCCCTTTGGGGTTAGTGAGGTTACACCTGCCAGAGAGGACAGGAGCAGCTGGATCACATGTAGTAGCGAAGCTAGAGCAGGCACCTCAAGGAAGCCTGGGCTTCTTCACAACCTATGTTGGAGCTGATGCCTCAGGTGAAAATGAAATGTTCAGCACTTATGACTAAGTTGGAGGAATCAGAAAAAAATGTTGGGGATGCTCCCTTCAACAGAAATGCAGATGTATCAGCTCTGCAAGTTGAGGGAAGGTCTGTGGCTGGGTGGAGCTGAAGCAGCAGAAGGTGCAAGAGAGAGCTCCTGGATGGACCCTGCACGTGAGGAGTGCAGCCAAAAGCCGAGAAGTTAGAATTTAAAAGTGAGAGATGGCATGGGCTTCAGGGTGCAAAGTCACTGACCTGCTGCCCATCAGGAGTGGTTTTGGAAGTGACAGGTCCTTCATGAGAAGTGGGGCAGAAAGCTCTGGCAGCTCTGCAGGGACACTAGTGTTGGGAACACGGCCACACTGAACCATGTCTGGGAGTGGGCACTAGAGGGCTGCACACTCACGTTGTTGCTGTCAGAGGTGTCTCAAACTGCACAGCCTGGTCTGGGAATGCCGATTTACTTCTTCTAAACTCGGTGACCTGATAGAGAGAAGTGAGTAACTTTGGAAAAAAAAAAAAAATAACGATTACCCGCTACGTGGCTGAGGTGGTGATTTTTCTTCATTTTAATTGCACTCTGCTGCTGCCTAGGCCAACTTACAAGGTGAAATGAAGAAAGCTGTGTGTGAACTTGACGCTGAGGTGCATGTCCTGAGCTTGCCTGGTTCCCTGAGCCCTTGGAAGCTGCTCCAGCAGAGCCCTTGCTCCCAGGAAAGCTGCCTCCTTGGCAGAAGCTGTGAGCTCATTGTGTTTATTGGAGGTAAGCAGTGGCTGGGAATGGTGCAGGCATGGCTGATCCTGCCTCGGGTCTGGGTCATCCACTGGGTTCTCTCCTCACGTGGATTTCTAGGGAATGTGGCAACACTGAAAAGGTGGAAAATTAAGGTGCAGTTATTGAGTTATCTATCTCAAGTAATTTTGGAGCAATGTTCACATGACCACTTATGTTCACTACTTTTTTTTTTTTTTAACCTATATTTGGCCTTTCTGTTCCCCTGCAGGAAGTCCCCACTACTTTGGGGCCAGCTGTGGCCCCTCCACTCCATTTGCAAGCGCTTGTGTGGTTATTTGCTATACTGTGACCTTCCAGGACCTCTCCCCTTGGTGCAGTTCTCCTGCATGTGGCTCCAAATAACCTTTCCATTTGCCCACACTGTCACAGGTGGACCTGCCATGGCATCCTTGGTGTCTTCTGTGCAAGATGAAAGTCTGGCTGCAGTTTGAGCACCCTGTGAGAAGTCATGTCCATATCCTGCATGAAAGCCCATGCTAGCAAGCTTGAGATCGTGCAGCCTCAGCCCATCTCCAGAGAAGCACTGTGCCCCTATCAAGTGCCATCCCTGACCAGGAGCAGACCGCGGAAATCTGTTGCAGAACAGAATGTTACACAGCTTTGATTCAGCAACTGTTTAGGATTTGTTAAGGTAGATCACAAGTTTAATATATGGTTTCTAATAACTCTTAATCAACAGCTGAATAACAAAATGCTTTAAAACCATTCAATGGGATTTGCTATAATTAAAACAGCAACTTGATTACAGATTCAATCATGTGAAGAGTCACACTCTATTTACAAAAGAGAAAGTTAAATCACTTGCTTATAGACACACAGGTATATGATTAATAGCTTATGTACAAATGTATAAATGTTCATTAAAGCACCTCAAGGTATATGAGATGTTTGCTCTTAGCTCTGTTGAACGTTGTCTCTGTGTGACTTTCCTGCTTTGCACTGCTGAGAGCAGAGGATGAAAGTGTTCCCCTTGGTGCCAGCTCTTGTCCTCAGCTCTGCGGTGAGTACTGACAGCATCTCACAGCCTTCCCTCTTTCACGCGGGCCTGTTCGAGGTCTTGCTTCTCGTCTCCTGTTGAGTGTCCTGGCCGGGGTGCTGTATCACACGGCAAGAACAGCAGCAAATTTATCCTGCTTTCCTTTCCTCAGTTTGCCTCGCTGTAATGAACTGGCTCATGTTGAAGCTGAGGTCTGTACTGTAAAACACGTCGGAGACCTGCTGGGGGCACCAAACCCAGGGAGAACAGCACTGTCCTCCTGAGCAGATCCCCTTCTGCAAATGCTGTTTGGGGAGTACAGGTGGCTTCTCTCACACAGCACATGGATAAATCTTCAGGTGCCCCGTGAGAGATGTGGGCTGTCCTCGAGTACACAGCAGTGACAGCATGAACTGATGCGGTCTGCACAGGTTTGTACCCTGGGTGGGGAGGATGGAGTAAAACCTCTGTCGTCAAAGGTGTCAGTGCCATGAGAGGGAGGCATTTGTCAGAGATAGTCTCCACATGAGCTCATCAGGCTTTGAGTCCTGCCTTTGTCCTACCTTGTAATAACCTGGGTGGCTGGGGGCAAAAAAAGGAAAATCAATGGTTTCTTCCCCAGAAACTTGATATAAATGGAGTGTGGGGAAAGAACTGCAGGAATAGCTGAGGATGAGGAAATGTCTGCAGATACTGCTCAGGGAGCTGATAGAGCATGAAGGGAAGATAAAGCCAACACTTGGGAGATTAGGTAAAAATCAACCTGCCTATGCTAGGCACATGATGACTTTGGGAGGATTCATTAATACTTTTGCAAGTTAAACCGTACAGTTTTCACAGCACTAGCAAGTGTTTGTGTTCCTCCAATAAACAAATACTTTCAATTTCATTGTACTATCAGCACAGGCTCATTCATGGGTGCAAGAGGAACCCTAAATTGCATTTGCTTGGTATCATATTGGACTGGAGAATCATATTTATTACCTCTTTGAAAACCGAAGCTTTCCATTTCAGTCCAGGTTAAGGACTTGTAATTTCTGATCTACACTTTGGTAAACAGTTCCTGGGAAAAGCAGGCCAGTCACTTTAGAAACTACTTGTTGTATGTTGGATCCTTAGGATCAGCATAATTTTCCTCTCACATAAATCTTGTGTTGTTATGTTTGTGAAGACTCTTCGGAGCTTAATTGCTTTCTCTTAGCAGTGTTTGACTTGTATCAATCTTCTGATGAGAATAAACCCATCCTTTTTGGTTTTTACAGAGTCCTCTTGGAAGTGGAGCGATGGGGAAGTGTAAGTGAAAGTACTCTGAACCCCATGCTGGTCGGGTTTTGCTTTGTCAGCTTCTCACTGATGTTAGCAGGAAATAAGAGGCAAAGTTAATGTTTTTCTGCCGAAGGAAATTTTTGGGGTTTGTGTGGTGGTCTAAGTGGGACCCCAGAAAATTAGAAGTGCTTGTTGGGTCCTTGTCTAATCTGACTGTCAAACTACATGAGCAACTACAGAAAACTTGTGTTGCAGTAAAAGGGATAATTGGGTACGTAGGACACACAGGATCTGTTTTGTCTGGGATGATAACTTGCGTGAAGCAGGAGGGAGAGGAACCTGAATTTATTTCATGTACTGGAATGAGAAAAGCAGAAGGGCTGGAAATTGGATGTGAAATGAGCTGGCATGTGGCTTCGAACGGGCAGTAAAGTCCTGTGTGTGGATGGGGTGGTCAGCAGCCAAACACCCCCCGTGGGACTGAACACCAGTTGCCTGTGGGCGCAGGATGCGTGTGTGTGCAGATCCAAAAGGAACCTTTTATTTCTTCTTCTGGATTTCAGCTCTGCAGAACAGGCAAAAAGCATTAAGCCCCACAGACTGGCCGTCTTTCACAAGGCCATGCAAGTTGTTTCTCTTGACATTAGCCCACTGATTTATGCTAAACTAAAGTACATTTTTTTTTTCCAAAAAAAAAGACAGATCCAAAGACACCAGGAAATGAGAAAACCAACATTTCCCTTGATAATTTGTTCTATTAGTTAACCACTGACACTCTTCTGTTTCTTACTTCTCGTTTCAGTCTGTCTGGTGTCTGATCCTAAACATTAGTTCCTGTTACAGATATCAAGAGCAAATTAAAATGCCCTCTAGGATAGTACTTACTTTCTTCTCAGAATGTGAGGTATGGTAATTAAATCTCTTTTTGTTTTTGCGTAAGGCTGGACTTCAGTGCTATTGCTGTTTGTGGAAAAAGTAAATACCATCCCTTCCCCAGCAGCTGGTTTGTGCCCTCCCTCTCAAACCCACCTGTGCGCAGTCCCATAATGCAGCAGAGCAGGGAACTGATTCTGTTGGAATATATGAACTTCATTGTTGTTGGCTCTGGGTTATTTTCAGTGTGCAGTTTCCTCACCACAGGGCTGTATGGATGTTGGGTGGTGCAGTGCTGAGCACGGTGTGGTGAGGAGGAGGCTGGAGAAGTTGCCGGTGGGCTGGTGTTGCAGTGGAGCCCTGTTTCGGGAGTCGAACTCCCACCGAAGCCTTTTGCTTGAGAGATGCTTTTCCAGTCCCCAAATTAAAAGAAAAGCAAAAGGCTGCTGTGTTTGCCCAGTGCCTAATACAACCAGCCGTGTCTATGGTGCTGTGTAAGAAACAATAACAAAGCAGTTGTCAATAATAATGAAGCAATCAAGCTTTCTAAAGTGTGCGAGAGTGAAAAATGCCTTCCTTGCCTGACAGGAAAATGGTTTTGCTTCCTTGCCTTTGAAGGGCCACAGCTGCTCACTGTGAGGACAGAAATGGGAGAGGAGCAAGCATACACTGCAATTGTATATGGCTGACAGGGAGAGGGAACATGCACAAACCATTTCAGATAAATATTCCTGCCAGGATCATCCCAACTGAGGCAGAGGCAAACTAACTTATGGAAACATGGTTAAATAAAAAGCACACATGAGCTGGAGCTATTAGTGGGAAAATGCAGAAAGATCTTTGTTTCTACATTCCAGTCAAAACAATCTGGGTTGGCAAAAGGTCTATTTAATAAGCCAGGAAAAGCTACTTGAATGGAAATGGTTGAAGGTGCCATGACAGTACTAGGACAGGAGGGCTGAGGCTGTGGCAGCCTCTAGGAGAGGGCAATGAACTGTCTTGTGCAGCTGTGGCTGATACGGAACGTGAATGGAACTAATTGATTTGGCTGATTAGTCTCTTATCTTTACAAGTACAACTCTTCCCTAAGTAGGAATTAAAGGGAACTCCCTTGGCCCAGATGAGTGAAATATAAGGATATTTACTAAGCTATAACCATTTCTTACACCTATTTTTTTTGTGGCCCATTTAATGAAGCTGTAAATGTTTCATGCTTTGTATGACTCAATTCTACCAGCTCATAGTTTTAACACAGGAAATGCTTTCTAGGTGAGTTCATGCTGTATCATGTTTTATAAATTAAAAAAAAAAATCCTCAGTTTCTTCAAGGTTATTATATGAAAACAAAAGTTTTAGAATAAACAGGCTCTATGACTCAGCTTCTCTATAAACAAGACATTATAATGTTAATTATGAGTTAATTATAAACCAGGGCTGTCACACAATGCAAAGTTATAGGCACAGCTGAGCTCCAAACCATTTCATTATCAGAGATGATATTCAGATAATAAAACCCAGCTAGCCTGTTGAAAATACTAACCTCGTACCTAGAAATTGACTTTCTAAGGATTAAAATGGCAATTTGGGTTCTAGAAGGTCACTCATATTTCCCAAGGTTTATTTTGAAACTGTACCAGTTTATCTTAGCTCAGGGTTTGAGATGTGGGATCAGCACAGATTGTTTATGTGATACCAGAGTCAGCAGTTGATCATTAAGTGGCAGAGAAACTACTGAGAGAAACACCTGTGGGTGTCCCAGGATGGGTCTTCAGTGTAACTCTGAAATCAGAAAGAATGAATTTTGGTTGCATGCAGGTTGCAGTAGTGGAGGGGCCTGTTTTAGTGATGCTAAAAGTGATGAAAACATGAAGTGGAACATGGCGGGGAGCAGGCAGTTTTCTCTCCTTTTTAGCCAGGCTGGGGATACTGAATGTACGAATTGAACCGTAAAGAGAAATGGATGAAGAATAATCCAAGATAAGCCTACAGATATCTAACATTTGAAAAAAGCAGATTGATTTATTTGAATGCTGTGTTGCATTGAGCTGCCTTATTGCCCTGTGACTTTGTCACTAGGAGTATATTTACATATAATCACTATAAAGTGCAACTCTGACTAGCTTAGGCATATCTGAAACCACTTTCAAATTACTAGGCTCGTGAATCCCTAACAATGTTGCCCTGCAGAACATTATTTGGCAAGGCATATTTGAGCATGTACAATGTACATTTAGGTATCTGTCTGTTTTGACATGTAGCCTGCAAAACTGGCAGGGGTTTTGGCTAAACAGCACCAGTTGCTGGACACATCTATCTATACTGTGCTGACTCACACTTACGTGAGTTACTAAGAGACTGTTGACAGATGAGAAGGATTTATTGGCTAAAGTTTTACAGGAGTCTGTCCAGTGTCCAAGGGCATTCAGTTTTCATGCAGTCCATATAATGGCATAAAAGGTATACTTACAATGTTTGCAGAGTATGTTTGTTAAACTGTTGTGAAACTGGGAGGGATGGTGAGCACTGGAGAACAGGATTGGAGCTAAAAGGTATCTTGAGAAATAGTCTCAGGAATGCAACAAGGAAGGGTACAAAGGATTGCAGTGAGTTGAAACAATGAACTGCAAGGCTGTCAGATGGAGAGTGGTTGTTCAGCAACAGCTCTGCCAGAAATTATCTGCATGTTGTAGCAAATCACAACTCTATCTGGGCGGGGGGAAATCCGAGGTGTACAACTGTTCTGTCTGTGCTGTGGGTCAGCCTGGGTGAGATTGCTGGGGTGCTGGACTAGGAGAGTGTAGAAAAAGTCCTTTAAAAAAGATTTGCCAGTACTTGCCACTTTTGATATATCAACCTTCCATTTGTTCACTCACAGATATGGAACTTGGATAAAAATAGTAGTAAGGCAGCATAATATTGTTTTTGAAATACAACAAAGTGTTCATTCACTTTGACTAGACATCAAATGTCCTGCCCATGCTTACTTCTGATGGAGGTTGTGCCTCTTCTTGTCCTGTCCCAGCAGGTATTTCCCAACGAATTGTTTTTCAGGCTGAGCAGCCCCTGACTTTATTAGATCTCTGATTGCCAAAGAAAGATAACACTTGAGACTGATGCAGGGATTCTCTCAATATTTCCAAAAGAAATTTTAAGAGTTTGGTCACAGCACAACATGTAAGTGGAAGAAGAGGAGAGAGGTCTGGCAACTTTGATTTAGCTGACTGAATTTGCTGAATAACATTTCTGTTGCATTGTATACTGAAGGCAATGTATTCATTTTGTAGAAAAAAAGCCAGAGAAACATGGATGAGCTGCTGAAGGGAAACCCTTTCCATGGACTGCTAGCAGTGAATTGCCCTTCATAGCTATTTTTTTGACCTTTGTGTCAAGAGTAATTAATCTTTACAGTAACAATCAGTGAGTAACAGGATGTTTACCAATAATTTAGTGCTGTTCTTCTTCAAGAGATCCTCCATAGAAAGGGATCTGTGAGGATGAGAATTAGCTTTGGTGAATGTTGGCATAATAAATGTCTGCTGAAGAAGGTACAGGTGAAGGCCGTTTCCCTTTTAGATTTGCTTAAGCTGTAAACCAAGGTATTTCTAGTGCTCATGACAAAGGAATTTTGTATATGTGGTTATATGGCTCTCGACTGTGAAGATTACATATTGAGAGTCCTGGCACTCACAAATTTGAAAGACTCGAGTAACTAAAAGCTAGGGTATAGGAGAAATAGAATAGGTAGAACTTTGGGTGATTTGAAGCTTTCCACTAAAATGATTGTGGGAATGGTATGCATGTCAAGAAAATGATTAATGTGTGTTAAAGGTATGAGCAAACTACTTAGTGATTTGTAAATGTGTATTAATGTAGTAGAATTATTATGGTACACAAAGCTATGACAGATGGTATTTTCTACACAATGTGTCCCCTTGACACATTGTGCAATGCTGCCAGCTATTTGTCCAGTCAAAAAAAGGAAACTAGTGTGCTGGTTGAGTTCCTGGCTAGGGATGCCAATTCCCTGGATTATGCAGGCTCTGAAATAAAAGCAATTACTTCATATTTTTTAGATAGGAAAATTCCCCACTGGTTAAATTATTACTGTAGTTGAACCTGTGGTACTGCAAATATTCTCTCCAGATGTTCAGCTAAATGAAATTGCAGCCTTCTGCTCAGTGAGCTGCATGTCAGGATATCAGTGTCTGCTTGGTAAAGGAGGTGTAAATTGGTTCCTGGAATGCTCAGTAGGGATTCTTCTGAGCATCCGAGCGAGCATCCAATCTGATAACATCTGGAAATTAAAGTGGGAAGGAAAGACATTCTCCAGAAAGATGGAAGAAAAGGAAACTGGTAATGCCAGGGGATGTCTGTATCTGAACTGTACTGTAATTTGTGGCTGTGCTGAAACCATACAGCAAATTGGTGGTGAAGGGAGCGAAGAGTAGCTGAGGAAGGCACAGCTGGGCAGCTGGGTCCTGCAGGCGCCTGGAAAAGGAGGATATCAGCTTGATGATCTTGCACAGGCTGAGATCAGACATGTTCATGTGAGGTGCAGCTATATGCTCAGGTACACATTTCAGTCAGAGGAAGCCAGTCTAAGTCTAAAGAAAACATCCTTATGCTGCTTTCTGAAGTGAGTGTTTTTCTACTTTAAAAAACAACAATGGTATAGCATTCAGCAGTCCCCTTTGCTATGCGAAGAGTGGCTTGCCTGTAGCGGAATGCTTCCACACAAGTGTGGATTTTATCCTTTCTACCAGCTCCACAACTTTTTTCAGCATCTGTGTTCTCCCAGGAAAATCAGGAAAAATCTCCACGTTTCCTGCCCCTGTCCATTTCTTGCCATATATGCATTCAAATCAGTCACCTATTTTGTATTGCTTCCTATTTTTCCCCATATGTGTCACATAAAATGATACATAGATGGATGCTGAGACAGAGTTGGTCTTTGCTTCCTGTCCCACCCTGTCTCTGCTATTGTTGTGTGGGTAAACCAAAGCAAAGCTGTGAAGGACAGGAAACCTCGTTATTGTAGCTGTTCAGCTGAAATAAGGGGAAGCTTGAAAGCATGAATAGTAAGCAGCTAGGTAACGCTAACCTGCAGGTATCTGCAGCCATTAAACACAATAGTATTCATCAGAACACCTGTGGCAGAATATGATGGTATCTGAATATAGCTCTGGGATATACAGAATGAACTGCTAGTAGCTAAGAATTAGATACAGCTTGAAAGGATGATTAAATGCATTAGTAATGAAAATCATTGGAAAAAATCTGTGGTAGAAGATAACCACAAACATGAAAATGCACCATGCAATGTACAAGAAATTATTTTAATATCTCTAAAGGGGGATGATGGATGTGAATTTTTGGGTTTGGGGTGCTGGAAAGTTGAGCTCCTCCCGAAGTGTGTCATTTTATTGCCAACACACAATGTAGTGATCCCTGCTAGTGAAATAAAAGAAATGTGTGATTGGAGTGCTGGTACGCTGGGCTTTGTGGGTGAGCAGTGCTCTGGATGAGACAGATTTGGGAATCTGTGCTGCAAACTGTGACCAACTGTGTTCACAGTGGTTGGTGGGAGAGATGTGCCCGGGAGGAACAGCCTACATTGTACCTGGAGCACTTGTGTCTCAAAACCCCTTTCTGAGTCTAAACAGACTCTATAGGTACATCTAGATGTATATGGCATATCAGTATGAGCCTCTGTATTGGAGAAGACCATTGTGGTCAGCTTCCCCTTCCCCACTGAGTAACAATGAGTGATTGCATGTGTGTGAATCGTGAAAGAAAAACAGCATTTACTGTCTGCATAGTTATTTGCAATTAATAAGTCTATTATAATGGCTTAATTAAAGATATGCTAATAAATATTAGTTGTTTGGTTTCTCCACGGACTTGATCCTGTATCAGGAAAAAGGCAATTGACAACAGTCAAACTTCAAGGGGAGCAGATTTATTAAGATACCTGGTTTTGCCCTTACCTGTCATTCCGCATAGGTTCCTGAGAGAGATATTCCTTTTGCAGCCTCACTGCTTGTTTCTTTGCTTCTGTTCTTGTACTTAATGTTCCAGGAGGCTTCATGGTCCTCTGCCACTTTGGAAAACTATCTAATCTTTTCACTCTGATTCCCTTGAGGTAGCACAAGGTCAGTGGTTTTGAACAACTTACCCTTTGCTGTGCATTTGGTGAGGTCAGGCATATTGAACAAGGAGGAAATGAACAGTCACAATAGTGAGACAGGAGGTCCCTAGAATTTCAAAGAATGTGGTTAGGGTAAGTATTTCATATGGAGCTTTGAAACAGTGATGTTATAAAGTGGATGCAGGTTCACACTTGAAGATGGCCATCCATGTGCAGTGCCCCACATGTCATACACTAGATTACTTTGCAACCTGCAGCACTTCCTTCTTCATTTAGGTCAGTGTTGCAAGTTGCCACCAGCGAACCACATTTGTCTCACAAATTGTTTGAAGAGGAAGTTTGAGCTATTGGTTGAACACAGCTGATGCCCTCTTTTGACTGTCAAGGGTGGCCCCATGACTGTGAGTATCCAGTGGCCTACATACATGTCCATACTTCTCCACAACTGATCTGCTGGCGCTCTGTCCATTTGCAACATGTGGAGATGCTAGTTGCTCTTTTGCAACAACGCAGAAGAGCCCAATAGAGGTGGTGGTTGCAGTTGTTGTGGGGGTTGGAAGCTGGAATGTGCCTAAAAAGATCTTTTTTTGCCAGAGGAGCAGGTGTCTGCATGCAGAACCCTTTGGGTGATGGATCTACCAAGGGAAGCAACAAACTTCTTTATTTTCTACAAATAAATCTGAGGTACTATCTCTCTGTGTGGCTTTTGAAATTGAAAGCAAACAAAAACTGTTCAGGAAATGGATGTGGTTTTTTTACAGTGTGATTTCAGCTGCCATTCAAAGACTTCAGAAATACTTAGTTTCTAGTGTTAAAGTAAGGTAATTCTGTGTTGATGGGTGGTTTTCTAAAAGAAAGACCGAATGTACTGATGTATTTAAATGAAAATTGGACAATTCCGAAGTCCAGCTATGCTTTCAAAAGCCAAAAAGGCAATTTCTTCACAGATTTGAAATGGTGCTTTGATTTCACCTCCTTTGTTTCTTTGACAAATGCGTATGTGCCCTATCAGATTCAGAGCTTTAAACTCTATTTCGAACATTTACATTAAAATATTATAATAAAGAATTCACGGTCGTGACTGATATGTTTCAGATGTTAATGGGCTGTGGCTAAATCACAGTTCTTCAACATGATGTAGCTGCGCTGTGGGCAACCTGTTTCCCTGTGGATACTGCTTAAAACCTCCACCCTCTGAGATGCTTCCTGCTTTTGTTTGAAAATAAAAGTGTGAGTCACTCTGGAAAGCTATTAAGGAAGAGATGAAATAAATAGCAAATAATTACTTGCATAATACCCCAGATTCTACTTGTAAACCTTATCAAGTTTCCTAGATTTGTACTTTTTCAAAGTTTCTGGTTATTTGTGGGTGTTCAGACTGTGTGATGGGAAGAACTAACAGAAATAAAAATCTGATACAATTGCAGCTGTTGCACAATTTTTCTTACTTCCTCCACTGTCCTCAGTACCACAATACCCTGCCTTCTGTGGTTTCTGAATTTCACTTGTCATAAGCAGATTATTATAAGCCACGTTATTGCTTAGGTAATTACTGTTTTTTGTGTCCTTGCTGTCTGCTCCTTACGAAAAACAGCTTCACCTTGCCATCACTAATGTTTGAATCAGACTTTCTGTAGAGGCTGTTTGGTGTCTCCACATTTCCTGCAAACCTACCAATGCATTCTGACTCCTTTGTTGTGTTTTGTAACTGTTTACGTCTCCAGGTCATGTAGCTGTAAAAATGCCTTTATTGCAATTTTGCAAGGTTAAAGTACTAAACTGAAAAGCAGAGCAAATGTTTATATTATTTCAACTTCATCTCTTCCTTCAAGGTGATATAAAAATATTTCTGGAATTCCTGGCTAACACTGGGTGTGAAATTTTAACACTTTCTTAGGCAGTAATTCAAACACACACTATTGTCTTTTCAAGCAAATCTATACTACAGCAAGCCCAAGAAAATCACACCAACCATAGACATGGATTGGTTTGTGCTGTTGTGTTGGGTGGGTCTTAAACTATGTTGTCAAACAGCAGGATCCCCTCCTGGGAGGTTTCTTACAGAGGTCGCAGCCAGGGACGGTCCTGGGGCAGAGAGCTCCTGGCTGCAGACAGAACGGTGTAGGGTGGGTTAAAGGAAGAAAGGAGCCACGTACATGATGTGATGGCAGCCAGTGTTTTACTCTTTGGAGGTTGGGTTTAAGGCATCATAAGCTACATGGATGAAGGCTTTTGAAAAACAGACCTTGAGGGACAGAGCAAGACAAAGGTGGAACGGTTGGGTTGTGTGGTACATGGCAGAATCAGATCTTTCGCATGCTCGAAAAACAGCTTCCTGTTTTTATTTTGGTTTTCCATTACTGTTACCACTGCTTTGCAGACTTTCCCTGGGCCAGCCTCTCTCAGGCAGGGTGCAGAAAGAGGCACGAAATGAGTCCTGGTGGACAGCAGGATGACCACAAGCCAGCACCGTGGCCTTGTGGCCAGGAAGGCCAATGGCATCCTGGGGTGTATTAGAAGGGGGGTGGTTAGTAGGTCAGAGAGGTTCTCCTGCCCCTCTACTCTGCCCTGGTGAGACCACACCTGGAATATTGTGTCCAGTTCTGGGCCCCTCAGTTCCAGAAGGACAGGGAACTGCTGGAGAGAGTCCAGTGCAGGGCAACAAAGCTGCTGAAGGGAGTGGAGCATCTCCTTTATGAGGAAAGGCTAAGGGAGCTGGGTCTCTTTAGCTTGGAGAAGAGGAGACTGAGGGGTGACCTCATTAATGTTTACAGATATATAAAGGGTGAGTGTCAGGAGGATGGAGCCAGGCTCTTCTCGGTGACAACCAATGATAGGACAAGGGGTAATGGGTACAAACTGGAACACAAAATGTTCCACTTAAATTTGAGAAGAAACTTCTTCTCAGTGAAGGTGACAGACACTGGAACAGGCTGCCCAGGGGGGTTGTGGAGTCTTCTACTCTGGAGACATTCAAAACCCGCCTGGACACCTTCCTGTGTAACCTCATCTGGGTGTTCCTGCTCCAGCAGGGGGATTGGACTGGATGATCTTTTGAGGTCCCTTCCAATCCCTAACATTCTGTGATTCTGTGAGTCAGTCCCTTTGGGTGGGTTTTGTTCCCTGGATCCAAGAAAATCATTAGAAAAAAAGTGGCCTGGGTCACCTCCACTCTCAGACAAAGTGTTAAAATACATAGAACCAAAGCTGATTTCACCAGGAGCTACCCCAGATGACCTCTGAGGGCACTGTTGTGATGAAAGAAGCTCTGCTCATGTCACCTCTTACTCCTGCAGACGGGGGACAGGGACAGTGCTTGCTTTTAACTGTTAAAGCAGCTGGTGTGGAGATATTCTGGTACGGTTAATTTTTACAGAGACAAATAGCATGAACTTGCACGGAACGTTACAGATAGCAGGACTGGGGTTCTTCAATATTGCAAATCTGGTTCTTCAGGTTGTGTAGTTCAGGATTTTGACCCTGGGTCAAAACGTTTGGAATGTGGAGTGCAGCACGTGGGGCAGTCACACAAACGATGCACTTTATTGGGAAGGGCGTTGTAAAGTAAGGTATAGTGACACTTGCACAGTGGGCTGTGGCGGCACAGGGCTGCTCGCTGTTTGGGTTTTTCACCTGCAACAGCTGCGACTTCGTCAAGTGGCTGAGGAGGCACACCCGCAGCCTGGGTTTTCTCACAGAGGCAGCCTAAGTCCCGTAGTCAGCAGCTCCCTGCCCGCCCTGGCCGTCCTCCTGTGAGCGCCCCCTGAGGGCTGAGCGGCCGCCCCAAGCCCGGCGGGCAGGAGGGTGGGGCCCGCCCCGCACGCTCCAATCAGAGAGCGGGAATGGGAGAGGGTGAATGGCACGAGACCAAGGCGCCAAACAGCCCTTCCTCCCTCGGCCGCGGAAGGACGCTTCCACCGCTCTCTTCGCAGCCAATCATAAACGCGCTCCATCAACTCGGCCCGCCCCTGGCGGTAAAGAGCCAATGGGAGGCGCCACTACTTCGGCCGATCAGCCAATCAGCGACCGAGCTTCAAAAAAAACCCCACTATCCAGTCGCCGCCCGCCCGCAGCCCCCGGAGGCGAGGGTCGTTTGGGCCGCCGGTCTTTGCTATGGTGCCGGGAGCGGCGGGTCTCCCTGGTCCTCTCTACCCCCTCCGCCTTGTGGGGTCAGGTGGGCAACCCGCACCATGACCCGGCCGCTCAGCGTGGGTGTGCCGTGCCTAGGTCCGCCCGTCACGGGGTTCCAGCGCCATTTTACGCCGGCGGCCGCGACCAAAGAGACGGGCCAAGGCTTCAGGTACGGACGGAGGGCGGCTGAGGGGCGAGCGGGCGTGTGGGAGGTGGCTGCAGCCTCCGCGATGCACCGAGCTCGCCCCGCGGGGCACCTCTCGATTCCCGGCGTGCACCGCGCCTCCGGCAGGGGGCGCCCCCGGCGTGCGGCTCCCGGCGTGCAGCGCGCCGGGCCCGCGCGCAGGTGGAGGGGTGGTCGCGGGTTCGGGGCCGCTCCGCGGGTGTTCGGCGATGGGAGCCTGGCGGCGTCGCTCCCCTCTCCGGCCTTGCGGCCCCGGCTGGGCTTGGCAGGTGGGGGTGTGAGGCTGTCAGGGAGCACGGCGGCGTGCCAGCCGTGAGGAGCGACCGCTGTCCTTCTGATCCTACTCCCGTCGCTGGAGGTCCCGCCGTGAGGCGCTGGGCCGTGTCTGTGTGGTGCTGACAGTTGGTGTGAGGTGAAAGATACCTGACAGGGCACACGGAAACTGGAAATGTTTGCCGAAGTACTGACCAGCATCTAAAACGCATTATTCGAAATAGATAAGTCCACCCAAATGTGCTCCCATCTCGTGAGTTAGTGGACACAGCCACCTGCAGAGCTCAGGAGGCTTCGGGAGTTCGGCTCTGAAGAGAGAAATCCAGTTGTCATAGATTGAGCTCTCAAGCCTATCCCAGCTGTGACCGGTGCTGGAGGACACGGTCTCCAAGGAAGGCAGCGGTGGTCAGGGACAGCAGCACCTTGATTTGTTCTTGCTGTTCATCCTCTCTTTTGATAGCTTTGACATTTGAAGGAAAGAGGGAAGGTGAAAGTTCAGTTTCGATTCCGTGTTGCTTCTTGCCCAAGAAAGTGAAACTATTTTGTGTTTCCGTCTTGCTGCGGTCATCTAAAAGAACATTCTGAGGTTTTATGTGTGACTTTTTTGTTTTGTTATTTCTGCAGTGCTTTTCAAGATGCTCCATTGCATCAAAGATGTAGTTACATTTGGCAGTTTATTCTTGTTTTGTGTGGCTTTGCCTTCTCTGGTCTATTGTTAGTGCTCACAGCACAGATTTTTTGAAAGTACGGTTTTTATCCAATCAGAGATAAGCAATGATATGACTGTAAGCACTAATTACTTTTAAAGACTATTCCAGGGTTTATATTTTTAAATAAGTGAAAGAATTTCCTGCCTTATTCGTGCAGGTTGTGCCCTTAATTTTGAAAGACCTGAAAGGTCTGTTAAGTGCATCTCCTGACTGCGTAGCTTTGTCAAATGAGGTCATATATTCATGGATTTTGCCTTTTCTTATCTGCGTTTTTTAGTGGTCTCCCTGGTGTCTCATGATGAGATTTTGCCAAAAAAAGATGGAATCATTTTTAGCAGGGATAAATGTTTCATTGAATATATGTATTTTGATTAAAAGTGTTAACCAGAGCTGTGCAGTTGTTGACAAAGTTACATTAAACAACGACTTTTGTGTCAGGTAAAAGAGTGAAAACCAGTAATTACCATTCTTTCATTGGTTCTTCATTCTTTTATGGCTGATTATTTGACCTCTTCTTAAAACAATAGTGGAAATTGTCCCGTGAATAGTCTTTGAATAGTTATGGTGCTGTTCACCTAAAAAGCCACGTGTTCTTTTTGTACTTCCATATATATGAAAAGCAGGTTAGAAAGCCCAGTACTTGCTCATGTTCCTCCTCATACTGTATCACATGCTTTGAAGCTTCTAGTACACTTCTGTGTCTGAGATACAATACAACACTTGAGAAATTATTATTCTATTTTAGTGGGACAGTTCCTATCCCTTGCACTTCCAAAAAGCAGTAGAATGCAAAGTAAAAAATGTCAGTGCATAAGCACTTTAAAACAAATAGTCTAAGACAAATCACTTTCTACTCCACTTGAACTTTTATCCCATTAAAAAAAAAAAAAGCCTTTTTCTTTTCAGTGGTAGTGCCTCTAGTCTCTCAGTTATGTTATACAAGGCTTTTCATAATTATGTTACAATGCCGTTGCACTTAGAATAAAAGACAACACAAAGATACCACGATGAAATAGTGGATGTGGGAAGGAGATAAGCAATTATTTTAACTCAGTGGCTGCGGAAAGAAGGAATAAGGTAGTAGAAGGCTTTGGGTTTGATTTGCCTTCAAGGTGTAAGTGTAGAGAGAAACCTGAGAGGTAAGTGAAGATGAGATTTGGGCTGCCACAGTATTGCAGATGGAGCTTTAACCCGGAAGGAAGAAGTACAGTCAGTTAGGAAAACAGAAGGGTTTTGGAAATATGTGCAGTGCAGGAAGCTGTGGGCACCAAATAGTTTTGAGAGCGATCACAGGTAGACACTGAGGAATGCAAGGTGGAGAGAGCCCTACTGTGAGAAGGGGAGGTCACGGTGTCAGAGTGGGAGGTTGTGTAGGGCAGAAAGACAAATCCATCAGCAATAGCAACAACAGCGAATAAACCTGCAATTTAGCCTTTTGCTTCTTCTCTTGAACTGAAATTTGGGGATCTTGTTGGGAAGTATGGCTGTATTTTGGTCTACATCAAATTAATGTGAAACAGGTCAGAGGTAAGTAGTGCATGACAAATAGTTTTTCTGCCAAAATGATGGTTTTATGCACTCACATATTCTGAGTACAGGTGGGTTTTTATTGAATTACAATGTTCTCAAATGTCACCGCTTGCCAGTAGCCTGATTAAAGAAGTATCAATGCATTATAAACAGCTTTTTGTGTTCCTGTAGGTGCTAAAAATGCAGAAACCATGTTAGAAAATTTGAAAGTGAAAGTAATAAGCTTACGGAAAAATTCCAAATTAAATTCAAGTTTAGTTTGAACAAGTGAGTGGTGGATTCTTCTGGCCTGAACTTCAGAAACAGTTATTGAGTCTGTGAAAGCACAGACGTGTATGCTTGAATATGTTAGCTTAGAATCTGGAATAAATAAGTTTTGCCTTTGTAAACACTGTTACACAGACAGTGATGATACAGCTTTGTTTTGGAAGACACAGAAAGATTACTAAAGTGGAAGAAGGTTTAAACAAATCTGTATTATGCTTGCTTTCTCACACCAATATCTAGTTGGAACTTGAAGACAAACTTTCAAAACAGCCTTAAGTATAGCCTTGAAGTTGTGAGTAAACTTCCTTGCTACATGGGAGAAGTTGAAGACAGCAAGTTCCTAGTTCTTGATGTATTTTAGTGATCAAATGTACATGATTCAGACAATCTGCCCATTTTTAGAAGTGACATTCTTGATACTGAAAAGTCGCCAAAAAAACTGTTTAACACTGTTTTTAAAGTGTTAAAAAGCAGACACTTTTATTACAGCACACTGGGTGCTTGGAGGATTGCTCCTCTAATCAAACATGCGCGTGATTCGCACTTCTTGGTTATTTATTACATATGCTTATTGCATCATTTGTTTCTACTGCTTAGTTAATTGCATTAAACAGAAATTATTTCCATAACTCCGCCCTTTGCCAGTAGTCCATCTTTGGTATTTGAGAGTCTTCATCAGGGGTCTCTAGTGGTCCCCGGTGTCATCAAAGCCTGGTGCCCTCCCCGGTGTCAGCTTCTTGACCTAATTTCTTGAGCATGCATATTGTCATTTTTGTGCTGCTATTCTGTAAAAGTGATGTAGCTCTTCTTGGTTTAGTGGAACATTCCACTTTCCCAGTTTGCAAGGCAAGGACATCACGCTTTGCTTCATGTCCAGTCTCTATAGAGCTCCTGTTTCTCTGTTAGGTTTCTGTTACATTATGCCTAGTCTTGCTATATTAGGCTGTCTTGCTACATTATGCCTAGGGCTTTCTGAAATATTTTTGTTTCTCTTATCAAATCCCCCATTTTCTTGAGACTTGTTCTTATAAAACATGTCTCATAATTATTAGTTTCTATAATTTCTGTATTGGAGTTGGAAACAGATATTACTGCACCACCTAAAACGGTGAATTGTAAGGCAAGCTAGAATGCAAACTACAATAATGTGTGTCATGATTGCAGATAGACCTTTTAGCCAATTTACATTTGGTAGCCATGAAGTTATTGTCTTCTAAATTTCCTCAAATCCCTAGGTGGTGTCATCTAGGTGCAAAATTTGTGTGCATCTCTGTGCAAAATTTGTGTTTGCTGCCGTATTTGGTGTATGACAGTAGAAACTCTTCCGCTCTGGTCTACGTATGCACAACAGCTATTGTTAATGACTCTGCGTACTCCTTGTAAGGCTAAAAGTAGATCTAGAGACATCCTGTTTTGCATAACTACTTGTGGTAAGCTGGTAACTTCTTGTATGGTTAAAAGAGAATCTATAGTTCGATTCCTTATGCTTTCTATGGTGGCTGAGATATTGACTAATGTTTTTTCTAAATCACTTACTCTAAGTCAAGGTAAAAACCCTCTAAGAAAACCGAAATCTGGTGGGTCGCTCAGCTATGGCATTTATGACTCATTTGACACGTCACATAGCTTCTTAACCATGAGCCCGATGGGTTTTGATTTTTGCCAGTTAGTGTGATGTTTGGTACTAAAGCTTCTAGGGTACAAGAACCTTTCCATCCATAAGGCAGCACCTTCCAGGCAGTTTGCCCACAGAGCTGATACCACCCTCTTATCATTCTCTCGTGAAGAAATGGCTTGGGATGCAAGAACACCACTTATTCTTTCCAGAGAAAATACCTCTGATTTAAAGCTCTTAGTAATGTTGATGTGTATGTGTAAAAATAAGATGGTTGTAGACTGCAGTTTCTGTTGGAAGCCAAAGGTGCCCATAATGTGTGCTGGGAGAGATGGTGCTGACACGTGTATCTTGTTAACGAGCAGTGCTGGTACAGGGTCCTGCTGAGAAATCTGACAATAGGAGTTTGCATTCCAGCCTGGCACCAAATTGGGGGGGGAGAGAGAAGTAAAACAAACAAACAAACAAACTCAAACAAAACAAACACACACCCACACACAGTGGTGCACAAAGGGGTTTGGACAACAAGAAAGTTATGGGGTTAGTTGAACTTTACAACTTGCAGATACAACTGTTTGGCTGGACTTGATTGCAACTAATAATGCATTGGAGAGGGTTTGGTTGTTGATGGTATTGATTAGGTCAGCACTATAACCCTTAAAAAAAAATTATGGTAGGACTTAGCAGCTCAAAGTGCTGGCAGTGGAGGTGGGGAGGTTGTTAACATCATCACATAAGGTACTGGTGAGGTCTCATGCAGAACACTGGCTACAGGCAAGG
This sequence comes from Patagioenas fasciata, assembly GCF_037038585.1. Classification (NCBI taxonomy): domain Eukaryota; kingdom Metazoa; phylum Chordata; class Aves; order Columbiformes; family Columbidae; genus Patagioenas; species Patagioenas fasciata. Next base: position 29,096,721 of record NC_092527.1, on the reverse strand, counting down.
TCAGTCCCAGTTGAAAAAAGCTTAGTTTAAGCTGGAAGGGTGGTTAAGACTTACTAGGATGATAAAGGAAACAGTTTGAGTGAAGAAACTGGCAGGTTGGCTTCATTAGCCAAGCAGAGGGAAGGCTAAAAAGTGATGAGGATGATGGTACTTTCTTTAATCTGTGAGAAAGAACTATCAGAAATAAGGGCTGCTTGCATTTTAAAAAAATGTAGAAATAAATTACAGCATTTTAATTTTATCAATATTCACTGTATGGCCATTTAGGTATTATTCTTTTAAAATGACAAAGTTATGTTTTCTCTTCAGAAACAAGACCATTACAGAATTCTTCAAACCAGTTTTAAACCAAGGTAAATATATGTTTTTTTAAAATGGAAGTTATTTATATGTGTTTTAATTATAGAAATGTGCAGAGTTACAGTCCAATCTCATTCCAAATTTGAGCAGCTATACAATGCTTACTAAATATGTCAAAATGTGTACATTTAAACATTTTCTAATACTGTAACTGAAAACATTGATTTCTTATTAAAATTAATTTATTTAAATAGTGATGTAATTATTATTTCAAGTTATTGTCTCATGCTTAGGCTAGATTATTTATAAGAACTGAAGCTGTGCAACAGCTTGTGCAATTCTTTGATATGAAATAAATCTCATGGCACTAGGAAAATGAAATGATTAACTAAATTAATTTGGATTGCATGTGAGAGATAATATATCAAGTAATACAGTCCAATAAGACTTGTTTGGTTTTTTTTTCGAACATTGGGATTGTAAACAATTTGTCTTTTCTCTCTGACATTGGCCATAAAGACAGAACTGTGTTGTGCTCACCAGACAGAGGAAATGTAAAAGATGCAGGAATTGGACTGTCGGCTTTATGCACTGAACATTTTGAAAAGAGAATATCTTCTCCAAAGAAGGACAGAAGAAAAAAGATGCCAGACCAAACACCAAACACAAGTCCTGTGATAGATGGTTTTCAGAGAGGATATAAGGGGAAAAAGGACAGTGTAAACATTTCAGAGAATGGCAGAGCATACAAGGCACCATGTTCATCGTACCCTGCCCCTGAAGTTGTGATTGAAAAAATCTTTATTAATTCAGGATCTCACAGCTGTATCTTGGCCAAAAAGGATAAAACTGCGAAGTTGGAGCAGGGAAGAAATGAGAAGTGTCTGGGTGTAACAAGAGCACCATTGTCTTGTGGAAATAGTTGGGAACAGAAAACTGACTACATGGATCTAGAAGACAGTAGTTCAGACTCTGACAATTGGGTTTTGTCATCAGAAGGTGATACTCTAAAAGCCTGGGCTAGAACTAATGGCGCTGTGAACATGTCTCTGTGCCAGAAACCAGGGCTTCCCATGAAACGGCCCTGCGCTCCAGCTGTCTCTGAACTGAGGTTGCCATTGGAAGCTCTCCACAGAGAAAGGAAGCGGAAGAAACATGGAATTCAACAATCACAGCCACATTCTGTAAGGGCGTTCTCAGGAACAAGTGTATCACATCAGGTGTGTGTAAAAGGGTTGTTGAAGGTGGAAATCAGTGACCCATTGTGCATGTGTTTGTGTGGGTTTTTTGGTTTTGTTTTTTCAGTGTAGGATGAGAGGCTTAGTGCTGCCTTTTTCAGATGTAACAAAAGTTTATTCTTTTGCTGGTCCTTTGTAAACCTTAGGTCATGCTTGGGTAAGCTGATTCTTAACTATTTTACTACAAATGATAAATTCTGGTTTAAAAGCAGAGAAAATATTCTGAGTTAGATGCAAGCATGAAAATGCAATGAAAATTATAACTTTAAATTTTATTTTGTAGATAAAATGTTTTTATTTTCTTAAGTGTCTTATAACTTTGTGTTTTTTTAACAGCGTACTGGCAAGTTTCTGCTAAATAGAAGTTGCAGTTAATAGCAACTCAAATTTATGAACTTAAACCATAGTATTTAGACAGATGTGGGAGTGGTCCTATAATATAGTATTTTATTACCGGTTAAATTATATTAATTTTTTTAATCAACCAAGAAAATCCTTTAAAAGGTTGGTGGTTACTTGCAAGGAGGATCATTATATGTGCCTCCATAATGTGCTTTAAAAGGAACAAAAAAGATTGTTTAGCTTATGTTTCCTTTTCTCCTTAGCACCCCTCCCTCTGTATTTGCTTGTCTATGCTTTCTGTTATTTATTTAAGTTCCTCATGACTTGTTTGAGGAAAACCAGCTGGGCTATGTTGCCAAGTAGCCCAAGGACACAAGTAGCTAATGGCGCTAAAAGTGGAGAGATTTAGTACTGGAGGCCAAACTGAGGAGAAGATCTAAAATTCAGGTTATGGAGAGTCCTTTTGTTGAGATCTTTACAGCTGTGTTTTATGTTTTGAAATGAAATATATTACCATATTTCTGAGGGTGTGTGGAAATAAGTCTATGCTTGATTCAACACTTGGCTCAAGACATCAACATCCTGGTTTTAGAAAGTATGCAATTAACTTTATCCCTTCTGTCTTTATTTTTAGGGAAATGGATATCCTTTAGGAAAACTGTCACATTCCGGTTCAAGGGAGACTGCCTCAGGTAGAAGCAGTGCTGATAATATGATATTATTTAAATGATCAGGTTCATCACTTAGTGTCTTTTTCTAATGACTTGACTTTTCTTGAAGTGGTCATTCATGAATTTTGCCTTTCAGCTTAGTCCAGAAAAACACTGAAGTTTAGCTGGTATTCTTGTTGCTTTTTGTACCTTTTAACCACATGATTTTGTTCTACAGTAAGTAGAACTAAAATAAAAAACTCACATGAATAGAAGTTTGAGCGAGGTCAGTAGGATGAGTTTAAAAAAAAATAAATAGGAGCGGGGAGAGGAAACTCAAACCCAGGAGAGTATTCCCATGTTGTGGGTCCATGGCTGTGTAAACTGATCAGATTCCGCTGCTGCTGTGCTTCAGTTTTCACCTCTTCTAGCACCGGGGCTTGACCAGTGCTTGACTGATCTGGCTGAAAATTGAGTTGGGAAGTTCTCAGCCACATCAGCTCCATGAAGTACGTTGCTGTGAAGTGTCCAGGTTCTGATGGCAGATTCAGGCAGGAAGCAGAAAATGATGGTGGGCTCTGATGCCGTAAAACCATAGCCTGAAAACAGCTTTCTTTGTATTCTGAATGCTTTTTATTGAGCACCATTAAAATTATTGCAGTATGTCCAAAATACTTTTAATGATATTCATTATTGATTACCATATATTTAATTATAGAAACTTTCTTCCAGTCCCATACCTCCACTGGCTTATTGTCTGCTTCCAAAGGCCAATTGATTCTAGTGTACAGAAAGACTGTTCCACAGTGGTGATTGAGGTGTTTTAAAATAAAAGGATTTAATTTAATTTCTGAATTACAATACTAACAAAGCAGTACAGCATTGGCTAAGTCTTAACTGCCATCCACTGTGTTCAGAAAGAAGGGAAGTACTGTAGTTTCTCATAAAAATTTCAGTCGTAGTTGACTTAAAAACAGAAGTTAGTTTTTTAAAGGGTAAGCTGTTATAGTGACAGTGATTTAGCTTTTTCTTAAACACTTCACAGATGACCCATCTCAACCAAAGCCAAAGCAGGCTTCAAAACACGAGGTGTCTTCTCCAAATGCACTGAGAATGTCATCCGGGATGACTACTGGTACGTGGAGGAGCCAGTCTGTTTCTTCTTGCTGCCTTTCATCTGAGGTGTCTTCTGGGCGATCCAAACAAATAGACTTTCCTGGGAAAAGAGAACACACTGCCATGAGTTTGGATGCAGACAGTTCAAATCAATCTGAAGTATCAAGTCTGAGTGATCCTGCTTTTAGTAGGTTATCTGCAAATTGCAAAAACAAGAGGTCTGAATTTGTAAAAAATGTCTTTTTAAAGTCTACTTGTGGTGATGTTCTGCAGCTAATGGAAGGTGCTGCCCTACCCGGACATGATTCCACTCTTCCGGAGGAATACCTCAACTCAAGCAACGAAAATGAGAAAAATAATTGTTCCTCTGTAGGTTTGTTATCTTCTTATTCTGCACACAGTCCTGATAAAAATAACCACATTTCTGTTGTGGATACCAAAGAGAATCAATTGCAGGTGGCTAACTCATGCTTTTTCTTGGAAAAGTCCCTTACTTTTTCTCAGGAAAAAACTACTGTGTTGCCTTCTCTCCATCACTTAACACAAACAAAAGGTGTGGAATCTCATCTCCAGAATGGTGGCTTTTCTCAGGTGTTGGATGCTAAGAAGGAGCAAGATGGGAAAACACCAGAAAGATGTGCACACGATAAAGCTTACAGTATTCAATCCAGCAACAGGCTTTCAAAAACAAAAGACAGGACTTCAGAGAATGCTTCTGATTCTTGTTCAGTGGAAGGTTCTGGGAAACTTGCACTCTCAGAAGAAGCTGGTAAAAGTGTTCCGTGTTCGTTGTCTTTTGAAGAAGGATGTTTGGACAGGGGCCATATATCTTCACAACTCTCAGGAGAGTTAAAAGTTGAAAACACCTGTACAGACAAGTCCAAATTGAATGGAGCATCAAAAACCAGTTTTGACAGTGAAGATGAGAGTTTGGAATGTGCTCTAGATGATGATGACGATGACGACCAAGAAGTATTCATGCCACTGCAAGATATTCTCTCCTCAAGTCCCAAGCCACAGGCAGGAGCCCTGGAAGAGTCTTTTCCTGACAGTTTTTCTCAGGACACTGTTACTCCATTACTGAAGCTTCATGTAAGTGGCTAAAAAACAGAACAGGCATTGCATCAGCTTTGTTATGTTGTATTTTCTTATATTTTTTTTTGTTCATAATGCATGAAAACTCAAGTTATTTGCCTGCAAAACTGCTTACTCAGCTTAAGGGTCCTATGCTGTACAGTGCAATGTAGTTGGAGGAAAGGTGCGCTCATTACTGTGCTTGCCCTTGGAATGGCTGAGAAATTATTTGTGCAGCCGGATTGCATTAGCTGTATGCTTTTCGGTGTTTTTTAGGAGTTCTGTTTTTGCTTTTTCCCCTCTAAAGAAAAAGGCAGGAGGTTACATTTAGAAGATGTGTGGGATCTAATGTTTTCATTTTCCTGATCAGGTAAGATTTTTATGAGTTGAAGTTAACTAGAGGAAATTGATCTAGACATTGAGAAATCTGTGTGCTAGACTTGTCATATGTCCTTGTCACAGTCTGTGATTGTCAGAAATGTCTGTGCAAGTTCTTGATCTTTAAGTGTGATGTATTCATTCCATGGAAATTGGAAGTATTTTAGAAAAAACTAAGTTACTTCCTCTGCTCACAAGGGATGGATGAAGAAGTGTTTGAATCCTAGTTTACAGGATATTATGATGATGAATAGATCTGTGTTTTTAAAAGCTATCCTATTTGTTCAATAACAGCTTGTTAAATAAGTTTTATTTGAAAATAATGGTTTAATTAGGAAAGTCCTGCAGTAGGACTTAGGGCGGCATGCCTGACAAAGTTGATATAGGTTGGAAATGGCTGCATTTACATAGAAAGATTTTGTACTGGATCTGGCTGGGACAGAGTTAGTCTTCATAACGGCTGTACGGTGCTACGTATTTTGAACAAAAATGTTGTTGACAAGAGACTAGTCTCCTGGCAATTGGGGAGTGCTACTTGCACAACATCAGCTTTCTGTTCTCCCCACTCTGTTCCCAGAGCGAGTAGGCTGGAGTGGAGCAGCAGCTGAGAGGGGACACAGCATGGGCAGCTGACCCCAGATGACCGAAGAGATGTACATACATATATATATATATATATATTCCTTGTCACGTAGTGTCATGCTCAGCAATCAAAACCAAGCAGGGGGAATCAGTTTGCCGTGTAGCCATTTCTCAGAAGTCTAGCTGGGCATCCTGCTTATGGGAGGTGCTAAGTGATTGCCATTGCATCACTTTGTCTGTTCCCTCTCACCCCCCACTTCCTTCACTTATTAAACTGTCTTTATCTTGAGTTTTCTTGCTTTTGCTCTTTTTACTCACTCTGCTGAACTACTGGGTGGGGAGATGAACAAGCTGTGTTGTGCTAAGCTGCTGACTGGGGTCAACCCACTACTATTTTCTACAGCAGAAACCAGCAGAATACCTGTATAAATACTCTCATCCTCCTCTCCTCAAGTTTTTGAGTCTCTGAAATAGTTTATTTGTTGACTGAGGTTTCTGTCTCCACAGGCAGATGTGGAACAGCCATAATTATTTTATCTGTCCTTACAATGCATTATGCAAACACATTGCAGATCAGATGTACGTGGTTACATACTTCTATGTAATTAGCAGTTAATACTGGTAAACAGGTGCAGCCTTGATCAAATGTTTGTGGAACATGTATGTGACCACAATGTTTGGCCTATCCTGTTTCTGCATAATTAATGGCCAAGTAAGACAAAACAGTTAAGAACTGTCTCAAAATTTCTATGACTTTTTTTCCATACATTAGCAAACTTCTTTAGTCTTGTGAGAAGGGACAAATGTGCACATTGGAGTGAAGTCTTGATTCCTCAGTTCAAAAGTAATTTTAGGCATATTAACCAGATATAAAATAAGGTAAGAGGCGTTCAGCTTTCCCACAAGATTTCCCACACAAAGACATGCTGCTTGTTACTTGAAATATATGTCTGAATAATAAAAAATAATACTGAATTAACTCACTTTTTAATTGGGTGGACATTACATTCTTAAACTAACTGTCACCTTTGGGTAATAGTCAGTCCCTAATGAGAGGGTGCGCTCTTATTGAATTGTGTACTCCTAAAATAAAGGAGCTCATAGGAAGAAGCTTTGTCACTAGTAAGAGGCTTGTAATTTAAGGTGATGTCAGAAAGGCACTGCCTGTCCAGATAAATGAGTCATGGCCATAAAAGATTTCAAATCTATGTTGTCTGCTACTAGCTGAATAAACACTGACTACTGAAAAACAAGCTGGTTTGGCTAGCAGTTTAGACTTTCTTTGAGTGTGCTTTTGGTTTTTTAATTCTATTTATTACCTTCTTAATTTGGATTTGTATTAGGATCTTTGTTGGAAGCTTTGTTTTGTCTGATGGTTTTAGAAGTGATTTAGCAAACGATGGTGCTTTGCCCTTTAGGGACTCCAGAAATTCTATTCTATGACTCTATTAAGTTAACACAGAGATACTGAATCATTTTGGGGGTTTCTCGTCTCACACAAAAATGGGGATGCCCAGTGTCTCAGTGGATGATAATAATAAAGCTGTGAGGTAAAAGGCTTCTGATGCCAATGCTCCGTGTGAAGGTTAGCTGGAGGTCAGCCCCAGGGAGAGAAGCAGTGACTTGCTTTGCTGTTCAGATCCATTGTGAAGCACAGTTATTTCTAAATTAATCACTGAGGGAGATGTGACTGTTATATAAAATTGTCAAGGGACCTGAACTGTTAATTGTCCTGTTTTTCAGGGTCTCCTTTGAGGTTTTATATTCAGGTAAAATATCATTGAAATTGGAAGAGGTTTCTATTACGGTTATGTTTGTTGTCTAACTGAATTAATTGATAGCTAGTGATATTTTTTTTTAAAATTTCTTATTGTTTCATTTACAGCTTTCTAAGACTCCTGTTGTTAACCAGGTGTCATATGTGAACAGCTTAGAACATCTTTTGAAGGAGAAAGAAGAATCAAAAAGGTTTGTTTCTTAGAGCTACTTTGAAAAATTCGAGATGGAGTTGTAGAAGCTTAGGTTTACCTCGTCTCCCTGCAGCTGATGGAGTTTGGGTAGCAGCAAGCTGAGCTTTGCCTGCGGATGCCACCAACATACACCTGACAGGACCTACGAGTGTGGCTTAACTGTAAAGGCTGAATGACAGGCTCCTTCCAGGCAATAATGAGTGATTTATGATACATCTGTCTACCTCGCAAGAGCTGGGCTAAATTTACTGATGCCTTCACTGTAGGTCACTGAGCCAGCTAGCAGCTGCTGGTCAGGCATGAAATAGAAGTATTTATGTAGACGGACTGTTCTAGTTTCTTCAAAGGCGTTTGTAGCTCAGTTTTGGTTTCCAGAGTTGTATCTGAGTAGTTACACAGTTCAGTGAACAAAACTAATGAGTGTTCTTACAAGAGGTCTTTGAGGTAGAAAGTGTAATGTGGGATATGTACTAATAGCAAGTGGTGATGATGACTATATGTGTGTGATTAACTGTTTTTATTAAAGGATCTGATCCTAGTAACTATGGGCTGACTGACTATGGACTAGTGAATGCTCCTGTAACTATTTAACAAATAAAATACTGTAAAATACTAGTTTGACATTTTTTAAAAAAGTTAAAAATGCATCCAGAAGATTGAAAGTTTTGTTCAATTACAACAAATTCTGTCAGAAGTTGATTGAGTGTATTTGTCTCTGACATACTAGTGATCAGTTGTACTGTTGGGAATTCTTTAGGCCTTGAGAAACATCTACTTTGTATCTTGGAATAGCAAGATGCTTGGATTTTGCATGGATGCGATGTCTTGCATACTTTTGCCATGTGTAATTGGCTACTGCCTCCTGGGTTCACATTTGGAGTTTATATTCTGTTGTCTTCTGTTGTAAGTACTAAGTGGTGATCATAGATTCTGCTGCTGCTGTTATTTCAGGGTAGATGAACTAGAAAAGCTGTTGCAGGAAGACATAGAAGAAAGGGAAACTGATTCTGCAGCTGGAGATGATGAGGAGAATGCCAGTGGAGATGAAGACCTCTCAGAAGAACACAGGTCCTTCTAACTCCAAAACCAATTAAATCTAGTTCTTCACTTTTCTAGCCTTTTTTCTAATTTCTCTCCATCAGTTTTTGTTTATTGTGAAACATTTTTATTGTCTTTTGGGGTTGGGTGGGTTTTTCTGGACATTACTGTATTTTAATCTTTCACATGAGGCTGATGTGTTCATCATCTGAAAATAACTGTCTCAACCAGCAAATAGACTCTGTGTTTAAATTCATAAAAGTAATTTTGAATTTTACAGGGCATTTATAAAGAGATTTTCAGTAGTAACTCGTGCCATACCTGACTACCACCCTGGAGAAGATATATTTGATGTATCAACCTCTGGGAAAGTCTTCAATCAACATAACCTTGACTTGAGGAATTTTCATTTCATCCCTCAAAATCCTATAGAAAAGCTCCTTCTTGGGTGAGAATATCCTGTTCACTCTCTTGTGTTTATTTGTACTTCAGTGTTAGCGGTTTACCAGATAAAATATGCGTGCAAATGAGTTCAGTCTTACTAAGTAGGCAAGACTGACTCTCTTTTCCTGGAATTTTCCTTTCTAGGTTAGCTTTACGGAACAGTTAATTGTTGTTTGAAGCATCCTTCTTTCCTCTTCTGGAATTTTTTGGGGAAAAAAATATACAAACAGTCTTAGATGAGACATAAGGAAAAAAAAGGTTTTCTGTCCTTTTCCATATTTCAACTGTGTTGGGCTATTGTTGATAACCTGGCCAGTTTGTGGAAGATAAATGCAGAAGAGAAATGTTATCATGAAAAAAAAAACTGTCCTAAGACAGAAGGACCTTTGTGGTGAACTGATTTGTGACCTGCTAATGTTGCATTGTGTCTGCTGAAAGGCTTTTACGTGTTTTTGTCCTAGATGGACCTGGGACTTAGGGCTTCATTTAATGGGGATTGCAGAAAGTCATGATTCCTGGCATCTGTTAGATTCAGTCACTGAGTTTGCAGTGTGTCTGTGTGTATATACTCAACTGTTCTGTAACTCGTAGGAATTTGTATTCTATATTTATGAGTCTGTCAGGCTACAAATAGCTGGACAAATTCTTGCCTAATACCACAAGTGCAAATCCTGAAAAATTCTGTTTATTTCAGTTGGCATTTTATTCCAAACTTGCATTAGCGAAACTGAGAGAATTCATTTTATCTGAAAGGATTTTTGTGTCCATGTCTATGTGCTGTTGTGGGTGTGAAGAAGAGGAGGGTGGCTTCTCCCTGTCTCTTAAGAAAGTGATGTTTGTGATATAATCCTTTGGCTTCAGGCTTTTTTATTAATGTTTTGAAGATGACAAGGATATAAGCTTCAAAAGTATCTTGTATATCAGTGACTGGAGGAGTGAGCATTAAACAAATCATCCCTTGCAGAAAGCAGTTATGATTTAATTGCTTATGCATTCAGTGCAGTTGACACAGCCAGCACATACTGGTTGTCCAGTTGGCACGTGGATATCTTCCTAGCCACTTGCTCAGTCAGACAGGTAGAGGGTACATGGAGAACTTAGGGGACAGATCTCTCAACAGAGCTGCCTGGTTTAGTTGATACTGAGCAGAGAGGAGACTCAAGAATGGTATGTGGGAAACTGGATATCATTAATTCAGCTGCTTCTGACATCTCTGACTTTCTAAAGAAGACCGAAGCTAAAATAATTCCATAATAAAAAAGACATCTTTTCTGTTCTTCCAACAGCTACCTTTTGTACCTCACAAGTTTGCACAGTGAGATTAGACTCTTTAATTTTAACTGCTTTAGTTTGCCTCCAGACTCTTTATTTAAAAGATTATTTTAAACATTTCCAACGAAGTCTTTTTTTTTACTTCTAGAAGTGTTGATAGGGTCATTGAACAGTAAGCAATCTTATTCGCTGGTCTCATTGAGCATAGCAGCCTGTCTGCATAGACACGCATAATGATTCATAGTACAGTAGTGTAAATCAATGCTTGTTTGAAGCTATTCTCTAAGCATACAAATGTTTCCAAGTTATACGGTATGACATTATGGAGAAAAATGTAGTTCTAGATAACAAATAAGGTTTAATTACTGTAGTATTTCATATAGGTAAAAGCATAAGAAAGAAATCTGTTTTGGATGTTCTGATCTTTGCTATTGATGATGGTCTGAGCAGCGGGGAAGTTCTTGTGCTTTTGTGAAAGTGCTGATTCAACCACTAACTAGTTTTTCTCCTCTTTCCCCACCCCCATCTTTGTCTTGCAGTTCTGGTGCAGCACAGCAGCTTTCTTTAGCTATTAATGGCTTTCTAAATTCTGCTTACAGTTGTATCTTATGTCCCATACCAATTCTAAAGTGGCTTTTCCAGGTGAGATTGTATTATTCATGCAGTTATACTTTGTTCAGGTATAATATTATTCATGGAAGCCAGTTGTATCAGGAATAATCAGAACAAGTTTGTGAACCTGTTGCATTAGGTTAACAACTTCTAAATCTAAAAATCTTTCTTTCTGGGTTCTGATTTGTTCTCCAGTCTGAAATACTTTGATTGTCACTAAGGGTAAAACAGTAGGCATAGCTTTTTCTTCACACTGAGTGACTGCAGAGCTGCACATCCCTGTCCATCTTCATACATGTTACTGCATTTGAAAAGGGCACAGTACATGCTATGTAAGAAGAGATTTCAGAACGTAATAGTGTGGGTCAAATCACACTATTATGTTAATCTTATTCCCTTCCACCCTTAAACAAATTAAAACCCCAAACTTGCTGCAGTACGGAAGAGTACCATTTTTGCATATATCACCTTCTAAATTATCAGAGATACCTGCATTATCAGATAATTTTCATTGGAAAAAGTCAGGCATTATGCCTCAGGAGAAAGTGTGGAGCCATTCTCAAAGGAAGTGTGATGGCTCTCTGCTTTCTGGATGTCTGTGTCCCTGTCTAAATCCTCAGAAATTGACATTGTTCTGTTACTCACAAAAATGCCCTTCGTTAGTTTCCATTCTGTTATCATTTACCATGCTATAACTGTGCCTGAAACAAAAAAAGAAAACTGGACTATCTGTGAAATTGCAACCTTCATCTGTTAAATGGCTTTCTGCTTTTGCCAGAAGGGAGACATTTTGCTCCTCCATGTCCTTCCCTCCAGCCAGTAAGAAATTGCCTTTTAGCCTTTCTGTCAGCCCTGGTGTTCCTCTGATAAGGAAGAAGCGTGAGCCAATTCGCCTCACTTAGAGAGCAGGAAACTGAGGGTTTTTTGCTGGGCTGATGAAGTGCTCCAGGAAACCTGAACTGTACTTCATAATCCTATTTTTGTAGTTAAGAGTTATTTGAAAAACAAATAATTGATTGTTTCAGTTTAGCATTGCCTATACTCAATTTACCCATGAGTGGGAGAGGTTGTAGATAACTGTGTGTGACCCCCACTCCTGATCAAGGAGTTCAATTAGATCACAGATGCAAATGTGTTCCAAAGGGATACATAATAGTTTCCATTCTCTTAACCCTCAGTACCTTCTTAAGAACCAACAGATTCAATGTGGGATTACAGCATTCTGATACTGCAAATAATTAATTTTAAAGTATTAATATAATCTATGCACTACTTGAAATAATTCATGTTCACAGTATTCTATTCTTGGTATATCGTTTTTTTTAGAGGCTTTGGGATTCCCCCCCCTTCAGTTTCTTATTTTATTTTACATAAGAATTGGATTTGGTTTATGTCTTTTTTTTTTTTAATTATTTTTTTCAATTAAAAGGAAAGTGATGCCATCATGCAACGTAGTGTTTGACATGTAACTTCTTTTCTCTCCACAGATGATGTCTGTACATCCTGATTATTGTGTTTCCACCCAGATTTTAGACAGATTGATGGAGATAACACTAAAAAATGGTGAGTATTTGAAGGATGGAAAAGTGACCACTTGAATGAAGGCATTTCCCTTCGGTGAAATATAGAAAGGGAGGAAGTAAAAGGCACTGGCTCCATTCTGAGATTCTGGCATGATTTTAGGTTCTTCTGTTACTGACATAATGCACAACTGTTAGGAGCTGGTCTTCTCTGAGTGTGTGCAAGCTGTACCATAGCATGTCCTGGCATGTATTTGCAAAGCAGTGCATCTGGTACAGAGCCTTTTATACTCATTTGTGTTATTTCACAAGTAGAATTGACCTGAAGAGGAGCCCAGTCTGCTCAAAGTTTACTCTCATTTTCATCTTTTGCTTTGGAAAATGCAGACATTCATTTCATAGCTTAAGGACTATTAAGAGGTTTTTCACATAGTCATGCCCAGTATGTAACACTGCATAGTTTACTTTGCAGATAAATGGTAAAAGTGAAAAGATCGTACACCTCCGCAAAACCACTTTCAAGGATCTGGTTCAGCCCACTTGTGACTTACATGTTTTGCCTGCCTTCATCTGTTCTCTCAAATGCTTCTCTAGTACAAGTTCCTTTGTATGCTCTCCGTGTCTTCGTTTTATTCAGATCCATCAAAAGTCACTAATTCATTTAAGCCTGCCCTATCAACATCATTAAAGTAATGTGGTTCTCTTGAAGTACTTGCTCGGGTCTGTCCAAATTGTCCCCCGTTTTTTGAATCTTGTTTGACTGAACTGATATGAGAGGGGATGTAGCTGCCTTTATTTTGTGCTTTACTGGCCTTAAGCTTGGTTCTGAATGAACATTTCAAGCTGATCAATGAGCATTCAAAGAATTAAGGCTGGGAGAGATCCCAGCAGGTCTGAGCTTGAAGGAGGATCAAACAATTGCTCCTGGAAAGTTGCCTAACCACTTTAAAATTGACAAATGTGGGGTCTTTAAACCATTCTGAGACATTCTGTTCCAGTGCTCAACTAAGGATGCATCTTTTTTTGTTGTTGATTTTTACTGAATTGAACGTTGAGTTCTGAACCTGCAGTGTCCTGAGAGTTACCTTCCATTATATTTGTTTTCTTCTTACAAACTTAGCTCTAAAATGTGAAATTGACCCAATTCAGAATTCTAGTGGAAAACACTGCATCTGGTTTCATGTTACCTTGCTAGTTTACTGTCCTATAGAGAATCCTCTATAGTTTTCAGACTTTCAGATGCAAAACCAGCCCTTCTTGTAGTGAGCATTGTTCATTTCTATCAAACAGGTGAATTCCATCTGTTTAGCACTTCTGTTCTAGAAACCTTACCTATTTTCAAATCTCATTTAGCCACACTTCCAGTCCCACTGTTCTAACACCCTCTCACTTGTATCTACACAGAACAGTGATTTATATATTCTCTGAAAAGTAAATATTGCCTGCTTGTATATTCTGCTGGTTGGGATGAAAGAGAGCTGTGAGGGAAAATGGGTGGAACTTTAAAGTAATTCTTCTATTACATAGGCAAGGTGTTTCTATAGCATAAAATACTCTGTTAGGCTAGTTTATTTTTTTTTTCCCTCGTGCTTCTGAAAATATCATTCAATGCACCAAATCTTCTGGTAGCTGGTAGAATTAGTGCAAACCACTGAGCCTATTTATTTCCTTTAGAAGGAGCTAATGCTAAGAACTAAATTTAAAACTAATCCATTCCATGTCTTTTACTTGTAGCTTCCATCAGCGATGAACAGTCTAAGCCATGGATTCCTTCACTAGCTGATGTGTCAGCTGTTTTTGTCAATATGGGTGTTGCGTTTAGATCTCTCTTTCCATTGCAGCATCTTCAGCCCAGCTTTAACGAGTGTGATATTTTGTAAGTGTCTTCCTTTTGATATTTATTGCTTAGATCCTGTGAAAGCAAGTCTTGTGCTTAAAATGTAGAATCAGAAGTTTCTCCTTTATTTCCCCTCCCTTCCATCAAGCCATACTCTTCTTTAAATTCTCAGCTCAGGTCTTATTAAGAGTGAGTAAACCAGAACATTAAACAATGCCTGCCAGGTAAGGATTTGTCAAACAAGAGCATCGTCTGTTGTTCTGTACCTTCCTAATGGAGGTTTACAAACATTGTTGTGTAAATAGCTGGGTAGAATTGTAGGTACTTGGTTGTAAGTTAAGACAGATGTTTGTGCACTGTAACTGAGGATTGTTTGTATTTGAAGGCATTTTGAAACACTCAAAGGTTTTTTTTCTTCAGTTTTATGCAAATAAGCCTTTGTGGGCTTTGAAATTGTGATTTATTGCTCAGATTAGTGTTTCTTTTATTAGAAGTCAGATGCAAGAAACAGTGAGTGAACAACAACCGAACGGAGACCTAACCTCTGCCGGTCCAGCCTTCTCCAGTCTACCAGAAAACAATTTAATTAATGTGATTAAGGTGAGAGGACTCCAGTTAGTGTGGGAGTTGTGCATTTTTATTATTATTATTTATTTATTCTTGTTTGTTTGTTTTTTGGGGGAAGCTGGTGGGGTTTTTTTGTTTCTTTGGTTTGTTTTATTTAGCAAAAACCTTGATGTCTTAATCCAGTCCCAGGCATGCTTTGTGAGTAGATGATGTCGTAGGGTTTCAGTTCCACATTCAGCAGGGATTATTGCAGGCTTGTTGCCAACTTCAGAGTTTCCTTTCTTCCTGGCTTCTCTTGGCTTCACTCAACAACCGCACAGTTCTGCTGCCTCTCTTTTCCAGCTGTAGCACTTTATCAAAAGTCTTTGCTCCCTCATGTAGTACAAACCATCCATTTCTATGTTCCATTTTGGGAAGGGGAGCTGACACTGGGGGCTATGTTTTGTGCTACATCGGTGTTGGTGCAGCTCCCAGGGCTAAGTGGTCAGTCCCTGGGCAGGACAGCATGAATGAGGTGGGAGCTCATGAGGGGCAGGTGGAGCTGGGACCAACTTCTTCTGTGGAGCTGAGCGCTTAGATCAGGCACTGTGCCCTGTGAGACCACAGGCTAAATGAGTGCAGGTCACATCACAGGCTAGTTCTCTGTGATTAAAGGTTGTATGGTGAAGATACTGACTCTCTAGCTGATTTCAGAGTTCCTTGTAGAAGTATTTGAATCCTCCTAACATAATTTCTTTAGAGATTTTTAACTGTAAAAACACTTCGTTCAAGAGGAAGCACTTGGAGCACCTCCGCTAGAGACAGATTGAACACTGTATTAATTTGTGTTCTCATTTGCACACACACATCCCATGTGGTAAGTAACCCGTTTGATAAGACTTTGATGGGGAAAAATCTCTCCATTTATGTTTTGAGTATTGCTTGTGTATTTAGAAAGTCTGTCAGTCTTTTGGTTAGATGAGGATTATCTGTGCGGTGGAGAAAGATTGTTCCTACTCCTGTAATGTCCAGGGACTATTGCCATTGCTCAAAAGATGAGCCTCCAAGAGAAGTAAAAAAGAAAGATAAAGTGCAGTTACTGGGAGTTGTTGGTACACAGGTTTTGCAAGAACAATATATCATCTGAGGTACATTTTAATGTGAGGGTGGAAAACTTAAGCTCTCGTCATACTTTAAAATAAGCTAAACCAATTTCACATTTTAATGTTTTTTATTTCTTTTAAAGTTCCTAGGTTTCTGTACAACAGTAATTCAAGGTGGATATACTGATCAAGAAATATTACTGCTGCTTCTATTGCTATTTAAAATAAGCTTGGAGAAACAGTTAAAGCAAATTCCTTTGATAGATTTTCAGTGCCTTTTCATAAAGCTTCTGATAAGTATAAAAGACTGGGCTACAAAGGTAACTTAACTGTCTAATATTAGATTTATGAAACCACAACTTAATTTTCAAGAAACATCTGTTTTGAACTTTTCATTTTTTTCTTGACATATCATAAAAACACTGCTTGAAACTGTAATAACAAATTTGGAGTTTTGGATTTGTGTGGGATTTGGGAGATGGGTGGGTATATTGAGAGGATTTTTACATGACGTGCTTTCTTGTCCTCTTCTGCAAGGGAACTGCTGTATTGGACTTTATCATGTGTTTACTAAAATAGCTGTATGTTTAAAACTGGCTTTCTGAAAGAATGAAGAATCAATTGCACTGAGCTGATAAAATGTCATAAAAAGCAATCTGATATCAACAACCTGACTGTAAAATAGTATTTATCAGACCTCATTATAGGTGCAATGCAGAGATGTCTTTGTGCACACCATCTCTTATTAGCCCTGTTCTTTTTAACATTTATATTGTGTATGTTTCTAGGGAGTAATGTGTACTCCTTTACAAATAAAGAAAATGCCCACTAGATCCATTCTTCAGTAATTTTCAGGATTTTTTTGTTGTTATTGTTCTTTTAAAGATGCCTGAGCTCTGCCTGGCGATGAGTGAACTCTCCAGTCATCATCATAATCTCCTGTGGCTGGTTCAGCTGGTCCCGAGCTGGATAATACGTGGACGGTAATGACAGTGTAACGTCAGAAATATGCAGCATCATTAACAGCTAATTTATTTGTATCATTAACAGCTGATATATTTGTATAACCTCAAAGTCTGATAAATGCAATAGGTATTATATAGTGCTTAAAAAAAAAAGTATTTGGGTTTTGTCTTATGTTACAGATGTGTGTGCAATTCTTATTGTGTATATGTAGCTTTTCCATCACCTCTGCTGAAAGAAAAAAGGGTTATTTTACATTTTATGTGTAGTTTTCGGAGTGCAAACTTCCTGGAACCCAATAATAAAAAAGGCTTAACAACTTCAGATTCTGACATCCATCACCTATTCTAATTCTTGTCTGAATGACCAAAAAATTACATTTTCTTTGGGTGATTCATGGCTGCTTTTAAGTGTCAATCTGTTATGAGTTCTGTATCCTTGAAATGAATAAATTATAACAAATCAGAGTGGGGAGAATGAATTGGGCCCTCAATTTCAGGCTCAGAGGCAAGCATCCATCAGTGTTTACTTGTGCAGAAGAAAAGCTGCAGTGAGTTAAGGATACTTAGATTTTACTAGCCATTTTACTAGTTTAATAGCACCTAATTCAGATAAAGTTGCCTACAGCAATTATATTGGATTATCTCTAGGGAAGCCATGCCTAGCATCATATACTTTGTAGAAACAGTGTGGATTTAAGAAATTGTCTAGGAAATACATTTTTTTAATTGTTTTTCAGGGAAGTAAGAAGACGTCTCAGCCTAGTGATAATTTCAAAGCTGCTTAATAAACAGCATATAGGGATACCTGATGACAGTGACCAGCAGGTACTGCATATATGTGTTGTGTGTGTATAATTTGAAAATTTAGGAAGTGCGTATATTGTTTGTGTTTGAATCTGTTTTGTGTTTTAGTACTGTAAGCCTATTTTCAAGAACCTTGCAAAATGACTGATTAGTAATTTTTAGTTTAGATTATTATTATAAGTATGTTTACAGATATGTATAACCTGCATGTTCTGCAGCTTGTAAGTGCAGTGTTCTCTATGTGCCTTAACATTTGGTTTAGACATTGGAAAGAGGTCTGCGCTGCTTTCGGTCTTCCTTTGGTGTTCATGTAGAGTCACTTGTTTTTGTAGGGCTGATCTAGTGAAACACTGTACAAACACATTAGTTTGTGGAGAGTCAAAAATCACCCAAAGCATTTTCCATTTTAATGGAAAATCCCTTTTATATTCTTGTCTTAGTGGGCAAATAGTATTGTAGTGGCACTTGGTTTCCAGTTTTCCATGGCCAGTAAAACAGTCTGTTACTGTTTTTATCTGTAGATGTCTCTTCTCCATCAGTATCTGGTGTATATGAAACCTTCTAATCTGCTGAAGAAGATGAGAGAGGGGCTGGAGCAGCAGAGTGCTGCTGGAGATCACCTTCACACAGAACTGGAACAGGAGGTGCAAAGCTGATAGTGCATTTGTCTTTTTATGCATCTTCTACAATTTTGAGGATGTTTCTTTTAATTTCTTTTAACTGAGGACAGTTCTGTACATGGAGCTGTACATATGCAATTTGGTTGCTGTTCAGCTGTAGACTTAAAAATTATTCGTGTTCAATTTTTATTATAGTCACAGAGGAAGGAAATAAGTAGCATGTGACAGAGGAACTTGTATTAGACTGAATTACAAACAGGGAAATCACCAGATTTTCTGCATAGCAAAGTCACATGGATGTCTTGAATCCTGTTGTCTGTAATCAGAGGACCAGCCTCCCTCCCTTTTGATATAATCAGTGGAAACTGTGCTGCTGAGCCAGACCTTCAACTGCAGGCTTCATACGGAGATTTATGAATCTTTTATGAATTTTTTTTCTTGTAAACAAGTATTAAAAAGATTTGATATTTCCATCTATCCATCCAGAAACTGAATATTGCTTTGATTATTTGAGTCTGTCATGAAATCTCTTATCAAGTATTTTGATCTAGGTGCAGATGAGAGGAAAATAAAGCCAACTGCTAGATTTCATTTTCAGTGACTAAAACTACAGAGTTTTGTTACTTAGGTAACTTAAAACAATGTTAAAACTGGTTTTAAATGTTTCTAACATACGAATGTACTGTTTCAAATTAGTTATTTAGGCAAATGTGTAGACATACTTGTCCATTGATCTGACAGTGGAATCATTCCAGAAAGCAAAGGTAGTGCTATATCTAGATGGGAGGAGTTATGATTGTGCTTTGACTGCTAAAGTTCTGATTTCTCTCCAGGCATACTACCTACTCTACATCCTTCTTCATCTAGTCAGCGAAGCTAGTTTCTTTGATGTTGTAAATTCTAATCAAAGGGTAAGTAGTTTCAGTGGCTAGATCTTTAGATTTTAGAAGACTTTATCATGCATGTTTGGTCTATTTTGGTAAGAGCTATCATGTGATAGAAGATCACCAGTGGGAAAATCTGTTCTGAGGCAAAGTAAATGCAGGAGAGCTTTATCTGTACTTACTGCAGAGAAAGAAACCTCTTCTGCATTTCTGCAAATTACCTCAAAACATAAGGCTGCAGATCAGCAAACATTTATTGTGTTAATCTGTATCAGAAAGTAACTGGAGATTAACCCAACACAGAAGTCCAATGGTCCTGTGAACTTTTGAAGTAGGGTTGAAATTTTTCAACCTACAAGAAAAACACTTTGAAAATATCCAGTAAAATACAGTCAAACACGTCATGGTGTTCTGTGCTGGAGTGCAGCCTCGCAACAAGTGAGAGCTGGGACTGAGTCTCTTCTGTTCTGTTGCAATAGTTCCCTTACGCCATGTGATGTGAACATCCACTAAGTGATACCTTCTGCTTTGCCTCTCAGTAATCATGTTCAGATTTCTGTGATCATTTGGTGTGAGTTGCTTGCTGCCAGGTATCTGTGTGTACCTTCTGCCCTGTGGAATCACTCTTGGCTGTTAAGAAGTTTGTCGTATGAACTGCTTGAGAGAGGCAAAGCAATAACAGTTGCTTACATTCCAGGGCTTATATGTCTCAGTGCCCTACTCAATGCAAAAAGGTGATCACAGCATGTAATCTGAAACAAAATCATCTTTGGTAAAGAAAGTAATTATATCATTATGATCTTCTGAGTTTTGTTTTTAACAACTGCCATTCTGAAGATATCTCAACATTTTTTTGTGCGTGTGTGTTTTTTGTCTTTTGGTGCTTTGTTTTTCTGTGTGTTTTGTTTTGTTTTTTTTAAAGTGTCTCTGCATTTCTGAATAAAGATGGACTCTCTTGTTCACTGGCCTGGTAGCCATCAAGTGGCAAGAGGGATGTGGCTGAACGGAGCAGTAGATTAATATTGTGCAGGCTAGACTTTGTATAAAATCAGTATCACTATTTCATTTCTGGTCCTCTTCCAGTTCAGATGGGCTAAATTGTCATGATCTTGAGACACCAGCAGATGTTTATAAGTAAAATTTCAGCGTGTCTCACCTGTTGTGCAGAGTGGAGTCTCTTTGCAGCTGTTCAGTGAGGGATTCAAAATGTTGGTGTTTTTTTTTTTTTTTATGAAGAAAGAATGTGAAGGATTGCAGGAGCCATTATAAAGAGATTATGAAGTTGCAAAACTGTTTTATTAATGAGAAATTTAGAGAGAAATATAAGATCAGTGCATAAACCTTGGATATGTTTTACCTGCTCAGCCAATTCCTGCAGAAGAAAATGACAGGAGTCATCATTACTGAAAACGTTATTTTTAGCTATTGTAACTTCAGAACTTTTTTTCACTGATAAAAGATGTGAATGGCACTGTGCTTGCTACTTTGGGGACAGAAAGGATTTACAAATTAGGCAGTAGGCACCTGAAAATTTGTGATGTATAGGTCTGCTATACTTGTAACTACTTTTTAAAGCTCTTAGAACTGGTTTACTGTAACTGATAGAAGGTCTTGTGGTTGTCTTTTTTTCTTTGCTTTCCCCATTCCTTATTGTGTATTTCTGAGAAAATTTCAAATTGAAGCCTATAATTTTTAAACTGAAGTAATATTTGCAGAAATCTTTTCGTTTTGACATGGAGAATTTAAATAGCTGTGTACTTTTTTGTCTTTATTTAGCAACACTTACTGAAGCTTTGTGGTGCCTTAGATAAGCACATAAAATGTGATATTAGGGAAGATGCAAGGCTGTTCTATCGAACTAAGGTAAGACACCTAAGTTGGGGACTTTTGTTCGTTTTAGGGTTTTTGGTGGGTTTTTTCTAGCTTTTTTGATGTATGCCGTTCTTTCATCCCAGCCCTGAAAATTTTAAGAGTGCCTCATGGGTTTATTTGGGTTTTTTTGGTTTTGGTTTTTGGTTTTTGTCCTCATGTCTCTGTGTGCATCACTACTTTACCTGTTTTTTGCTCTGTGGTGTTTGGCTTGCGAATGATAGTCGTAATTTCCTGGCTTTCACGCTTTGCGTGCCGTTGTAGCAAGCCACATCAGATCAGTGATGGTGACTGACCTCAACTCTGAAAAGCCTTGGCTTCTTCAGCTTTAAATCAGACATTTACAGTTGGGTGCACCCTTACCTCTCAAGGACATTTTTATTTTTCATTCCATCAGATTGGCAGAGTATGGTTCCTTTTAAAAAGTTAATGAAACTTGCCTTGTATTTTTGTATCTTGCGTTGCTTTCACTTTTGTTTCTACAGCCCTTGCACTGAGGGGAAAATCTTACTGTTTTTCCCCATCACTTTGTTTGTGCAATAGTACAGTAGCTTCCAGAGGACACCACTGTGCTGGGTTTTAACACAGCATATGAAGCAAATCTCGGTTCCGAATGGCTTGGATTAAACACCTACTTTTGCCTGGTTATGAAAAAACACAGTTTTATGTGTAAGGAATTTATTTGAGAAGCAGACAGTGCTGCATAGTTGGCTTTTGTGATGGCAGTTACAGGCTCCTTTCTTAGGTAGCATCAGACTTGTGTAACAAACCTCACTCACCCCAAGGATGAGGTGGGTGTTTGGAGGCCAGAGACTTGTGTGCTGATTCCAAGCACCTAACAAGGGGAATCATGTGCCTGTAATGTGCTTGTGTGGAGTACATGACTTTGAATTCAGAGTTCCAAATTACAGGTATCTGGTTGGAGTTGATGTGATGATGCTAATTGTTTGTTCCCAGTAAACTTCAGGTGTTGGGTTTTATGGGTTTGGAACGAGGGGGAGACAGGGGGCATGATTTTTTTTAACTTAATTGGCTAAACTAATCAATCTGAATTTCTAGGTAAAAGATTTGGTTGCTAGGATATACGGCAAATGGCAAGATATGATACAAACCACTCGGCTTACTCAGGTACTGTCATGAAACCTCTTTCCTCTATTTCGTATTGCAGGGTGCGTTTAACTCCTTTTTTACCATTTGAAAACAGCACATTCTTTTAAGGTATTTTTTCTTCATAAGTGGAATAGCTGTGGAATACTCTTAGATATATTAGAATAGATTTTAATTAAAATTCTTACTTTGCTGGCTTCAATAAAACCAAGGTTTCATCTTTACCCTTAGAAGTGCTGCTT
Organism: Patagioenas fasciata; assembly: GCF_037038585.1. Taxonomy (NCBI): domain Eukaryota; kingdom Metazoa; phylum Chordata; class Aves; order Columbiformes; family Columbidae; genus Patagioenas; species Patagioenas fasciata. The sequence goes on along the minus strand of NC_092527.1, from coordinate 29,074,208 downwards.
TTGTAAATGGTTTGTGTAATATACTAAAATGCTGGTACTGAGTCGAGTCACAGGGCCTCCCTCTGATTCTAGTCATTAGCAGATGCTTCGGAAAGGATGTTGGGGCAGGAATCCAGTGATGCTGCTCCTGCTGTGGCCTGGCAGCCTGGGACTTGGACACTACTTGAGTCCAAGGATCTTCTCATATGTTTTTAACAGCTCTTGATAACTCCTCCTCCTTTGAATGTGTCAAATTTCAAGCAGTGATTAGGAAAAGCCTTTTGTGCTCTATAAAAGTATGCAATAGTAAATAATGTTATTATTAGTCTCTCATTAAAATTTGTCTTCATAATACCTGGCTGGCTCTGCTGGGATAGGTATCTAGAACTCAGAGCTGTTTCTTCTAGTCTAGGGTTGTGAGGTTTATTTTGTGATGTGATCAGAACAATTGTGCAAGTCTTGTCTTGGAACACAAAGCTGCCTGTCTTAGGCTTATTATTCCAGTAATGTAGTGTATCACATAAAAATACCTCGCATACATGCTTAGTATTAATTTCTGTTTAAAATTATGTAGTTGACCATTTGTCTGTAAAGTCTATTAATGTACAATGTGCAAAAAAAGACACTTTGTAGTGTATGTGACGTTTCCTGTTCTAGAAGGGGGAATTAGACTGTAACACGTGGCTGCAGAAGCTACTTAGCAATTAATGGAAGTTGATAATGATGCAGGTCTTTCAGAGTTTTTTCAGAGATATTTGGGGTTGATTCACATATGGGGAAACTGGCAACTCTTTTAGAAAAGAATTTTCAGGACTTGCAACACAGTGTGGTGATCTCAAGCTAAGCACTTGCCTACTCTTATGTCACTGGTTTTCTGATTTGTTTACTATTTTGTTTTTACTCTTTAGGGAAAACTGCATGACTTCTGGGAGCCGGATTAATTAAATCTTGCCTAGTTCAGGGACAATAACGTAAAACCTCTGAAATCAAGGAAGATGTAGAATGAATGGAGTTTTACTTTGATCGGAACAGAAGAAATCAGTCACCTGAGTTAGAACTTGAGCATGATTCAGGCAAATACTCAACACACAAGGATCAAATTTGATTAACGTTGCTTTTACTACAAATACAGTACTCCTGAAAAACTGAAGTGTATTAACTGAAAAAAAACCAAACCCAGCTATTTCTTATAGCTCTGTTTGAATTGGCTAGACATACTTTATCATACTGAAAGCTGAGGGAAGTTTTCTCGTTTCCAGTGTTAATCACAAGAGGTATTTGAAAACCATATGTATTGGTTTTCTTGCCAGCACACACCTGCAAGCATTGTGTTAGATGGCTGGAAAGAGCTGCCCTGTGACGTGGGATTTGAGCTCAGAAACAGTGTCAGACCTCCCCTGTTGTGAGCAGGTGAGGAAGTCCTTCAGAACTGGGCTGAATGACAGAACTGCCTGCACGTGTTAATCTGCAAAGCAGAATTGGTATGGCCCTCCAATGTCCCTAAAAAAAAAAAAACCAAAACAAAACAAATCAAAAAAACCCCACCACCACCAAAATACAGAAGTTGCATGTGACCAAGTGGCTGCTCTTCTTTTGACTTGAGGGCAGAAACAGAGCTTAAGAGTGGCTGTGCCCAGACAGGTTAAGTGGATGCTGCTTTGCTCTGTGGTTGTGTTTTATCAAATGACAAAACGGAATTTGTTATTACAGCCATGCATTGGTTTTAACTTCCTCATCTTCAGACACTTACTTAAGCAGTGAATGTGACTGCAACAGGAAGTGATTCTGTAAGACCAAGTTATAAATGAGATCTTATTACACCAGTAGTATTGTTGTACTGCTCTTTAAGAAACAAGCAAATCTATATCTGGCTTCAGCACTTTCTCTAAAGAGAGAAAATGTGGTTCTTAAAATATTCACATAGCGGAGATTTGAAGAGATGAGCATTTGGCTACATGTGTAAAAACTGTGAAAGCCATATGAGATCTGAATTCCTTTGTGTGAAGTCTCACCACATGTGCGGTATGTGCACAAAGATCCAAGAGCTATTTGTGAAATAACCAAAGGAAGATGTGATCTCCTTTTGTGCTCTCTGTGCAAATGCCATCATTTAGATCTCACGCTGTGGTTTGTCTGTAGGATGTGTGTATATATGAAGAGAAAGTTAGGGTATTGGGTAGAAGAACCAACTGGAGCTCCCTTAACTGTTGAGATTTTTAATAATGTCAACATGTGTGTTTTAGAATACTGTTCTTTTTAATTTTTATAGATTACACTGTCTTGTCTTGTATGATAAATTCCCTGTAACTTTCCAAAATGAGAACTGCTATAAGATGGACATGTCTTATAGGGAAGGTATTTTACTTGCAAATTCATCTTGATTATTTTGTCTTTTCATTTCAAGTGCTAGAGAGTGAGCTGAAGGCTGCAGCATCTGTGTCCTTCACAGGATAATCAGCTTACCGTTGTTCAAACAAAAGTTATGCTTGTGGCATTGTTCAGGGGTGGAAAAAAAAATCCTCTTTTTTTAATCTCAACATGCTATTTAAGAATTGGCAAAATCTACCTCAAAGGGTATCTTTGTTTGGCAATAGAACTGCTTTAGGCTAAAAAAACTGTGTCATGTTATGTAGGTATGGCCGTGCCATCCTTTGCTATGCCTGTGTTTGATAGTGTATCAACCTTTCGTCTGATAGGAGTTACTTACTATGTTGAATATATCGTATGTAATTTTATTAATGTTTATATTTTTTTCTCACTAATGTCATATAAAGTTTAAAAAAATTGTAGAAAATGTTTACTGTATCTAATGTGTATATATTTTCTTACCATGTAAAGTTGAAGTTGCTGTTGTGTATATTTTGGAGAAGGATGGGGGGGGTTGATTAACAGCTTTTGTACTGCAGTTCAAAGCACATTGAAACTGCTGGCTTTTTTTTTTTTTTCCAGATAAAATAACCACTTTGATATTTACTTTTATTTAATAGAACAATGAAAAAATAAAACCAGACATGCTTTTCTAATTAAATGTCCCTACATGCAGTGGGCATGCCTCAGCTCTGTTTCACAAAAAAAACGGCTGCAGGTCCTATTTTAGTCTTGCAGCACATGCTGTAGTTCTTGGGTTCACAGCTGATTAGCTTACTATAAATGGAGAAGATCTCAAAGTAAATCTTAGCTCAGCCAGTCCTGCGTTTTCATGCTTAATGCCTGTGTATACATCCTGGCATTTTCCATCTCTCTCCCCCTCCCGCTTTGTCTGGACTTTTCCATCTGTTTTGTAGCTGAGTAGTAATTCCCCAGTTGCTTAAGTCTAGACAGGGGTTGACTTGGAGCTCATCAGTGTCCTTATGGAGGTGACCCCAATGTTTCACCGCAGAGCCTTCACGAGGGACAGCCGAGCTGAGCGCTGCTTCGGGACTCCTGGATATGAAATAGCAAACCTGCTGCCGTTGTGTTTTTCTGACTCATTTACTGGCCCCCAGAAATTACATGCATTGGAGAAGGCTGTTTGCACAGTACATGTCTTAACTGCTTTGGTTGTCTTCAGATAAGCATTTTGCACTGAGTTTTATCTGTTGGTTTTATGTTGGCTGTATTAAGAGCCATGTTGACTCATTTCATGTGAAATTAGGTGCACTTTATTGCAGTAATCATGGACAAAAAATTAAAAGCTGACTATAAAATATACATTGGTGGCTCTTTACCTTTTTCTTTTTGTTTTATTTCCTGACAAGTGTTTGTGTGGCTTAAGAAAACCTCCTGGCTTTAAGGTGAAGAATCCTGCCAGCAAAACTATTTGCACATCTCATTCTCACTGCGCCTGTTGTGGATCTTAGTAATGGATGGGGATTTCAGAAGTGATTAATGGCTTGCAGGTTGTTCTGGCTGAAGGTCAGTAGGACACATACGCTTCACTGATGCTGTGGCTGCAGGAACTCTCTGAAGTCCCCAAAGCTAATAGTTGAGCTGAGACTATCTTTGGGAAAGGCTGGTGACTGGAACAAACATGAAGTGCACCGGTGAGATTGCTTCATGATAGGATTTTAGAGGTAGCATTTCAACGTGGAGAAAAGACCCTTTTTAATCACGAGGGCTGGATACTGCAGTGGTGATTTTTCAGAGCATGGGCGAGCCGGGGCTGTCTCCATCAAAGGTGCCCGTGCTCAGCATTGCCTGGCAGCCAGCTCTGGGTCTTTGTGGTGGGCATGTGGGCTGGAAGGGAGCTGCCGCTTGCTGGGACATTTGAGCAGGTAGCTGAGGTAGCTGGGTTACAGAGAGGGTTATTCTGCTGACCTTGTCACTACCAGGAATACACCAAGCCACAGGGCTAACACTGGTCTTGTATGTTTGTTTTCTTTCTTTGTCAGAACTGCATACATAGCATAGTATGGCTTGGGTTTGTGTTTTGTTGTGGGTTTCTGTTGTTTCATTTTTGTTTGTTTGGTGGTGGGGTTGATTGGTTTGTTTGTTTTGTGGGTTATGGGTTTGGGGTTTTTTGTTGTTTTTGTTTGGGGGTATGTTTGTTTGTTTTTCTTCCACTGGCTTTTACTGTCTGTGTGACTTTCTCTTCCACTGGAAGGGGTAAATCAGAAAGGGTGCTGCTGGACATGCTCCTGGTACTTCTGGGGACTTGTTCCTTGGGCTTACAAGCTCTTGAGAAACTACTTGCCCAAAGTTCCCCAGTGGGGAAGCCCCACCGTGCCCAGAGGGTAGCTTTTGGCACTGGCACACCAGAGCTTGTTTCAGTGTCCCAGAAAGGAAAAGGCTTTCGAGGACAGGCTGGGTGCTGTGTGGGGAGCCAACCTGGAAAGCAGAGCAGAGGCTGATGAGGTTGTACGAGCCCAGGCAGCTGCTCTGGGATCCACCCTTGGAGCTCCAAAGGAGCTGCCCAAAGAGGTCAGACCATCATTAGTGGATTTGGCTCATTCCTTGTGGTTTAAGTTATCAGAACGCATTTTCCCATCTTCCCCCCAGGCTGTGAAATACCTTGATGTTTTGCCTTGTGGATATTTTCCCAGCTTTACTGGTGGGGCCCCTTCTTATCTAGTGTTGAAAAGGGCTTTCAGTGCTGGGGAGTGGTGTGGGCTGCTGATGGGGAAGATCAGCCGGAGAAAGTAAATTCCTTGAAGGTATTCTGCTTGTGGAGGTGCTTTTAGTTTTGCCTGACTGCTGCTTTTTTCAGCAAGTGCTGCTTTGCCTTTGCAGTAAGGAATTTGAAAGGGAATATTTTATCTGATATCAAAAGTAGGGCTGGGTGATGAAAGAGGAAAAACATTCCTATCTTCCCATTGTGATATTTTGGTCTGTGTGCTGAAAGCTGGTCCCCACACTTCCAGGCTGCTGGTTAAGATGTGTTTTCAGGTGACTTTTAAGCAGCATTTAGATGTGTTGTACTCCTCTGAATGTCTCCCCTGTCTCTGCATGGTGAGGTACTGCTTGTGTTTCAGCTTCCCAGCCACCTCCCAGTTCCTGTGGGGAGGTCACAGGGGAGGGGATGGAAACTGGAATTGTTCCCTTCATTGTCATCAAGGCGTCTTTGCCATCAGCCTGGGGGGAGACCTGAAGCTTTTCAAGACAGGTTTGGCCTGTATGGTGTCTATGGAAGGGCTCCTGGCCACGGGATACAGGGCTGTTTTCACACACCCTTCTCCAAGCGCTTCCCTTGGGATTTGCATTCACCGCTGCGCTGCTGAAGCTGGGCGAGCGATGCTCCTTTGCCCCCTCAGAGAAAAGCAGAAAGGGTAAATAGGTTTTTGCTGCTTTTGTGCTATAGGGTGAGCGTCCTTCACCGGAGCAGCGCATGCTGGCAGCTGGGACTCAGCTTGCAGCCTCCGTGGCTTTGCCTCCGAGTCTTGGGCTCTCATTTCTCACAGCCTGTTTCGAGATGACAGTCCTGGCTCTCCAGCGCAGGCGGGAGCAGGGGGTCCCTTTCCTTTCCGGGCTGACCACCAGGCTCCGGTTGGAATAGAAATAGCTTAAAGCTGCCAGGCTCGGCGATGGGGAGGGGATGGCTAGGCATTAAGCTTCATGCTTTATTCACGCTGCAGGCTTTTATAAAAGCAGCGTAAATCATGCAGGGCAGCCATGGGCTCTCCAGACAACATCATTCAGGCTCTCGGACACATTGATTGCATGCTGGAAACTGAACCTGTCCCCTTTGCTCTAACCCAACCTGCGCGGAGAGGCCTGGCGGATGAAGGTGGTGAGATGCTGTGCCGCATATCAGCTCTCCTCCATGTTCATGGAACACTGCATGTCTCCCCTGTGTTCTAACCTATTTTTTTGATATTTTGGGCTTCAGCATTGTTATGGTAAGGTTTGCACAGCACAACGTGTTTTTCCCTCCAGTTGATTTTCTCTTATTAGCCCATTTTTCCTCTTGCCCTCATTCTGTTTTTCCCCACAGTATGCGAACGCCGTTTGCTGAGAAACTGTGTCAGCCTTCCTCGTAATTAAGAGTCTGGCAGGAGTCAGCGCGACAGTCATTTTGGAGATGACGCTTCCAGTTTGGAGCTGACAGTAAGCTGGGGTGCTGAGGCAGGGGCTGCGTGCGGGGGTGAGGGGATGTTCTGATGTTCTGCGGCTGAACGGGGCAGAGGGACCCACCAGGAGCCTGGCACCGGAGCAGTGAGTACTCTGGGTACATCTCACCTGGGGAATTTAAACTGTGTCTTCTTGAAAAGCAGCTCCTGGAATGCTTAAATTCTAGGTTATATCCCATGTTTAGCCATTTGGGAGGGAAACTGCATGTGTGTGTATAGGACAGGAATAAATTGCAATGGCTGTTAGTTGGCTGCATCTCTACAGCTCAGAAATAGTTGTAATGTTGGAAAATAAGATGGAGGGCTCAACAATCAAATGGCCTAAAAAAGGGTAAATAGAAGTTATTCGGTGGTGGTTTGTAATTTGGCTTCAGACTCTGTAGCTCTTTCATTAGCAGGAAGGCTCAAAGCAAACCAAAGGAGACAGGCTGGGGATCTGCTTGACTCAGGATGTTGTGGATCCTAAAAGCTTAGAGGTTCAAAGAGCATTTCATGGCAGAAAAATCCATCAGGGTCTATGGAATCAAAGTGGCCGTTGTTGGCTGAGAAAGCTTCAGGCTGCTGATCCCTGGAGGACGAGAGCAAGTGGCCGGGGAGGTGCCCTGGGCCTCTGTCCTGCTCCTGTGCCCCCTGCAAGGTGCCAGGATTTTGGGCCAGCACAATGGGGTGCGTGTGTGCTTTATGTGAATGGCCAAGGGATTTCACATCGTGCCTTCTCGCGGTTCACAACCTGTCAGGTCCGCAACTGTGACACTCCTTGAGCTTCTAACACAGATGTTGCTGTTGAAGGTGCTGCCAGCCCTCGCTCAGAAGGAGCCAAGCAAAGTGTGTGGGATCAGATGTCTCATGTGGCTGAAGAAAAAACAGTGGCTTTTTTTTGATCTTTCTAATGACACTGCAAAGGAGACCAGGAAAACAAGTTGTGTGGTTCAGGACCTCCCGCAGAACACAATAATGCCCAACCAACCACACACCGAAGCTGACCTCCTTCCTCTCTCCTCCCACCCTACCCAGAGATGTTTGCAGCTAGTGGCAAAGTAAAAATAAGGGCATATGAGGACTTTTTTTTTAATCTTCTTATGTGGTACCTTCAGAACAGAATTCAGCATTTTCCCTCTCTGGTTGCTGTGTTGGATTTGCCTCTTGGGGGCAACCTCACCCCGCTCCAGCTGGGAGCATGGCTTCTGTCACTGCAGAGACAAAAGGGAGTTCAACATGCTTGGGAGATGGTGACTCACTGCGCATCTCTTGCTGCCTTTGCCTTATCAGATCATTTTTGGCAATCTAGGTCATTATTTGCTGAAAGGATTTAAGGAAGACCATTGAGGTTGACCGTCCATGGCTTTTCAGGAGTGATATGATCAGTTCTTGAAGGTCCCTTTCCAGGCTTGGAGTCCTTCAAAGTTTTTCCTGCCCTGCAGAGAGGAGGGTGGCATAGAAGGACATGTGGTTTATGGTTCTGGTTTAATGGATAGTGCATGAATCTATGAGGAAAATTTACAATGGTCTCCCTGCTGTTCCTTTGCCCAGCATCCCTTGGACTATCACTAAGCCCATCAACCCTGCGGTTGCTCTGACTGGCGTATAGGGGTGATAGCAAACTTATTGTTCCAGCTCTGTTTTAGCCCTGTGTTCCTGAGCAGGCATCTCATACAAACCCCATCCATAAATAACCAGTTGCACTTATTTAAAGGGCATTGAGGTAGATGGTAGAATAAAGGGAGTATTATTCATGCTTCGTGCTGTGGTTCCTAATGGTACTTTACACGCTGATATGACCTACAAAGCTAGTTGTTTCGTGCCTGCAGTGCTCTGATGTTCTTCTTACCCTGAGGGTCAGAAATGACAAGAATAAACGATCGTGACGGGTGTCTTGCGAATCCTCGCTCCCTTGCCTTGGACGTGTCCTTGTGAGGAAGCAGCTGGGTGACACTGTGACATTGCTGGCGCAGGCAGAGCGGGAGCAGTGGGCTCCTCCAGCCGCAGGAGGCAGACGGGGCAGCCTTCACGTGAGTTGTGAGGGCAGATCGATTTATCCGTATTCCTGTTTCACCTTCTCCCCGAAGCACAGAGATGCAGTTGGGACTGGGGAGGGAGGTCGGCCCGAACCCAGCGCACATGGGAACCCACCCAGAGAAAACCTCGGCAGAGGAGGCTGGCACGAGCAGGGTTAACCACAGACCCTGGAGCTTTAGGGGGTGGCCAAAAGAGGGGTGCAGGACTCAGAAGGACTGAGTCAGACCTGCTGGGAGAGCAGCTCCTGGCTCCAGCCAGCCTGGGTGCTCGGACAGCAGCGACCGCGCAGCCCATTAACTCAGCCCTGCGGCACTCGCTGTGCTGGCCTGGACTCTGTCCTGCTTAATAGCTCCCTCTTCTTGCCTTTTTTTTTTCTTTTTAATAAAGGTAAATTAGCTATATGGATATGCAGGAACATGAATCAAAGGAATTTGGCTGACTCTTGAACGTGCCATTTGTATAGAGATGTGCTAAAGCACCAGGATGCGAGGGATGCAGCCTACTCAGAAAACACCTGAGGACAAAAAAAATGCTTTTAAGGCATCTCACTGCAGCTTCCCAAAATCTGATTACAGGGTGGGGGGAGTCAAGCTTTGGAATACATTAACTCAGCTGAACAGCACAGGGAGGTGGTGCCAGCAAGAAGCAAATCAATTCCCGAAGGCTGCGGAGAAATTTCAGTAACTTGGAGCTTCAGAGCAGGCTGGCTACACTTAGAAGAGTTATGTTTCACCTGAAATATTTAACAGTGGGCATTTCAAATGCTCTGTGTATCTAAAGAGCACACCAAAAATCTCCTCACAAGGAGATTTCAGAGAAACCTTTGGCTCACACAATGCTTTCCACAGGCTAAGGTTGTTTGTTTTTAAAAAGTGAAAAAGGCACAGCATGGGAAGGGTTAGATTCTGGCCTCTGACACAGGGAAGTAAAAATTACCATGTAATGAATGCCGAGCTGCTTTTGGGACATGTGCTGCTAGATCTGTTGTTAGGCAGGAGATGTTTCCATGGCAAAACCACCATCCTAAATGGCACTGTAACTCAGAGATGCAGCAGTGGCCCCGGGGACCATGTTCCCAGGCCATTCTGAGCATCCTGTCAGAGGAGGTGGGAGTGCGGTGGCGGGGGGGATCAGGGGGTGATGCTCCCTGTGCCGCTGCTGCAGCGCTGGGGAGGCTGTCACCTCAACATTTTTCAGTCCTTTCTGACTTTAGAAGAAAACTACGACAAAAGACAAGCTAGAAATAGCTCATTTTATCTCAGCAGACAAATAACTTGCTTTGAGCATCATTGTCACTCAGGCTAAATTACTTTTAGATGTTTTTAATGACTGGGTAACATTTTTCAGCTGCTCATTCTGCAGCACCCTGCTGGGGAAGAGTCGATCTGTAAAGACCAAGGACTCTGATATCGTGGTGGTTGTTCCTGGCATTCATTTGGTGTTAGTTTGATATGTGATTCCCTGTGGTAGAGATGTTTTGTGTTAAATTTACAGCTACAAGCTCTTTCCTTTGCATAAGGAGATCTATTTCCAAAAGGAGCTGGGAGACTGGATACGTGTGGAGCAGCAGGAGGTCAGTGATGCAGAGGAGAAACTCTGTGAGACTGAAGGTGACAGTCCAAATCCTGTCTGCACTAAGGTTGACATTACTGTAGGGCTGGAAGGATTTTAACCTGTCATTTGTTACCCCTACCTTTAATTTCACTTGCAATGCATGGCACAGGGAGCTGTGACTTTCAAAACGATCCCAACAGGGACACAGTTTGCGACATCAGCCACGCAGGTTTCCCAGATCCCTCTTTCTGAGGCAGGTACAGCTTTTGCATTTGTTCCCAAAGGCAGCTTTTAAGCCACTTGCCTTCACCATCTCTGGGTTTTGCAGCTCTTCTAGGAAATATATTTTTAAATCCAAGCTCATAAATTTTGGAAGCTACTCCCCTTCCCCCACCCCCTCACCCCTATCATAGTGTCAAAGCTGAAGAAAAACAGTGAGAGCGATGGATACGCCTGGCTCTGCTTGCTATTGCTTTCCCTGTGCATGAGGGGTTATTTACTGCACTGCTCAGGTTGTTTCTTCTTTGGTGGCATTGACAGCAGCGTTGGGGTTTGGTGCCTGGTAAGCAGAGGCTGCACACAGGTCAGCCTGGGAGCAGGTAGGGCTGTGGAGGTCACTTGGCAAGGCAGCTCAAAGGGCCAAAAGGTGAAGCCATGGGGATGTGAATCCTGGCCGGTGGCTTGGCACAGAGGGTGGGTGCTGGGGGCTGTTACACCCTGCTGGCTTTAGCTCTGAAGGGCGCAGGTTAGCTCACCCAAAAGGGCAGCTCTTAAAACCCACCGGTGTTGCCCCAGCCCCTGCACATCCCCAGGGACACATGTTGCTGCTCTTGGCAGCATGTCCCAGGGACTTGCCCTGCCACACAGGGAAAACAGAGGGGGCTTTGCCCTAGCTGCAGAGAGACCCCCTGTACTCCCTGACCAGAATGGAGCCCCCCTGCTTTTACTGGGAGCAGCTGGGATGACAGGCAGAGGGGTTGCTGGTGTCCAGCTGAGCCAGGCGCTCCTAATGGGACTGGAGCTGTAGCTCTGCCCCTTCCCCACCTGCAGCCACTGCAGTCCTGCTCCTGCCTCAAAGCCAGGACTAGACCCCACATCAAGCCCAAAACACCTCTCCCAGTGGCTGCTGCTGTTTGTCCCCTGTGCTGCAGGAGCATCCCGAAGCAGCCCTGCCTGGTTGAAAGGCAGGTCAGGAGCCTGCCCTCCCGCAGTCTCGCCAGCCGTTCCCCGCAGGTGCGCTGTCGACAGATCCCGAGCCAGGCACATGCTTTCCACTGGTTCTGAGAGGTTTGCAGACAAGCAAAGCAAAGCCCTCCGGCTCCCCGTGTGAGCGCCTGTCCTCTGTGAACCCCCGTGCGTCTCTCGCAGCCGGGCTTGTGGAAACACATCGGAGGCTGCTGTGACTCAGCTGCTTCTCCCCTGAGAAAATCCACCCTGGCACCGCGCTCTGCTCCATGGCTGGGGCTGCTGGCACCTGGCAGCTTCATCAGCAAATGGCCTTGGGCAAAACATCCCAATTTCCACTGTCAAACACTTACAGGGGAAAAATCCAGCATCTGATCTTGTGGGAAGTCGGGGCAGCAACTCTGCTGCTGTACTGAGCTGGAGGGAAAAGTCTCATCCCTGCCCAAAACCAAGCCCTGGGCTGGAGTGGCTGCAGCACGAGCTGGCTGTTCAGCTGCCTTCTGGTCTACCCCTGCCTTTTTCCAGCTCTTTATAGCTTTCTCAGACAAACTCTTCCGCAATTGTAATTTTCCTTGCTGGCTCTTAGCCCAAAGAAACAGTGGTTTGGAAAGTTTGCTCAATGACTCGAAGGGAAGAGGCTCCTGACTTTTCATGCTCTCTGCCCACTGGAGTATTTTTTTTTCTTGAGGCTAATCTGTGGAGCATCACACTTGGCTTGACGAGTCTATGACACTCTCAGAAAACAAATCCAAGCATGGTGAGCTTGTGCCCATCTGCTGGGAAGCCATGAGTGTCACCACCAGGCTCCGGGCATCACTGGTGGCTCTTTCTGCTCCTCTGCTTCACGCAGTGCTCCCAGCCCAGAGCCTGGGCAGGCTGGTCCTGGGGCGGGCGGAGGGGACTGCTGAGATGATGGATGCTGGAGCGATGAGACTGGACTCATGGTGTGGGGTTGGCATGCTGCCTACTGGGCTTTTCTTCCGCAAAGGCAGACAAAGCAGTGATGCTGGTCTCACAGCATGGTTAAGGGATGGAGGGGCCTGGAGAAAGGCTGGCTTGCTCGTTGTTGTTTTCTCTTGTCAAAAGGGAAAAGTACCTGGTTTTCCGCTGGTGGTTTTGACGTTATAACTTGCCTCTAGGTACAGTGTGGGCTGGCACGGCTATAGCATGAGTTTCATAACTCTTTTGCAGGTTTCATAAATCCCCAGCTCCTGGAGTGCTGTGATTTTGTAACTCCTAGCTTTCAAACCAGTCTGGAGAGCAGCTTGAAACGGTCGGCAGCCTGCTGCCCCCTGCACTGCAGAGGCTTGCAAACCATACTGAGGTTTTATCTCACTATTTTTTTGCTCAGGGCAAGGGAAAGGAAGGCTGCAGGCACTGCTGGGGAGGAGCCAGACCTGTGCCAGGAAGCAGTTTCCTACAAAAGCCCTGAGCAGCATCATGGGTTTGATAGTCATCATCACCCCGTCAGCACTACAACCCCAAAACTGAGGGCTTCATAACACACTGCTTCCATGGTGTGCACCCCTGCCACCGTATTTCCAGTTTAATGCTGGCTGTTACTCCGTCCTACAAAGTTGTTTGTATATATGCCACTGTGATCCATAATGAAACGCTCTTCCTGGCTAAACCTGGTTCCCAGTGGTGGTGGGGAGGGCAAGGGTCTCCTGCCAGTCACTTGGGACACCCCTGTGCCTGGGGCATCCCCTATGGTCCTGGCCATGTGGGATGAATTTGAGAGGGGGCACAAGGGGGCTGGCATGTTTTAGGCCTGCAGGCAGGATGGGGGTCCCTTGGCACCCAGGGTGGCAGTGGGTGCTGAGCTACAGCCAAACCAGACGACACTTCATCCCCAGCAGAGCCTGAGGCACAGGGGTGTTGTGTATTAAGCAACTTGATGCATGTCTTTTTGTGCTGTAGTGGGGTCCCCCACATCTCCCCAGGAAGGCTGCAGGCTGGTGATGGCTGGAGAAACGTCTCTTGCTGCGGGCCAGGCAGGGAGCAGCTGGCAGCACTGCTGCCCTGGGCGCTGAGCTGCAACCCAAGAGCGCACAGGTTGCTGGCTCCCGGGCTCAGGGTGTGCTGGGAGAGCTGATCCGCACTAATCCCATCAATATTTCACAGCGCTGTGGCCCTGTTATAAACATGTGCATCATCTGGGAAGCTGGCTGGGATGGGGGTACAGTACCTAGTGAAACATGAGAGCTGACACAGCTTTGCCTTCACTCCTTGGGCATCAGAGGGGTGAAAGGGGCTGGCCACGGGTGTTCTACCCCTGCTGTGGGTAGGGGCTATCTGGCAGAGACGAGTGAACCCAAACATGCTGGCTGAGCATGGGCACCGTGGGCTTTGCCATGTGCCAGAGCCATGGGTCTGTGCTGTGATGGGCAGCTGCCAGCACAGGCAAAGGGCAGCTGACCCTGGCGGGGACAGGGCTGTCCCATGGGACAAACTCACTCTGCCCAGTCCTCTCTCAGTGGGACACGGTGTTTAATTGACAACAAGAAGAAATTAAACAGTAACCAGACTCTGGGCTGGTGATCAGGGCACTAAAGCATTTCCTCTTCCTAAAGGCTGTTTGGATTAGCAGGGAGAAAAGAGTATTAAGAATAAAATCTCCTTGCATGGCTGTGGGGAGGGCAGTTTCCCAAGGTGCTGTGGCATGACCCAAAGGCCCCCCTGCTCCAGGCTATCCTGGGGGCTGCAAGGCTGCTCTGATGGGAAATTCCCCTTCCAGCACCTTGCTGGCCCTGGGCTGAGGCTGGAGCACAAGACAGACCACCCTGCTTGGTAGCACCGCTCTGTGGGGCAGGGGGATGCAGGCGCAGGAAGGAGTCAGTTTGGCTCCTGCCCGCTGCCATCTGCATCTCACTCTGGCTTTTGGAAAACCTGTGCAAATAAGAGCAAGGCCCTGGCCTTCAGCCTCGTGGGGGCCCTAAATTCCTTCAGTCAATTTTGCGGGGGCAGCAGAGCAGGCGAAGGCTCTGAAAATAGATCTGTTTCAGCTGCCGATGACTCGTGTTAATTAATTAAAGCCTCTCAAGCTCAGGCCTGTAAATACACAGTGCCGAACCGCGCCAGGCTCTGCTTACTCTTTGCTCATGCCCTAATTACCCCACTGCGAGGCCAGGAGCTAACGCATCTCCAATTTGCGCTGAGTTCGTCTTGCAGCCACGTGGGAGTTTGCCTGCCTGCCTGCGCTGCTCGCACGGGCAGGGAGAATTGCTCTGCGGGATGGGACATGCATAGCGCCCCGGAGAGGGAGGGAGCCTTGGGCAGCCCCCTCCCAACCCTGGCACCCCCTTCCCCAGTGCCCATGGGCCGGTTCTTCCTGTCACTGGCCCTACAACCTCCATCTGCACCTCTGCTAAGGCAGGGGATGGATTAGGAGCAGATATGAGGGACCAGCTGGCTCGCAGCATCCTAAGCCCCCATCCTAGTGCAAGACAGGCTGGCCAAAAGCACCCCTACCTTGCAGCAGCACCTGCTGCTTCAAGCTGCCCTCCTGCTGCCCGGATAGTGCTCCAGGTCCAGCCAGGCAGGGCTGTGGGTGAGCCCAGCTCCCTGTGCATGGGCATCCCACTTCCGCAGGGTGGGTGGAGAGGCGAGGCAAGGCGTGGAGGAGGTGCTGGGGGTTTGCCCAAGGACAGGAGGAAATGGTAATTAGTTGCTGGAGCATACAGGAGGTGAGGGAGTGAGGACAGGGAGCGCTGGAGGAGGTGGGTAGTGTCTCTGCTTTGCTCTCCTGGAGTCCCTGGGAATGGGGACAAGGAACGGGTCCTGGCATCTCAGGCTGGGTAAGGGGATGGTGGCCGTTTGGTAAGCATGTGCAAGGGTGACAGGAGCCACCCCATTCATAGGAGTACCCAGAGGGGTCCCTCCTCAGCTCAGATCCATCAGTGTGGGGAGACTGGAGGGATTCAAGCCTCTGTTACTTTCCCTCACACTCATGATGTTTTTAGGAGGCCAGACCCTGGCAGTTAAAGGCCTTGAAAGCAGCATGTCAGCTGGTCTCCCCATGGTAGCACCCTGGCCCTGCCAACCCTACCAGCCATAAAGGGTCCAGGTGGTGGGGAGGGCTCAGCCAGGCCTGACCCTCATCATCAGATGATACTAGGCAACTTCAGGACAACCCACTCAGCGCTAAGCCCTGTGACAGGTCCAGCTCTGGGTCTGCAGGGTATGGGGTCGAGGCGGTCATTGTCCCCCTCCTGGAGACCCCACCCCTTGTGGAGGGCTGGTGTGGAGTGGAGGGGATGAGCCAGTGCTGTGACTGGGTACCACATGGCTTTGTAAACACAGGTTGGCAGCGCTTGGCCACCCTGCCAGCTTTGGGCGCTGCAATCTGGTGTGTGCAGGCGCAGCATCTCCCCACCTACCGCTCCAGCTGATTTTCAGTTGCCCTAGATCCAACCTGCTGATTACGTAGAGCGCTCAGGGTTTTGCTTTCGGGAGCCCTGCCACCACAATGGGTAAGGAGGAAGGGTTGGCCAGGTGCTGAGAGCTTGCCAAAGGAAAGCAAACACAGGCCTGAATCTGGCAGCTCCTGCCTGTAGGGAGGAGCCACAGAAGCCACCCAGCACAAAAAGGCTCCACATGGGGTTGTAGAGAAACCATTACCTGCCTGTGCTTCTGAACAAGCTTCTACCATGGGTAAAGGCAGACTAAATGGGGAGGCATGTGTTGTAGCAGTGTAAACATGGGGCATGGTGCCTCAGTCAGGGGTGCAAGGACCCAGGGTGGGTTCAGGGGGTGAGGAGCCTTGGAGGACACTGTGGCATTGGCTGGGTGGCTGTGGTGTGATGACGCCGCGTGTGCTGTGCTAGCAGAGTGGGAACGATGCTTATCTGCATTCAGCAACACTTTTTTATAGTCACAAGCCCAAGTTACCAGCCCTCTGCCTCCCTGGCCTTGCAAAGAGCTTGAACACAGGCTCCCCTGCCAGCGGCCTTTTTGGGGCTGTGTCACCCAACCTGCCCGTGCTGAGCAAACCGCCCCCCCCTTCCCCCCCACCGCGTGCTGACCGTCCCTGCCGCGGGGGGGGCGTTGCCGTGGCTCTGCTGAGAGAAACGCCGCCGCCTGCCCCCCCCAGCATCTGCTGGGCAGACCCAGCGCAGGGGTAACCCGGTGCCGGGTCCCCGCCGTGCCGCTCCTGCCCTTGCTCCTCCGCGGGACCCGTGCTGGGTGGCTCCGGGCCGGGGCTGGGCACCGCGGCCTCCGCCTCCGCGCACCGCTGGGCGGCAGGGGGCGGTGCGGCACGGCTCGGTACGGCTCGGTACAGCGGGGCCGCGCACAGCCGGGCTGCGCTGCGCCCTGCCGGACCCGGCTGCTCCGTGCCGTGCCGCCCGCACCTGCTGCGCCGCCGAGCCGAGCAGCACCGCACCGCACCGCACCAGGCAAGTGCCGGGGAGACGCGAGTGGGGACAGCCGGCGGCCGGGTGCTGGGTCCCGGTCTGCGGGCAGGGCCGGGAGTGCTGGGTCTGGGCGCCGCGTCCACAGGAAGGATCCGGAGAGCTGGATCTGGTTACTGGGTCCGGGTGCTGCGTGCACAAGCAGAGGCTGAGTGCTGAGTCTGCAGGTAGGGTCGGAGGTGCTGGGTCTGAGTGCTGAATCTACAGACAGAGTCGGGGGTGGTGGGTTTGGGGTGCTGGGTCTCTGTCTGGGTCCACAGGTAGGATTGAGGGTGCTGAGTGCTGAGTCCCTCGGTCCAAGTCTGTGTCTGCAGGCAGGTTTTGGTGTGCTCGATCCGGATGCTGAGTCCACAGGCAGGATCGGGGGTGGTGGGCACACATACTACGTGCACAAGCAGGGGCTGACCTACTGGGGTTAAAGTCCAGGGAATGATGCCTTGGGGGAAGAAAGGGGGCAGAGCCTTGGAAGCAGGATGGAGAGGGGTTCATGGGAGGTCTGATGTAGGTGAGGATTTGGGGGTGACAAGCTAGAGGGGGTGGGGACATGCAGGATCTGAGGGCAGTGCATGTAGATTGCTTTGGAAACAGGTTTGGGGTGTGGGGTGAGGTGGGGCTTGGGAACCTGCTGAAGGGGTGAGGGGAGATGATGGTGGGCATTGCAGCCAGACGGGCCACCAACTCTTGGAGTGAGGGCTAGATAGAGCCTCACTTCCCCAACAGATCAAGGGTCTATGGGCATGGGGACTGCTGGCAGTATTTGGGGAGTCTGAGTGTTACCTGGGGGCAGCTGGTGTTTCAGGCAGCTGGGATGAGATGCTAAACTGATGCATGTGGTGCAGTGGGAAGTGGGGGGCTGTGGGACATGGCTTGTCTGAGCCCTGGCTCCTTGGGATTCATTTCCTTGGAATGCTCTTCTGGGGGGTCTGCAGGTACTCCCAGGTGGAAGGGATCAGCTTATGCTGGTGGCTTGTCTGAGCTGGGGTTGAGCTTCATATCTGCTGATCTAAGAAGCAGCACTGGGATTTGGGGTTCTCTTTGCCTTCCCCACCAGTACCCAGGTGGGCCAATGGCTTGTACCTGGCCTTTAAAACTGGGAGCATGAAGTGAGGTGGAACCATGAAAGGGCTCTTCAGATGCCAAGAAAAACAGTCTCCAAAAACAAAGAGACTGCCCAAAATGGATGAGGAGTGCAGATTCCCCCAGAGGCAGGGAAATTGTTCATAACAATGATGGCATTTTTTGGGCTAGCTGGCCTACTGCCACAGGCTTGGACTGCTTTGCTTCCCTGAACCCCCCACCTGAACCCCAAACCTGGGGGGGACGGCATGGCAATTCTGCACACGTGTCCTGTGGGACGCATCTCTGCTCCATCTTGGTTTGGCTGGGCTCACTCTGCCCGGAGGGACAAGGGGCAGGAAGCTGCCCCCTCAGCATGCCGTGATCCCTATCTCAGTTTTACTTTTGTGTTGTAACTGGAGGGGGGAAAAAAACCCCAAACCCCAACAACCCTTTTGGTTCCTGCAGATGAGGGCTTGTTTTGTAGGCTTGTTCTCCCCTCTGCCTTTTCCAACATCCATTTGAACCTTTCACCACTTTCTCCACCAAGAATGCAGTGGGTTTGCCGGAGCTGGGAGGTTTATTCAGCAAATCCGGCAGGTCGCGTGCCGGCAAAAAACATCCAGGTGTGCTTGGCAGGGCTGGCAAGGGGGGGCTGTGCCGGCACCCCGATCGGGGGGGCAGTGGTGGGTGCGGTGGAGACGCAGTGCCAGCCTCGCCTGGCCGCATGCAGGGAATTTCCCTCCCTGCACTTGCCCGCCGGCGCTGCTTGGCATCGTGATGGGACTTGTTGGGAAGTGGCTCATGTGATGGGTGATTTGGTAGGGGGAGTGCTGGTCCTGGGGTACCCGCTCCCTCTTGGGGAAGTGTGGATGATACCATGAGAGGCTTTATGTTCCCATGAAGCATCCAGTTGCTGCTGTGGGTGCTGGGCAGGTGCCTTGTCCCGTTCAAAGGTGAGAGCTCCCTGCCCCACTCGTGCTTTGGGAGGAAACACTGACGTCCCTCCCTGCTGGGCTGTGCCGCCGCTCCTGGTGATTTACAAGCACAAGGGCTTTGCAACAGCAAGGTCATTGCCAAACCCACATGCTCCATCCTCTTGGGTCCTCAGCTCTGCTGTTTGGAGCTGAAGGAGAACGAGGGTTTCAGGCACCATGTTACCAGCCAGTGTGGAGGCTGGGATGCAGCTTGGTGATTCAGGGTATGCTCCGGGTTGTGCTTTTCTTGTTGCTTAAAAGCTGCCTCCAGGTACAGCCCCACCTCCCCTTACCTGATGGAGGGATCTCATTTGCCTGTTGCAAAGCCAAGCCTGTGCAAATAAGTTGGGGAGCTGATTTTGGGGCAGCAAAGCTGGTGGTATGCAAATGACTGTGGGAAAGGCTGCTGCATTGTGCCGTGCAGTTGTGAATGCAAAGTTTAATATCAAATTGGGTTTGACCCCAAATTTGGAGCTTTGTTGGAGGGAAAGCAAAAAGCTGGAAGCCATAAAACTGCTCCCGTCATCTGTTTTTGCTGAACTTTTGAAAGGAAAACAGTTTATCTTTGGAATAAATAAAAAGGAGAGGGACAGGCTTGCATAAGAAAGCCTCGTTTCACATCAGGCAAGCTAGGTTTTGCTTCAGCTCTTGCCCCCGCTTATAAGTGGTCCCCAGGTTGTGTGGGATTTTTGATCCTCAGTTTCCCCTCGGGGAAGTCCCATCCCGAGCTGGTGGTGGGAACCCCAGGCATTGCCAAGAAACGTCTTTGAAGCTCAAACCTGGCTTTGGAAAGAAACTGGAAGACAAACCGGCTCTAAACAAACACCCAAGTTAATTCCTTGTCTTGCATTGTATGAGCCCAGTGAAATGAAACAAAGTGCAGCCACAGGGACAAGCAAATGGATTTAAATGCGTCAAAAAGCCCTGAAATCTGCTGGCACTGAAATCTCCCTTTATATTTAGAGTTGGGGTCTTTTGTTGTTTTCTTCCCAATTGTTCCTGGGAGTTTAATTCTACAATTATTTTCCTGCTTCTGCCTTGGAGACAATGTGCTTCAGCCGCAAAAGCTTTGAAGGCTGGATTGCAGATCGCATCCAGCGCTGAGCCACTTGGATGCCAATGCTCCCTCACTGGGAAACTTTGCTGTGATGTGGAGGGCTGTCCATCCAGCTGTCTGCCTGTCCATCTGAGCTGCCAAGGGGCTGCTGGCAAGTGGTGAAGCCAGGCCTGCTGCAGTGGAGGTGAGAAAGGATGGAAAATGTTGGGATTTGGAGGTGATGTTGTTAGGGCTGAGCGTCCCTCATCCCTGCCAGGCAGGAGGTGGGAACCCCGGGGGTCTGCACCTTGCATCCCAAGGCTTGTCAACTGCACTCTGCATCCCTTGTGGCCTGGACGTGGAGGCAGGCTTGTGGTGGGGTGAAGTCAGAATCAGACTGTTGCAGCTCACCCTCCTCTGGTTTCATTTCACGGTTCCTGCACAGCTCCCAGCTGGGCTCTCAGGTGCTCCCAGGCTGTGGGATGGCGCTGCTGTGGGGTTTCTGCAGGGGGAAGACATGCTGGGTGGGAGTGAAAAGCTGCACGGACTGTGTCTTCACCACTGGCTTGCAGGAGCCAAGCAGCCTCCAGCACATGGGGAATTGCTTCTGCAAGGGGAGATTTGCTGCCCTGCCTGGGGGAGCTGGGTCTGGGCTGCCAGGGTACCCCTTAGTGCTCCCAGTCCCACCGCCAAGCTGCAAGGGTTTGCCCTTCAGCCTCCTCTCCTTGCACCCTTCCCTCCCAGGCCAGCTCTGAGCAAGGCTTTTGGGGCAATGGAGCGAGGCAAGGAGCTGTTTTGACTGACGGCTAACGCTGGTGGGTTTTCCATACAGATGGGGAGTGGAGGAGCGCTCTGCCCTGCCGTCCCAGGCACCATGCTCTTGCTGTCTGCTTGTGTCGCATCAGGGACTGCTGGAGCGGAACCGTCCCCATGCCTGGCAGCCAGCTGCAGGCAGGTGATCCCTGCCCATGGCAGAGGCTGGAGCAGTTTTGCTTATTTTCTCGGGTGTTTTGGCTGAGTTTGGATGAGAATGCTGGAGGAGCTCTGGTGGGGACTTGGCACTGTGCTGCCTTACTGCCTGGCAGCTTCTTTGAACCTCCCGCCCTGTGTCAGACCTGACCTGATGGAGGAGAGGAACAAGTTCTTGTAAGGACAGTGAAATCAGCGAGCTGGGGAGAAACTAAAATGCCCTGATCCCTGCAGCCACACTGGGACACACCGTGGCTGGTCCCTGCCCCTTGGTGGGCAGGCAGCATTCCTCGCTGGGATGCTGCAGGGGGACAGAGATAAAGGCATGGTACTGGCAGGCCAGTGGGGTAAATCTGTCAGAAATTGGGCTGTTGTTATTTTTATTGCTGATGGATCAGCTTGTTTTTTCAGGGATGTTTAGATGTCTGACTTCTGCTGGCACTGATGCCCCTTTAGACAGCCTCATGTCCTTGGCCGGCCCCGCTCGATCTGCCATCCATCACTTTGCTCCTTCCCACGCCTCCTTCCCACTGTGACATTGCTGGGATCAGAGCTGGGTGCTCTCCTCTGCTGCATGGAGGCTCTGCTGGCAGCAGATGGGGGCAGTGCTGTGCTGGGGAAATTTGGAGCCTGTTCCCACGGCCTGCTGGTGCCCGCTGCCCACCCCCCGGCTCCGTGGCGGCTGTGCCATGTGTGGGAGCTCTGCTGCAGAAGCGGCATGGGGTGCTTCTTGAGAGGAGTCGATGTCACTGCTCTCCCTCCCATCTTCTGTGCCTAAATCCCAAATTTGGGTAAAAGAGGAATATATCTGCTTCCCGAATCACCAAAGCTCTCGTGCAAGTCTGCTGAAATGCCTCAGGGTTGAGCATGGTTTTGTTTAAAGAAAGCAACTAAAATAAACTTGGCGAAGGGCTCCCAGGAGGTCATTGTGCTCCTTCCCTCCCCATCTCCAGCCCCCAAACTCGGCATGGATCCCCTCTTCCCGCAGGGCTTTCGTCTAGTTAGCGTTCTTTTTTTCTTGCTGTTGTTGACAAAAATCCTGGCTGGTTGAGAAATATCCGTGCAGCAGCGCCAACCCAGTCCCACGGGTCAAATCCTGCCCCTGAAAATCTCTGCCGGGAAGAGCGGCTTGTTCCCAGACTGGCCTTGGGTGATGCTGCCGTGGGGACCCATCGCCTTGCAGGGCACCCCAGGCACGAGACTGTGAGCAAGTCCCTGTGATGGACAGATGGACAGAAGGATGCTGTGGGCCGGGGGTGGACCTGCGGATGTTTTATCATTTGCTGGTTGGGCTCTGCAGCAGAAGCAAAGTGCTGGAAGTTCGTCAAGGACTGAATTAAAGTTGCCTGGCAACCTCCATCTCAGCGCCTCTTTCCGCATCTCGCAGGATTTCCACTCGAGTTCTGCCGGCTTCAGGGAAAGGAGGATCCAAAACACACCAAGCTTGCAGCCAGACACAGGCTGGGCTCGCTTCTCACTGGATGTCTCTTTTCCCGTAATTCCTTGGCTCGTTCCCACGCCTGTGAGCTGGGAGCTATCCTCACCTCATCCCTGCACCAGGAACGGGTCGGGCTGTTTTGGCTGCACCTGAGGGCAACTTGAGTCCTTGGGGGTGTAAAATAGCACTGGGCTGGTGGGAACGTGGCTGGGGGAGTGAGTGGCAAGGGACCCAATGGGACTTGAGGGGGTTCATGTGCCAGGCTTGGCCCCAGTGAGTAAAGCTGAATTGGATGCATGGGTTCTGGAGAACCTGGGCTGGGCTGCCATAAAAGACCAAAGTGTAAATAGTGTCTGCTGGTGCAGTTCCTGACGGGAGTTTTGTTAAGGCTGTTTTGCAGCCCCGTAACCTGGAGGAGACTCAATGGAAATCCTGACTCCCACCACGAAGCAGCAGTGCTTACCCGTAGGAATGCATGATACCGAAGGGGGGAAGCTCATGAAGAGGGGAAAAAGGTCTGGCAGCCTTCCCGGGAGCCTGCTTGGGCTTCACTAGACCTTGGTGGAGCAACCACAAGCTGTCTATAGAGTGGTGGGATGGGAAAATGTTTGATCCCACTCTTCATATCTATTCCCTGCCATCCAGAGTGGATATGGGGGGTGAGCTGGAGAAGGGCTGCTGCCACCCAGAGTTTCCATTCTTTCTCCTGGCTTCCCTTTAAATAAAAAGCCATAGGGAGAACCATAAGACCCTGGCTGAGGTCCCTCCAGATTTGCCAGCTCCGCTGACAGCACAGCTTCCCTGCACCACAGCTCACAGCCAGCTCTTGCTCCCAGGTTTTGCTGCCTGGTGGCTTTTAGGACCACTGGGCAGCAAGAATGGACCACCACAGCCCGCAGAACCTCCCGGTGCAGCAGCTGTTGAGGGGTGCGGCAGCTTTGGCTAGTGTATTTGGCCGGATCCAGGTTGGCGAGGCCTGCTGCTGGGAAATTCACTCATCAAAAGCTTTTTTGCACCTCCAGAGACGCTGGTCGTGGGGATTTTAAGGAGGTGCCGACCGGGCCAGCTCGTTTGGGTGTGCTGTGCCTTGCTGGCTGCCGGTGGGAGGCTGAGGCCGGCAGAGTCATGTTTGCACAGCTTCCATCGTGACCCAGTAAACCCAGTCAGACCTGACCGGGGCTCGCTCACTGCCTGCACGCCTCCGCGGTCCCGCTGCTTTCCTGCCCTTCCCTGAGGACCAGCAAACCCATCCCAGCCGGATCCTGCCTCCACCACCCTTCTCCTTCAGCATTACCAACTGGGGTGGGAGCTGGGGCCATATTTTGTGTCCTATGTTTGCCCCCGCTGGGCTGGGAAGTAGGTGAGGCAGCAATGAGCTTGGGAGCTCTCACCTGGGGATGGGATGGGTTTTTCTGGGCAGTTTTTCTCCTAAACTTTGGATTTCATCAGAGCTGCTGCTGCTTTTCAGCCTCTTCCTCTCCTCATTTGGTGTTCTTCCTCAAGAGAAAGCTCTCTGTGACATTTCCCCTTCTGGCTTTTCCCCATTTCCCATGGGAGAGCTGGGCTTGAGCAACCCAACTGCCCTCAGCCCAGCCAGGGGGTCCCATGGACTAAGTCTTCCTCTGCCTCCCACCCCAGCCTTTGCCTCCCAGAACTTTGAACATGCACCTTGCTGAGGGAGAGGATGATGGGTTTGGGTGGTTGGTGCGGCTGCAGCCCAGGGTGATGATCTGAGCAGGACCAAGGATGGTTTCAGTTCCTTCTTGTTCTTTCTCTCCCACCCCAGGTATGAAAAAAAAAAACACAGAGAAGCTTGGAGCAGCCCTTCCCTTTGAGTAAAATATTAACTGGCTCACTGATTAAATGTCCTTTAGGACAAAGTTACACCTGATCTGGGGCAAAGGAGCCTTTGGAAATGAGTGTATTTTCTCCCCTGGAGAAAGCAGAAGACCACAGCCCTAGAAGCAGGGAATGCTGCTCTCCCTGTCCCTGCCTGGCTGGGAACCCTGCACAGCCTCACAGCTTTAGCTATTATTATTTTTCTCTTCTCTGCTGGCTGGGTGCTCTCGCTGGTTAAACGTTAGCCAGCGCTGGCTGGCAGCACTGTGCTTGCCCTGCCATAAGCTGCGTCCCTGCCTGGCTGCGTTCCCGGCTCCAATCCCTGTTGCACCCAGAGCCGGGCAGCAGGCAAAGTTCAGGGATTATTTGTTTGGGGTAGATAAGGTGAGGAGAACGCCCCGCAGTGTGCAGGCAGCTCGCAGAGCTGTTACTCTTTCATTAGAAATTGTTGTTTGCCTTGTCGTAAGAAGGTTTCTCCTCCCCTCTGCTTTCCCAGCCCACGCGCACGGCAGCTCTTGTGGCCTGTGTATGATACCAGGATCGTGTCCCTGTGGGAAGGGTCCCTGCAGCTTCCAAGGTGTCCCCGGTCCCATGGCTGGGATGGAGAGATGTCAGCACAGGGCTGGCCAGAGTGCTCTTGGGTGCTTTGGTGCTCCAAATGTGACCCCACTGCTTGCTTTGCCCAAAAACCTTGGCGGGTTTGGCTTGTGGTAGACGTGGTGCCACCAAAGCAACTTGTTTCTCACTGACCTCCATCCCAACTCACCTGCTTGGCATAGAGTTCCTTGGAGGGAGGATGCTCCAGGTCACTGTCCTTTGCTCCCTGGGGAGCTCAGCGCTGCAGGCAGCACCTTGCCAGCTCTTGGGGTTGAGTGTTGCACAGGTGCTCTGCCCCCCCAGGGCAGCAAGGCAAGGGGGAGCATTTCCCCTCTGCCCCACCCTGGGGATGCTCTGGGGCATCAGCCAGCATAGGTGCAAGGTCTGGATCTGGACCTCCGTGATGGAAACAGCGGTTTAGTGCAGGCTCGAGGACTGTGGCTGGATCCCACATGCAGCCCCTCACTTCTCCTTTTGAGCCCCAAAGCCCTTTTCACTTTCGTTTTACTTTAGTTTTACCTCCCCTCTGCCTGTGACCTGGCGAGGTATTTGCTTCAGGGAAACCATCTGCAGCAAGCGTGTTTGAACAGCTTCTATACATGGCCAGGTATTTGCTTTATATATATCTTAAAACAGAAAATACAAACCAAAACTAAGCAAACATATAGGTTCTGATTGCTTATGGGGAGCTCTCCTGCTTGGAGATACCCAGTTGATTCCTTCCTCCTTAGCACCTACAAAATGAGACGGTGGCTTTGCTTGACACCGCCGGGAGAGGTGGGGGAGTATTTGGGAGGGATCAGATACATGAAAACAAAAGCCGAGGTGGATACCGAGCTTCAAGGCAGCTTGGGATGAAAGAGAAACAGAAACCTTGTGGAAAAACATTGTGGAGGGGAAACTGTTCTCGCTTGAAAAGACTTGATGAAGATGCCAAATGGCTCCTATGAGTTTTCCTTCCCCTTGTGTTGCTGTGTCCCTGAGGCATCCTTCCCTGCACCTTTGTCCTCGGAAATCTCGTCATTTCAGAGGGGCAAAACTCTGGGGACAATTATCTTGCGGGGCAGGAGACAGACAGCCATACTTTTGGACAGGAGCAGAGCGCTTGGGCTCCCCGAGAGGTGTCCCACCGCCTGTCACACCACAGCCGCTCCGGGGAGCAGGGCTTGGGGTACCCCAGTGTGCCCAGAGACCCGCAGAAGGGCTTGGCCCCAAGCCCTGCTTTCTGCTTTTGGAGGTGAACGTGACTGCTTTTTGGGTGTGAGAATGCAGTAGGGCATCAGCTGGCTCTGCTGACACGTGTCCTTTGGTCAGGGGGAGCTGCAGGAAGAGATGGCTGGGGGCGAAGGGGGGAGGAGCAGACCTGGAGGAACATGAGCCTCCGAGCAACCGAGCCAAGCGCTCAGCAAATGACTGCAGGGGTGGTCACACTGCTCACGCTCACATCCGTGCCCTGTGCTGGCTGCAGGCTGGATGCCTTGTGATGTGCCTCAGTTTCCCCTTTGGCAAATGAGGGCTTGCTTTTCCCTGAAGCCATCCCTGGGCTGAGGCCATGCCCGGTCAAGTGTCCATGCATATGTGCGTCCAGCTCCTTCCCAGGCCCACTTACTCATATGAGGTGCTGGGAACAGCGGGAGCGTCTGACCTGGTGCTGTGCGTTTCAGGAGGGTTTGGTGGCCAGCCCCATCCTGGGGAGCTGGGGAGCCCGTCCCAAGGATCAGCTGTGCCGGGCCTTCGGCAGCGGGCTGGGCGGCTGCCCTGGCCGGGGGAGCAGGAAGATGAGCAGCAGCACGGCCCATCTCCTGACGACTCTCTTCATGGTGGCAGCGGCGGCGATGGGCTACCCGTCACGGCGGTCTGCCACTGACCTGGATGCCACCCCCAGGACAACAGTCACCTTTGACGGTAAGGGGGTGTGGGTCTTGGTGGTGGCAGTGAGGTTTAGGATCCTGCTGGCACCTGGTTTGGTGCAATGTGGCTGCATCCAGCCTTCACTAACCTCTCAGAGCAGAGGGACTCAGCATGTGGGTAGCTACAGGGGGGCCTCTGGTTCTCTGGACTCCAGGAATTGAAGCCCACATGGCTGTGTGGTGTTGGATGCCCAGACATAGCTTGTGCCAGACATGGTGCCACCAAAGCAACTGGTTTCTCTTTGACCTCCATCCCAACTCACCCGCCCCACAGGTTGGAGCAGGGCAAAGGCATCTCCTCCAAAGCCACAGGGGGACAAGGACATGCAGGGAGGCAGCCTGGGCCAGCCCCCAGCCCTGCCCAGCAGCTTGTGGAGGGTGGGCTGAGCTGGGCATTGCACCCAGGCTGGGCTCTCCTGGACCAAATAGTTGGCAGGGAGTTTTATGCCATGTTGTCTGTAATTGCCACTGGGCTCTTGTCCTCCAGCCTCCGTGGTGTCAGTGACCCCCACAGTGTCATCGTGCCTTGGGCACCCACATGACATTCTTGACCTGGTTAGTGAGGCTCAGCTCATTGGTCAATGGTGGGAGAGGGCTTCATTTGCAGCTGGGCTGCCCTGTTCTCTTCAAGCAATGACTCCTTTCAGGGGGGTTGTTCTCTCTCCTGCTGCCTCTGGGGCCCCAAGCCCCATGGGACTTTCTTCTGCAGCACGAGGATCTGAGCCTGGCTTGGGGTCCCTCTGGCCAAGGCTGAGTCCCCCCTCACACTTCTCAGCACCCTAAATTGGATGGTTTCTCCATCCACCCAGCCTTGCTGCAGGAGCCCTCCCCTTGCACGTCAGTTTTGGTTCAGGTTTTTTGCATCCTCCCTTTTGGACTCGCTGGGTTTGGTTGAGAGCTGAGGTGGCTGCCGGTGTGTTTTCACTTCCTCTAGCGGTTCCCCAAACAGCGTGGCAGGTCTGTGCTAGGCATGGACATTGCAGCTTCTACCCTGAGCTGCTGTTTTAACTAGCAGGGCGAAATTTCTCCTGTGAGCTCTAGCCCAATTAGTGCCTTTCACCTCCTACCAAACCTCCCCTCTCCCTTTCTTCCTGCTGTAACTGCTGGCACCTGGCACCGTCTCCCCGATAACCTTGCTGGGTGACTTCCCACCCACTTGTGGCTCCATCCTCTGTCTTTTCCTGGTGGCTTGCAACCTGCCTGCCCCAGGGACCTGCGTCAGCCCCCCGTTCCCTTTGCAGAACTCTCAGCTGTCCGGCGCTTCAGTGAGCGCAGCCTCAACTACAGCACCCTGCTGCTGGAGGACGACCAGGGCATCCTCTACGTGGGCGCCAGGGGAGCCATCTTCGCTCTCAACTCCAGTGACGTGGCCGATGGCTCCCACCGCACGGTGAGCCCAGCCTCTGCCCACCACTGCCTGCTTGTCCCCTCCTGTCCTGTGCTGCCTAGGTCCCTGCCCAAATCGTGGCCACCTTGTCCCTGCTCAGGCTCCTGCTCACCATCTTAGGTCTTGCCTGGAGGTGCTGTCCCTAGCTCTGTCCCCAGCTCCCCTGTGGGTGCCTGGTCCTTCTCCTCAGCCAGGCAGCATGAGGACAGTGGTGGGAGATGTCCCCAAGTTCAGAGCTGACTGGTACAAGGACACCCTGGCTGGACAAGGGGCAGAGGGGGAAGCACACCCCTTTGCTCCCCCAGGAAGGACACCTCAGAATCCTTCAGGCTTCTGCAGGTGCTCTGGGGTTTCTGTCCACAGGTCAGGGTGTGGGACCGCTCTCGCCCTGGGCTGGAGCGATGTGGGCAGGGTGCTGTCTCCTGCTCTAAGCAGCTGTCCCCTCTCTAAATAGAAGAGAGGATTTTAGTATCTTGAATGGGTCTGGCAGAGGTTGGAGCCTGCAGTGATGGGGGGACCCTGCGGTGACAGTCCATCTTCCCCTTGCAGATCCACTGGGAAGCCACTCCGGAGAAGCAGATGGACTGCCTGCAGAAGGGCAAAAACAACAAGGTAGAGCTGGTGCGGGCATTCTGGGGGGGGCTGCCGCCACTTTCCCCAGGTGGTGACACCTGTCCTCCCCCTCTGCAGACCGAGTGCTTCAACCACGTGCGGTTCCTGCAACGCCTGAACAGCACCCACCTCTATGCCTGCGGCACCTACGCCTTCCACCCACTCTGCGCCACCATCGTGAGTACTGCTTGGCCGCACGGCTGTCACCTGTCCCCTGCCACCGCGTCACCCCAGGGTGGCACAGCCCTTGTCCTCTCGCACCACCTCCATCCGCAGCCCCACTCTGTTTCTGCCCCTGTCCCAGCCCTTTCCCAGCTCATGGGGGCAGTGAGTGACCCCCAGGCTGTGGGGTGGGTTGTTTGGTGACAGCCACTGTGATGCAGATGCACAAAGTCCCCACTCTGGTGCTGGGGTTGGACTCTGACCCCATAGCAAGATGGCTGGGGATGGCTGTGGGGGGAACATGTTGGGGAATAGGACATGCCCGCACTGGAGCTGGTCTCCAGCCCCTGCTGTTGCAGGGTTCTTTCCCAAAGCAGGGGCTGCAGACCGGCTGGGGGCCAGTGGCATGCCCAGGGAAGGTGACGGTGGCAGGGAGGGTGACAGTGGTAGGGCTGACTCAGCGGTCCCTCCACAGGAATTTCCTGTGCTGGGGGTCCCTGTGTGGCTGTAACTCACAGTAGAGTGACCAGGGGCAGCCACGTCCCCCAGCAGTGGGACTTTCACCCCTGTGTAGTGGCTTCTCGGTGACTCAGCCGCCCTTTGCCCACCTCCCTCCCTGAGCTGGGGGACAAAGGGGCTGGAGCCATGTCCCCAGTGTGGCCGGGGAGCCCCAGAGGGGCTGTGCCCATTCCCACGGCTGTGCCACCTGTCCGGTTTGGCCATCGCATGCCCTGGGAATCTGGCAGCGGAGCTGCAAAGCTGGAAGGGCCTCGTCATTATTTGACACGCTTTGAACTGCAAACCCCAAAGAAAATAACTCCTGCCATGACAGCGATGTCCCCTGGGGGGACCCAGCCAGGCTGGGTGGCATCTGCTGGCCAGGTACAGCCCCAGAACATCGGCTGCACTGGCTCCTGCCTGGTGCCCACACGATGCCAAAGTGGGGAGTCAGGACTCCCCTTCCCCCCTGTGCCCTCTCCCTGCCCTTGGCGGGGGGTCTGGGTGTCCATGTGGTTTCTGACCAGCTGGAGGGTGCCGGGGGGGGGTTGTATTGCCTGGACAATGACACAGGCGTAGGCATCGCTTCGTCCCCACTAGCAGCCTCTGCAGAGAGCCTGGGGCTGGCAGGTGAGGCTGGTCTGTCTCCTCCCGTCTAACCGTGTCCCCTCTCCCCCCTCAAGGATGCTGACAGGTTCATGTTGCCATCCCACTTTGAGGAAGGCAAGGAGAAATGCCCATACGACCCTGCCCGTGGCTACACTGGCCTCATTGTGGGTAAGCAGCACCTTTCCTAGGGCTGGTGGGGACATGTGGGATGCCACTGACCCTGGTCCCATCCCAAGCATCCATATGGGGTGTCCCAAGCTGGGTGGGCTCTGCATGCTGGGGCTTAGCAAGCCAAGACCTGGTCCTGCTCCTCCTTTTCCTTCTCTGCCTGGGGCATCGAGATGCTGGTGGCTTTTGGGGCTGTCCCCACTGTCCCCACGTTGTGGGGCCATGCTGACAGGTGTCTGCTCCACCCAGATGGTGGCTTGTACACGGCCACACGCTATGAGTTTCGGAGCCTCCCCGATATCCGGAGGAACCTGCACCAGCGGCCGCTGAAGACAGAGGAGTCACCGCTGCACTGGCTGAATGGTGAGACATCTCCGTCCCCCTCCCAGGACCAGTGTCACGGGCCATGGGATGCTGTGGATCACCTTGGGAAGGGTAGAGGGTGGCCCTGGGGTCCTTTGTGGTTTGCCATGAGAGGAAACTGAGGCAGGGAGGGAATCCCCCATCCCGCGGCGGGTGGCTGATCTCTGCCTTTTGCTCTGTGTTCCCCAGATGCTGAGTTCGTGGCCTCTGTGCTGGTCCGGGAAAGCAAGGACAGCCCTGTGGGTGATGATGACAAAATCTACTACTTCTTCATGGAGCGGGCAGGCGAGGAGACCACATCCTTCTTTGACAAGAGTCAGGTGGCCCGAGTGGCCCGGGTGGCCCGTGTCTGCAAGGTAGGCATGTCCCCAACCACAGGGAGCCAAGTTCTGCTCCTCCTGGCAGCAGGAGTTGTGTGCCTGCACCTTGGGGGAAACCAAGGCATGGGCAGAGGGGGACACACAACCCCACCAGCCCGTGCAGAAACACTTCCTGCGCCCTCCCAGAGTGACGTGGGGGGGAAGAAGATCCTGCAGCGCAAGTGGACATCCTTCATGAAGGCACGCCTGGTCTGCTACATCCCCTACTACGAGGTGTTGCGCAGCGTCTGCAGCCTGGACGGGGGCGGCTGGGCCAGCACTGTCTTCTATGCTGCCTTCACCCTCTCAGCACAGTGGTGAGCAGGGCAGAGCTCGAAATGGCTGAGGCTAAGACTCTGCCGTGTGGAGGGGACTGGAGATGCTCAAGGGGATGTGCAGGCGGGCAATGAGCACCTGGGGGTGCAATGGTGGGGAGCACCTGAGTGTCTGCCCAGGCTCAGGCAGGGCTCTGCCCCCCAGGAGGACCATGGAGGCCTCAGCTGTGTGCCGCTACAGCATCTCGGCAGTGCAGCACGCCTTTGAGGGCCCCTACATGGAGTACCAGGACTCAGCTCGCAAGTGGTCCCGCTATGACGGCGTGGTGCCTGAGCCCCGGCCCGGCTCTGTGAGTGCCCAGGGATGCAGAGCGGAGGGCTGGGGAACAGTCACATCCCCTTCTGATCCCCCATCTCCCCTGGGCAGTGCATCACGGACCGCTCCCGCAGGAAGGGTTACAACTCCTCGCAGGACCTGCCCAACAGCGTCCTGGACTTCGTCAAGCTGCACCCGCTGATGTTCGAGGAGGTGAAGCCGGCAGGTGGGGGGCCACTGTTGGTGAAGAAGAACGTGGCCTACAGCCAGCTGGCCGTGGACAGGGTGCGGGCTCTTGATGGCCATTCCTATGATGTGCTCTTCATGGGGACAGGTGAGCACAGGATGAGTTTCCTGGGTCTCTGCTGGGCAGTGGGAACACCCCACACTCCCTCTTGACTCCCCGGCTCTGCTCTTCAGGGGACGGCTGGATCCACAAGGCTGTGGTGGTGGGTTCCAGCATCCATATCATGGAGGAGGTGCAGGTGTTTAGGGACCCACAGCCCGTGGAGAGCCTGGTGATCTCCCACGCCCAGGTGAGGGGTAGAAGAGTCATAGAATCATAGAATAGTTTGGGTTGGAAGGGAGCTTCAAAAGTCATCTATTCTGAGCCCCCTGCAATGAGCAGGGCCATCTTCAACAAGATCAGGTTGCTCGGGAAGTGAGGGGACACCATGCACGGGGTATGTTTGTGCTGTGGAGCTGCCGTTGGGCTGTTTGGGGGTGGGAGGGACACAACTCCTGGGTCAGTCCAGCTTGGGATATATACCAAAGCCCCACGGAGCGGCCTGGGGGTCAGGCACCAGCCTGGCCACCACCTCCTTGACATGTGCCAGCCACAGCTGTCAGCACCAACTGGAGCTGGGGGCCTGGCCCCATGCACCCTCACCAAGGGAGAACTGTTCTGTGGGGCTGGGGGGATCTCTGGGCACCAACCCCACAGCACAGCCACCCCATGCTGAGCCAGCACTTTTCTGCCAGCGGAGCCTGTACGTGGGGGCAGCCAGTGGGGTCCTGCAGGTGCCCCTGGCCTCCTGCGATAGGTACATCTCCTGCTACGACTGCATCCTCGCCCGGGACCCCTACTGCGCCTGGGACGGCCGAGGCTGCCGCACCACCACCACTGCTGACAGGTAGGAGCAGGCTGCCTGTCCCCAGGAGGGGCCCCACCAGCCTCCCACCTGCCCCATCCCATGCTGCTGCATGTCACCCCATGACATGGTCACCCCAGTGCCGCCCTCAAGGGTCTGGCATCCAGCAGCACGTCTGGCAGTGGCTGTGACCCTATCAGGGTGGGCTCAGTTGGGGCTGCATGGCTGAAGCCCCCCATGTCTTGCAGGACGGGGCTGGTGCAGGACATCCAGAGTGGCAACAAAGGATGCCGGAGCAGCTCTGGGCGGGGTGAGTCCATAGAATAGAATCACGGAATTATTTTGGTTGGAAGAGACCCTCAAGATCATCAAGTCCAACTGTTAACCCAACACTGGCACTAAACCACATCCCTAAGAACCTCATCTCTGCATCTTTTAAACACCTCCAGGGATGGTGGCTCCATCACTGCCCTGGGCAGTCCGTTCCAATGCCTGACAACCCTAATATCCAATCTAAACCTCCCCGGTGCAACTGTGGCCATTTCCTCTCATCCCATCACTTGCTATATATCCTGTGCCACACCTCAGGACCACAGGGGATGCCAGTGTCCCTTAGGTTGTCCGGGCCAGGTGTGAGGTGCTGTGTGTCTCCGCAGGCTCCCTGCTGTGGAAGAACCGGACGGTGCTGCGGGGGGATGACGTGCTGCTGCCCTGCGACCAGCGGTCCAACCTGGCCCGGGCCGTCTGGCTGCTGAACGGCAGCATGGTGCCAGCCGTGGGGCAGGATCGGCTGCGCGTCGGGGTGGACGGGCTGCTGCTGACGGACACGCTGCCCCAGCACAGCGGCGAGTACCGCTGCTATGGGGAGGAGCGGGGACTGCAGACACTGCTGGCTGCCTACAGCCTCACCGTGCTGCCTGAGCTGCCCCACGGCCCCACGACTGCCCCACGGCCCCATGCCGCCAGCCAGGCGGCTGGTGATGTGAAGGTGGCCTATGTGTCTGCCATCGTCGCCTTGGTGGTGCTGTGTGCCGTGCTCAGCACCATCCTCCTCTATGTCTCCTGCCTGGAGAAGCGCAAGGGCAAGTACGTGCTGGGGGAGCCACGGCCGGCCAGTGTGGAGCTGCAGACTGTCTCGGCCAACTGCCTGCGCAAAGGCCGCCGGGAGGAGGAGGAGGAGGATGAAGAAGGGCTCGCCTACCCTGATGGCTGCCTGCGGATCATCCCTGGGGAGGCGCCCACGGCTGCCACTTCCCCAGTGAAGGAGATGCCGGTCGCTGTGCCCCCGCTGCCGCCACCACCGCCACTGCCAACCGAGCTCACCAACGGTGTGGGGGCTCTGCCCACCGTCCTGCGCAAGATGAACGGCAACAGCTACATGTTGCTGCAGCAGCAGGAGGAGCCACTGGCCTCCCCGCTCTACAGTGCATCCTTCACTGAGGAGCTCAGCAAGATCCTGGAGAAGCGGAAACACACGCAGCTGGTGGAGAAGCTGGATGAGAGCTCCGTGTAGGGGCCGGGGGGGGTCCTGCCAGCGGGACCCCCCTCCATCTGGCCCCTTTTCCCACCCCCTGCCTGCAGTGTTACAAGACTTGGGCAAAACTACCTCCCGGATGGCAGAGCCAGGCCGGGCCTGGGCTCAGCCATTCCTTCGGCTTTTCACTCACTTTTGAGACTCACTGTACAGAAAAAAAAGAAAAGAATCTATTTAAATTTGGGAGCTCTATTTATGTATAAAAACCCACCGACGGCGGCCACAAGCTGGAGGCAGGAGCTGGCACCTGGCTGAAGGTGGACACTGGGGCGAGGGAGAGTTTCTGTCTGTCTGTCCATCCAGGTGTGAGACACTGTTGTGGACGCGTGGACTCAGGCAGCCCTGCTGGGCATCCCTTGGTGCGCTGGAGCCGGATGGCTGCTGACAGGTGGGTAAGGAGCTAGGAGGGGGGCTGGGGGCTATGCTGAGGTGCCTGCGCCTCTCACGTCGTGCAGGGTCCCTTCCCAGTGTGGGGCAGAGGCGGTTCCCCCAGCTGCAGGAGGGGGGCTGCAAACACATGTGAGGCGTGCCCTCAGTGGCTGCCAGCCCCTGCCCGCTCCCCCACGTCTGCCCCCCAGGGTTTCCTTTCAGGAAGAGGATGGTTCAGTGAGGGATGGAGCTGGGGTGCAGAGCCCATGTCCCAAATGCCCTGGAGCAGCTGTTGGAGGGGCGTATGCCCACTGCAAGGGGATCCCAGGTGAAATGCGGGGCTGGGCACTTGGGGAGGTGGCACCACCAGGGCCCTCAACCCTGACAGGGTTCTGCTGGCTCCTTCCAGGGCACTGCAGGGAAGAGCGGGATGCAGCAGCAGCCAGCAGCAAGATGCACCAGCAGCAGAGGCAGCAGCCATCACTGTGCTCTGCAGCATGGTGAGGGAGCAGGACAGCACCCACGTCTCCCCAGCACCCACAGTGGCCACAGCACCACATTTCTGCTCTCCCATGTGGTGCCGTTGGAGACCTGGGGTTCAGGCACAGCCCTGTCACCCGTGGGACAACACGTGAGAGGGGGAATGTCCTCACACAGGCCTGGACCAGGGCCTGGCTCCCTCTGGGGACTCATGCTCTTCATGGCACTTTCCAGGGGCAGCCACTGTCCCTAAATCCCCCCAACTACCTCTGCTCCTGTCACCTCCTGAGGGAACCCGAGGGACTGTGGTGACAAGAACGTGTTGTACCCTGGGGACAGGGTGGTGACACCAGGACAGACATGCTGGGGGCTGTGTATGTTCCCACGGTGTTCGTTGCCAGGATCAGGACATCATCTGGAGCTCAGCCCTGCAATGGGGGCAGGAGGAGGCAGCAGCCCCAGGGGTCCATAACAGGGGGAGTCCAGGCCCTTCTCCCCCAGAAGAGCAAGGCTTGGTGGGAAAAGCCAAGAGCCAGACCCCTGGGCTCCCCTGTCGTGCCCCCGCCCTCATTTTTGCTGCTGGGCGGATAAGCCACCCCCAAGCACAGCTGCCCCCAACAAGGGGCATCACCCTCCATACGTGGCACCCCTTGTGCGCAGCCCCACGTGCCCCCAGCAATAAACGCGGCTCTGTCTGGACACGTTGCAGCAGCATCTCTCTGTGGATGTGGGACAGCGGGAGGAGTGACAGACGTGGAGACGTAAGGTGGGGGGCAGAGGCTTTATTGGAGCTGCAGCCGCGGGCCCTGGACAGTGAGGGCGGAGGGTTTGTTGGTGAGTGGGTGCCACTGGCCCTGCACGCTGGGGTTGTCAGTGTGGAAGGGCTTGCGGATGCGGATGATGTCGAGGCCGGACTGGCCGGCCAGCTTGGTGGCCAATTGCATGATCTCCTCGCATGTCTTGCTGGCAATCAGCTCCTCCCGCACTGTCCCGTTCACTGTGGCAGAGCGAGGGGGTCAGGCTGGTGTCCCCCCACCCTGCAGCCCCCCAGGGGGCGGCTGCTGCTCCCCTGCCTCGGAGAGTCGGGCAGGGCCAGTCCCCATCCTGCCCCCCAGGCCCCCATCTCCCACACTCACGGTACTCGGCCAGCAGCGCGGGGGCCAGCCCGGGTCGTGGGCTGACGTACAGGACCACATCGGGGTGTTGCCGGGCAAAGTCCAGCGCTGCCTCTTCCACGAACTGCCTGTGGGGGTGGGGACATCAGCGGGCTCAGAGGTCACCACAACCAGAGCAAAGGTCATGGGTGGCGTCACTCCCGCTCGGGGCAGGCGTCCCAGCGCAGAGGGCGGGGCTGTGCCGTGTGCAGGTCAGGGGTCACCAGGCAGCCGGGTTCAGAGGTCAGGGGTCAGCAGCGCCACCGCCGGGGGTCACAGCCCCTGCCCTGCCCCTCCGAGCGGGTCACAGACCAGCAGCACCTTCCCTACGCACACAGGTCAGAGGTCACCGCAGCTTTTCGTAGGCCCCTCCCTCACCGGGTCAGAGGTCACGGGTCGCCAGGCCGCTCCGGCCCCATCCCCGGTGGTCGGGGACAGCAGTCGGGGTGACTCCGGCGGTACCTGGCGCCGCGGGAGTCGGCCGCGATGGGGCTGAAGAGGAGCTGGAGGCGCTGCAGCTGCCGCACGTAGCGGCCCACGCCGTTGTGCAGGACGGCGGTCAGGAATCTGCTGGGGGACCCGCGGGCCGTCATGGTGCCGCCTCACCCGGACCCGGAATCGCGCGGGGAGCGGGAAAACATCCGCTTCCGGCTTCTCCCGGATGTGACGCGCTGAGCGCGGCAGCGGCGGGGCCGGGCAATGGCGGCGTCCGTGGGGCTCCACGTGAGCGGGGCGGCCTGAGCGCCGAGGGGCCGAGGTTTCGCGGGGCCGTCGCCGATGCGGGTCGGCAGCGCCGCGGGTGGGTGCTGGGGCGGCGTGGGCGGAGGCGGGCGCGGGCGGAATGGCGCTGGTGCCCCTGCGGCCCAGCAGAACCACCGGCCGCCTCCTACCGCTGCTGTGCGGGGCTGTGAGGAGCAAAGGAGCCGCTCTGAGTCCCGGGGTGCCGGGCCGCCTCACCCAGCGGCGCTACAAGAAGGACGTGCTGCCCTCCCCCGAAGGGCCCGTGCCCTCTGTCTCCATCACCGAGATCCGGCAGTACCTGCGCGCCCAGGGCATCCCCTTCCACGACGGGTACAGCTGCCTGCACACCCCCAGCCTCTTCATCGGCGGCCGGGACGAGCAGCCGCCACCTGCCAGCACCCCGTTCACGCTTTATATTGACAAGACGACAGGCAGCTTCTTGTGCACGGCCACCCTGGCCGAGGGCACTTGGCAGGACTTCCAGGCCAACGTGGAGCTGCAGCACCGCGGCATTCCCCCCGCAAGCTCAGAGGAGCAAGAGGAGGATGCACGACGGGCTCGCGAGGATGCCCGCTGCATCTGGGACCGTGCACTGCCGCTCTGGGAGCTGCTGGATAAGGAAGAGACCAACGAGACCAAGGCCATGTTTGGCATCTCCCTGGTGACAGACGCCACCCTCAAACGCTTCGGGGTGCGTTACCTGAGGACTGCCAAGTCCCTCGTCTTCCCCTGGTTCAGCCCCCGTGATGCAACACTGAAGGGCCTGAAGCTCTTGAGGGCAGAGAAGAAGGGGGATGCGATAGCTTATGAGGAAGAGACTTTACCCCGCTTCGATACCTACCACAATCTCTTTGGGCTGCCCCTGATTGGCCGCCGAGACACAGAACTGGTCTTAACTGGGTGGGAGCTGGATGCCTTGGCCCTGCACCAAGCTACAGGGGTGGCCAGCCTGGCCTTACCGCGGGGGTCCACCTGCTTACCCCCCGCCCTCCTCCCCTACCTGGAGCAGTTCAAGCGCATCACACTGTGGCTGGGCGAGGACCTGCGCTCCTGGGAAGCTGCCAAGCTCTTTGCTCGCAAGCTGAGTCTCAAACGCTGCTCCCTGGTGCGCCCCAGCGACCTGCAGCCCCGGCCCTTGGAGGCCCTGAACCAGGACCTGAACCTCACCAAGATCCTGCGTGCTGCCCTGCCCGCCAGCCACAAATCCATCGTCTCCTTCCGGCAGCTGCGCGAGGAGGTGTTTGGGGAGCTGGTCAACACTGAGCAGGTGGCTGGTGTCAAATGGGCGCGTTTCCCTGACCTCAACAAGCTCCTCAAAGGGCACCGCAGAGGGGAGCTCACCATTTTCACAGGTGACAGGCAAACAGCTGGGGGGTGGGGGCAGCAAAGGGCACATTAGTGGATTCACCCTGCAGGGCTGACGCCTCACAAGTCTTCCTGGTCCGTTTCTGCTCATGGCTTTGGCTGAGCCTGTCATGGGGATGCATGAGAGGCTGGGGCACGTTTCTGGGTGCGCTGTGGCTGAGCACACCCGTATGGTGATGGGCTCCCTGCCCAGGGTGGCACAAGAAGCCCAGTGGTGTGCCCTACCCCCTGCTCCCACCCACCGCCCCACCATCTGAGGCCTCCCTGTGCCACCCCTTAGCTGCTCAGCTATTCCCCGCAACCCACATGGACCTGCTGGCTGCTGGAGGTGTCACACGGGCACCTGGACCTGCAGCCTGGCTGGATGTTTGTGGTGGGAGTGCTGTGGATGGGCTGCTCTGACCCTGCACCCTGGCATTTCCGCCTCTGAATAACCTCCAGAATGTTCAGGAGGGGTCAGATCTTCTCCTCCAGCTAATTCTTCCTCTCATCGTCCTGCCAGGCCCAACGGGCAGTGGGAAGACAACCTTTATCAGTGAGTACGCACTGGACCTGTGCATGCAGGGGGTGTGCACGCTGTGGGGCAGCTTCGAGATCAACAACATCCGTCTGGCCAAGATCATGCTGACGCAGTTTGCCACACGGCGCCTGGAGGAGCAGCTGGATCTGTATGACGAGTGGGCTGACCGCTTTGAGGACCTCCCACTCTACTTCATGACCTTCCATGGCCAGCAGAACATCAAGTATAGTTCTACACCTTCCTCCTCGGTGGCACTTACCCCTTGTGGCGCGTGTTGCGGGGCCGTAGAGAGCCGGAGCTCTTCTCCTGCAGTGGGTTGTGGCTTTGGGGCTGGAGGGAGGCACATTGGGGCTGGTCACGTCCTGGGTTTGGCACGTGCGGACTGTGTGGCTCAACCAGCCGCATCCCTGCTGTCACAGGGACTGTCACATCCTCCTTCTGGGGTGGAGATGAGGGGAGGGACCTGTCCCTGCACTAGGTGGCCACTCCAAAACCAGCTTCTGTTTCTGGCAGGACATGTCCCCCCTGCTCACCTGGCAGCATTGCCATTTGCTGAGGAGGGAGGACATGATGGTCACCATGGGCTGGGAACAGGAGCTGTGTGGGCAGCAGCTGGGTCCTCCTGATCCAGCTGACCTTACCTCTGGTTGGGGGGCTGCCCCATCCTGCGGTGCAGGTGATGTGGAGGTGGGATGTGCCCAGGGCCTGGTGGTCAGCGGCCAGCTGTCACCAGCACCAGCCTGGTGCCTCCCCACTCTGCCTTTCCCCATCCCTGTTCCTGCCTTAGCATCCCCCTTCTCACCTCTGCGCATCCCTGTGGCTGATCCCAGCTGATCCTGGTCTCCTTCCACCCAGGACAGTGATTGATACCATGCAGCATG
The DNA here is from genome assembly GCF_037038585.1 of Patagioenas fasciata. Taxonomy (NCBI): domain Eukaryota; kingdom Metazoa; phylum Chordata; class Aves; order Columbiformes; family Columbidae; genus Patagioenas; species Patagioenas fasciata. The sequence continues at coordinate 29,034,812 of NC_092527.1, read as the reverse complement.
CTGTCTACATGTACGACATCACCCACGTGGTCATTGACAACCTCCAGTTCATGATGGGACACGAGCACCTCTCTGTGGACAGGTAGTCCTTCTCCAAGCTGCCTCCTCCTTCCTCTGCCACTCTTGTCGCTGGAGCTGGCACCGTTGGGTGTCACGGCAGGTGCTGGGGACACACACTGGCTGTCCCTCCCTCACCGCACTGGCGTGGCAGCCCTGTTTTGTTAAAAGGGAGATCACTGCCTCGGGCGGGGGAGAAGTGGGTGGGGAAGGGTGAGCTGGTTACCTGTGACCCATGTCATTCTCCATCCCTTTGCCCACGAGGGCTCACCTGGCCCATGGAGTGTGAGTCTGGACCCCTGGGTGCTTCCTGCTGTGGGGCTGAACCTGGAAGTGCCTTCCTGCCTCCCACCCCAGGCAGTACCAGTCACTGACCCCCTTCTCACTGCCTTGGCAGGCTTGCTGTCCAGGACTACATTGTCGGTGCCTTCCGCAAGTTTGCCACGGACAACAACTGCCACATCACGCTGGTCATCCACCCCCGCAAGGAGGATGACGAGAAGGAGCTGCAGACGGCTTCCATCTTTGGCTCTGCCAAGGTGAGCTGGGTTGGAATGGCCCTTCCTCTCACTTGGGCACAGCATGTTCCCAGGAGGAAGCTGGGATGCTTTGGGCAGCTGTTCCCAGCTCCCTGTGCCTTCACTGGGGACCTGAAAGGTGCTGTGAGGGGCAGGATGTCCTCAGGACTCCGGTCACCTGTTGGGGATGTGAGGAATGCTGATTTGGCTAGGCCTTGGTACAGAGATGGAGACAGGGAGCAAACTCTTTGCCAACTAAAGCTCTGTTGAGGCTTTAGGTGCAGTTAATTAATGCTCGTTGACTGTGAGTGGGATGTAGGATGAGATAATTAAAGAAGGAGCCAGGGAGGGTGCGGGGATGGGCACTCTGAGTGCTACAGTCTCTTGTGATGCTGCATGACGGTGCAGCAGTGGGCAGGAGATGCTCTGAGTGTGCATGGCCACCCCCGTGCTCCCTCATTTCCCCAGGGCTGTGGCTTCAGCTCAGGCCTGTCTCCCCAGCCTGTCACTGTGATGTCCCAGGGGAAGACAAGGGGTCAGTGATGGCGAGGTGCTGGAGTTCCTGTGGCCTGAGATGCCCTGTAACAATGCTCAAAGGAACCTGTGAGCAGCTCCAAGCCCTGTGACTCTGACTGCATTGCCAGCACCATCCTGGAGATGTTTTCTTTCCCCCAGGCCAGCCAAGAGGCTGACAACGTCCTCATCCTGCAGGACCGTAAGCTGGTGACGGGGCCAGGGAAGCGCTACCTGCAGGTGTCCAAGAACCGCTTCGATGGGGATGTGGGTGTCTTCCCCCTGGAGTTCAGCAAGGCCTCACTCACCTTCTCATCATCCAGCAAAAGCAAGGTCAAGCTGAAGAAGATGAAGGAGGAGAAGGCAGTTTCAGCTAAAAAATCTCCAGAGGGAGGCTCAGGAACCTCCAAGAAGCCCTGAGCCCAGCAGGTCTCTTCCTTGGTCTGTCAGAAGGAATGGGGACTGGTGCTGAGAGCATGGTGCTGTGGTACACTAACCCTCTCCACTGGGAGCAGCACCCGTTTGCTGCTCTGGCCCTGTCTCCTGCATGAAGCAACCTCTTGGCCACTAGCACAGTATCTCTGAGAGACATGGGGCCACCGTGAGAGGAGGAGTGGCCTTGTCCTGGAGAAGAGCAGTGTGGGGGGGGTGTTTGGCAAATGCTGACTTCTCCATACTGGTGCTGAGTCCTGGGAGCATGACAGGGGGAATAGAGTCAGCATGGGCTGAATGGTGGAGGAGTAACCTGCAGCTCTGGGACTTCTGGGGCACATTGTTAAATTGCGGCTAAAACAGAGCCAAAATCCTGGGCTGTTACTGGTGGGAAGGACTGTGCAGGGGGACATATGGTGCGAACCCCCTGTCAGGGGGTTCTCTGGGCTCAATCCTGGCTGGGCTGAAGGCAGTGAGGAGAAGGTGGTACAGGGAGGTGTGGGAGGTTAGGGGTGGCTCTCGCCCCAGAGCTGTGATCTATCCGTGGGACGTGGTGGGAGCTGGGGACGCCATGGCATTGCTGCTCATAGTGGGTTGAAGGCAGCACTGGTGTCCTCCTGCGCCAGTTCTTCCTGCTTGGCTGATGCCTCACCCAGCCCTCTTTGCTCAGGGTCTCCCTGTCCCCTTTCTCCAGGGAACATCACCAGCAGTAAAACCTCGCAGGGAGTGGCCATCCCTGTGCCCTCCGGGTTGTAGGGCCGCAAATACTGTGACTTGGCCAGTCCTTGTCGTGGTAGGACAAGTCCATGGCTGTATCTTGGTCTAATCCCGTTGGTTTTTTTCCCCTTCCTAGTTTTATTAAAGCAAAAACATGAGTGCTGTTCCTGTGCTGCTGTTCCTGTGACCAGGCGACCTAACCCTGGGAAGGGGGTGTCCCCCAGAGGATTGGGGGGTGTGGTGCCAGGGGAGGTCCCTGCTGCGCAGAGCATCCCGCCCCAGCCCACGGGTTATTACCAGCCTCCACGCGGGGCATAGTTTTAACCTGAGCCATAATGAGGGGCTGGTGTGTGCGGTACACACCCAGCCCTGGGTTTCGGGGTGCACCAGCTCTCCAGGGCCAGGAGAGCACCCTTGGGTGCTGTCTGTGCAGGTGTGAGGCCCCCCCAGGGCAGGCAGTGGGTGATGGAGGAGGAGGGTCCTGGGGACATCGAGGTAAGGTGGGGGATGGTGGGGGGTGCCAGGCCCTGAGCACAGCTGGGGTGAGGTTTAGTGTGGGGGTGAGGGCTGTGAGTGTCTGCCTTTTGGCCTAAGGGCCTCCCCGGCTCCCTGGCCCCTATTTTCCATCGGTCTAGCTCGGGGCTGGTGCTGTCACAGGGCTGTGGAGCAGAAGTGGAGCAGTGGGAAAGTCTGGGACCCCCATCTCCCGCCCACCCACCCATCCCTTGCTGGGGCTGGGAGCAGGTGACAGAGACCCAGGGGGGTAGCCTGGGTGACACCAGACTGCCTGGGGTGGGTGGTGTGTGTGTGGGTGCCCACGGCTGCGTCCTGCCCCACGGCTGAGTCCCGCCCCATGGCTTTCTGGGCTGAGGGTGGGTTTATTTTTTTTTCTCCATTTTCCTCTGATTTGAAGCCCTTGAAGAGTCTCAAGAGCTGCAACGTCCTATCGTGGGAGGGGAGCAACGGATGAGGCAGAGTCCCCCCAGTCTCCTTGGCACGGGGGCTGGGTTCCCCAGACAAATTTTGGGGGAGTACTTCCTCGAGGGCGACCTTCACCCGGGGGCCTGAGGCTGTTTTGGGGGATGGGGATCCCCAGGGTGGGCTGGGCCGGTGCGATGCAGGAGATGAGGACCCCCCTAGGCCCGGGATGATCGACGTGACTGGGGCTGTACGGGGCGAGGGTGACCCACGCGGGGGGTCCCCCCGACACGGCTGCCACACGGACCCCCCACGTAACCCCAGCCCCTTCCCTCTCGGAGGCGTGGCCTGGCGAAGCGGGGGCGTGGTCTGAGGGCGGGGCTTTTTTGGGGGGCGGGGCCTGGCGCGGGGCGGGGCGGCGGGCGCGGCGCGGCGCGGGAGGCGGCGGCGGGGCCGCGGTGAGTGCGGGGGCCGGGCCCGGGGGGGTCCCGCGGGGCCGTGGGGGGGCTGCGGCGGCTTTCGGGGCGAACCGTGGGGCGGCCAAGGCGCGGGGGCCACGGGGAGCGCTTTGGGGGAGCTGCTGGCACTTGAGGTGTTGGGGGGGCCGGGCCCGGGGGGCCGCTTTGAGGGGAAACGAGTGTCCCGGGGGCTGGGGCGCCGTGGGGCGCTTTGGGGATGTTTCAGGGGCACTTTGGAGCGTCCTGGGAATGCAGGGGCTCTGGAGGTCCATGGGGCACTTTTGGGGGTCACGGGGCACTTTGGAGGTGCTTTTGGGACACTCTGGGGGAGCTGTGGGGCAGTGCAGGCCCAGCGGCCCCGTGGGGCATTTTGGGGCTGTTTTGGAGCACTTCGGGGGTGTTTTAGGGGCACTTTGGGGGAGCTGAGGGGCAGCAGAGGCCCAGGAGCTCTGTGCGGCACTGTGGGGATGCCATGGGGCACTTTGGGGGTGTTATGCGGCAGTACAGGCCCTGGGGCTCCGTAGGCCACTTTGGTGGTGTCATGGGGAACTTTGTGGGTGTTTAGGGTGCGTTGAGGGAGCTGTGGGGCAACAGGGGCCCAAGTGAGCCGTGGAGCACTTAGTGGAGCTGTGGGGTCAGGCAGGGTGGAAGCACCGTGGGGCAGACTGGGGGCTGTAGGGCTCAGTGGGGCAGTATGGGGTGGTTGGGAGGGCAAGAGGGGGTGTGGGGTGGGCAAAGGGGGCAGCACCACTCGAGGAGCCTCAGGATGTGGTGGCAGGCTAGAGGGGGGCATGAGGGGGTACTCACGGGCCAGGTGCATTGGGAGGGATGAGGGGCTGCTTCCCCTTCCCCTGGGATGGCCCTAAGGTGCCATTGTCTTGTGAGGGACCCCAGGGACCAGAAACACCCAGCAGCTCAGGGTGGGGGTTCAACGAAGCAGGGACTGAGCCTTCCCTTGCCTTTTTGGGGTCGGAACGGTGTGATCTGGCTTTGCTGTGCTCCGAACGGAGCAGCTGGTGGTGACGCCGCCCCAGTTGCTGACTGGTTTTACTGGGTGGCTGAAGGGAGGTTTCACAGGGTGCTGGCAGCCGGCTAGGTGGCTGCCCCTGCCCCCCTGGTGACTTGCTCCTCTTGGTGGCAGTGGGACCCTCTCAGTGGGCTGGGGGGGCTTGTGGGAGGGAGAAGATGGAGTTCCTTCTCACCACCTCCCAGCCTGGCTGCCGAGTGTAGGGCCCTGGTGGTGGCAGCATCCTCTCTGTGGGGACTTGGCTGTCCTCAGGGGCTTCCCCCTGACCCGCACGCACGTCCTAGGGGGTTTTTGCAGGGGTGGAGTGCTGCACCTCACCTAGCTGCATCTGTGGGGACTGAGATGCCCTTTGGGACGGGGTTCCTTCATGTCCCTCCCCAGTCCCTGATCCTGCCCCTCTGGCAGTATCAGGTCCCCACGGGAGGCCATTGTCCCCACCACCCCTCCCAGGGCACACACAGGCATACCTGGGTGTTTAGAGAAGTGTATCGACCACTGCGCTCCCCTCACAGCCTCTGTGCCATGCTGGCACCAGTGGGTTTGAGCAGGGAGGACTAGGGGGAGTGCAGGGACCCCCATTGCTGTTTGGCACCCTAACCACCCTCCTCTTTCTCCTTCCTGCTTCAGGGGCTGGTGGAGCCATCTTCATGGTGCAAGAGCCCAAGTGGACCGGACGGATGGGCAGCGGCTGGCAAGGTTAGTGGCTGGGGGGGTCACCCGCTTTCGCACCCTGGGGTGTCACAGACATGATGTGAGGTCACGGTGTCCCTGGGGCTGCGTGTGCCAGTGGGCACGATGGTGTCGTGCGGGGCTGGCTCGCTGGTACCTCTCCCTGCTCGTCCCCCCAGGCACTGGCAGGCAGATTGATTTCAGGTGACAGCTTGGCAGGCGAGACTATGCGGGCAGCGGCCCCGCCACCCGTGCCCCGTGCCAGCCGCAGCCATGTGCAAGATGCGATGAGGCAGCAGGGGACGGATCCAGCCCGTCGGCTGGTGCCCGTCACGCAGGCATATGGCATGGGTTGGGGCAGGGGGGGCCACAGCAGGGCACTAGCAGAGCATCCTCCCCAGCTGGAGAGGGGCACGTGGGGCAGGAACAAGGGGCACCCATGTGTTGGGGCTGGGAAAGAGCCTGGTGCCCACATCTTGGGCCACCTGCCTGCCTGGCAGCAGTCCTCTCAGTGGAGTGGGTGGCCACCAGGGGTTCAGTGGGGGGTGCCTGGGGCAAAGCCCCCTGCCCTGTGCTGTTCCATGTAGGCTCCAACTCACCCACTTGGTACCACGGTAGTCCCCCAACTTCAGTGGGTGGGTTAGGGGAGGGACCCCCGACCTGGTCCCCCTGGTCAGCAGAGGCTTGATTAGCAGATGGTCACGGCCTGGCAGCTCTCTGGGGTACCCTGCACCCCGCTGTGGGTGTCTGGGGTTGGGGGGCACTCTCTGTGGGGTCACTGCGAAGAGATGGGGGCTGTGGGGCTGGCCCCTGATCTCCATGTGGGCTGTTCTGGCTAGTGCCTTGGGGCAGGCAGGAACTGTGGGGCAGGCTGCCCAGGAGCCATCTCTCTGTGGGCCTCTGAGGATTAGCCTCCAGCCCTGGCATGCTTCCTGTGGCGGGGTCACGCTGAGGGACAGGACCTCGTTGCTGCTGCCCCATGGTGCCACCAGCACCCCACAGGCCCTGGCACCGTTGGGCTTCTCCCTTGGGATGCTGAGCCCAGTTGGGGGGTGCTGGCGCTGCGCCCCAGGCTAAGCCTTGTTCATTCTTGTTCATCTGGCCTCTCATTCTGTCTGCTTCCAGTTGGGCCAACCTGCACCCATGAGGTTGGGGCAGCAGTCCCCATGGCTCTGACATCCCGTCTCCCTTGCCCACAGGCTGCCTGCGTGTCCCTGCCCGTTGGGGGCCCCCCCGCCATGGCCATCGTGCAGACGCTGCCAGTGCCCCTTGAGGCAGCTGCTGAGGGGTCTGCGAAGCTCCACACCGCCACCTGCTCACCCCCCGCTGCCATGGGCAGCGTCGGCAGCCTCCTGCCTGGCCGGCCTCGCCACAACTGTGCTGGCCAACCCTGTGATGGGGGGCCCCCCACCGCCTCATTCCGCAAGCAGGAGGGGCTGCTCCGGGCCAGCCCCCGGGACCCACCGTCCCCTGAGGAGCCCCGCATGGCCGTGCCCAGTGTTGCCCATGCCTATGCCAACGGGGGCTTCTGCAGCGACTGGCTCGACGCCCCCTCTCCTGCCAGCCTCTGCAGTGACTCGGATGAGCCCCATGATGACCGAGCCCCCAGTGATCACCTCCAGGGGCCGCCCCCCAAGCTGGTCCCTGTCTCTGGCAAGCTGGAGGAGGTGAGGGGGAGGCAACAACAGGTTGAGTGGGTGCTGGGGTCTTGGCTTTGCTCCCTGTGCCATGCTGGGTTGGCTATGGGCTGGGGGGTGTGAACTGGGGCCATATGGCCCCATTTTTGTTGTGCCTGGGGAGGTGGTGATCCTGTGCCCTTTATGTCCCTTCCTTCATGCCAAGGGTGCGTATGGGAACCCACCTGGGCACCCCATGGAGTAGGGACAGAGCAGGCAGCGACCGGCCCTTGTCTCTTTTTAGGTGCAAAGGCACTGGGGCTGAGGGCACCCCATTGTCACCACCCCAGACAGACCCTTGGGATGGTGGCAGGTCCCCGAGGCCCCCTACTCTCTCGTCTTCCCTTGGCAGAACGTGGAGAAGACCCTGATCCGCCCTATGGCCTTCAAGCCAGTGGTGCCCAAGCTCCGGAGCACCCATCCTGGCACGCGCCCAGGGCTCTCAGAGAGCCAGGTGAGCCTCACCCACTTGCTGGGTGCTGAGAAGCCCAGCTCCCTGAGCTGCCGCGCCAGCACCCTCTCGGATTCAGGGCGCAACTCCCTCTCCAGCCTGCCCACCTACAGCACGGGCTGCAGCCAGCACCCTGAGGCAGGCACCCTGCCAGCCACCCTCCACGGTCCCCCCGACCCCACAGGGGGCTGCCGCCCCTCCAACTCGGACAGTGGGCGCTCATCCTCCAGCAAGAGCACGGGCTCACTGAGTGGCAGGGGCCGGCCGTCCTCAGAGAGCGGCTCCTGCGGGCGCTCGCCCCTGCCCAGCGAGGAGGCCATGCTGGTGCGGGAGCTGGAGGACAAGCTGCGGGAGAGGGAGGCTGAGCTGCAGCTCCTACGTGACAGCCTGGATGAGAACGAAGTGGCCATCTGCCAGGTATGCCCCAGTGTCCCCCCATCCTGTCCCTGTCCTCCTCCCTGGGGTGCCTTATGTGGACATCTCTCCTGGCTGGGGAGCAGAGGCCCCCCTTTGGCGACCCTCTACAGACCCATGTATAGGAATACTTTTTCCTGTGGTTTTGGGAATGGAGGTTTTCCTCACCGGTGGGTGGTCCTATATAGGCTCTGGGGAACCCTCATATGATGTGAGGGGAGCATTTGTACTGACAGAGGTACCTTGTCTTGAGATGCTCTATTTTGGATGCACCTGGTACTTCTCCCCACTGGTGCTGGAGCTGAGGGAGCCCTATAGGCTCTGGGAGTGCTGACATAGGGAGGCCAGCATGACAAGGGATGGGGGCACGAGGAGGGAGGGGACGCCACTACATCACACCCCTTCTGAGCCTCTCCTCTGCTTTGGGGAGGACATGCCAGCCCCCTCCCTATAGGCAGGGGGTGCCCATCCTACAGAGGGCAGCAGAAGCATGGGGGTGCCACGCCATCCACCCTAACACGTCCCTCCCTGCCACCCAGGTGTACGAGGAGAAGCAGCGGCGTTGCGAGCAGGAGCTGGAGGGGCTGCGGCAGCGCTGTGCGGCCCAGGCACGGCAGGCAGCGCAGGCAGCGCAGCGCGGGCAGCAGGTCCTGCAGCTCCAGGTACTGCAGCTGCAGCAGGAGAAGAAGCAGCTGCAGGAGGACTTGGCCCAGCTGCTGCAGGAGCGGGACCTGCTGGAGCGACGCTGCGCCTCCTTCCAGCGTGAACACACTGAGCTGGCACCCCGGCTGGAGGAGACCAAATGGGAGGTGAGTTGCCCGACAGTGCTAGGTGAGTGCAGGGTATGGCTGGGGGGGTCCTGGCCAGCACCTGAGCCCCATCAGCCCCAGGGGCTCAGTATTAGGGCCAGATCTGTTTAATAATTTGATCAATGATCTGGACAAGGGGATTGAGTGCACCTCAGTAAGTTTCTAGACAATGCCAAGTCAGGTGGGTGTGTTGATCTGCTCAGGGGTAGGAAGGCTCTACAGAGGGACCTGGACTGGCTGGATCATTGGGCTGAGGCCAAGTGTATGAGGTTTAATAAGGCCAAGTGCCGAGTCCTGCATTTGGGTCACAACAACCCCATGCAACACTACAGGCTTGGGGAAGAGTGGCTGGAAAGCTGCCTAGAGGAAAAGGATCTTGGGGTGTTGATCAACAGACACCTGAATATGAGCCAGCAGTGTGCCCAGGTAGCCAAAAAGGCCAACAACATCCTGGCTTGTATCAGGAATAGTGTGGCCAACAGGACTAGGGGAGTGATTGTCTGCCTGTGCTCCATGCTGGTGAGGCTCCACCTTGAATACTGTGTACGTGTTTGGGCCCCTCACTACAAGAAAGACATGGAGGTTCAGGAGAGTTCAGAGAAGGGCAGCGGAGCTGGTGAGGGATCCGGAGCATAAGCACGATGAGGAGCGGCTGAAGGAACTGGGGCTGTTTAGCCTGGAGAAAAGGAGGCTGAGGGTGAGACCTTATTGCTGTCTACAGCTACCTGAAAGGAGGTTGTAGCATGGAGGGTTTTGGTCTCTTCTCCCAAGCAGCAAGTGAAAGGATGAGAGGAAATGGCCTCAAGTTGCACCAGAGGAGGTTTAGATTGGATATCAGGAAACATTTCTTCACAGAAAGGGTTGTCAAGCACTGGAACAGGCTGCCCAGGGAAGTGATGGAGTCACCATCCCTGGAGGTGTTTAAGAGACGTGTAGACAAGGATCTTAGGGACATGGCTTAGTGCCAGTGTTGGGTTAATGGTTGGACTCGATGATCTTGAGGGTTTCTTCCAAGCAAAATGATTCTATGATTCCATCATCCCACAGGTGTGCCAGAAGTCGGGGGAGATCTCACTGCTGAAGCAGCAGCTGAAGGAGGCGCAGGCGGAGCTGGCACAGCGGGGTGCTGAGCTGCTGGGGCTGCGGGCGCAGCTGCGGGAGGCGCGGGCGCAGCTGCAGGCGGGCGAACGGCGGGCGCAGGGGCTGCAAGAGGCCGCTCGCCTGAAGGCACTGGAGCTGGAGGTCTGCGCCAATGAACTGCAGCGGCGCAAGAGCGAGGCCGACCTCTTCCGTGCCAAAGCTGGCCGGCTCGAGCAGGAGGTGGCAGGGCTGCGGGAAGCCACCCGTGGGCGATGCCACCAGCCCGGCGAGGGGTGTCCCCTGCCTGCTGAGGGTTGTCCCCAATCCAGCGAGGAGCCCCGTGGCAGTGCAGGGCTGCGGCGGCAGCTGGAGCGGCTGCGGGCAGAGGTGGCCCTGGAGCGGCAGCGCGGGCAGGAGCAGCGGGACGCCTTTGAGCAGGAGCGCAGCACGTGGCAGGGCGAGAAGGAGCGGGTGATCCACTACCAGAAGCAGCTGCAGTACAGCTACATCCAGATGTACCGCCGCAATCGACGGCTGGAGCAGCGGCTCCAGCATCTCCGGCTCCAGGGTGAGGAGCCCCCGCCTGAGCCTTGTGACCCTCCTGGCCCCGACCCACCCTTTGAGGAGATCACAGCCACTGAGATCTGAGACACTGCCTTCCCTTGCCCTGTGCTCGGAGGGTGGAGGGAGCCTCCAGCCCCATGGATTTGGGGAGCCATGGGGGGGTCCCTGCTCTCTCCCCAGCTCTGCAGAGACTGCTGTCACTGTGAGGGGGCAGAAGGGACCACAGGTGCTGCCCCCTCCTCAGCACTGCGATGTTGGGGTGAGGGTACATCAGGACCCATCACCGCGGGGGGATGCCTGTGAGATGCGGGGCCAGGTGGGTGCTGAGTCCTGGCCTCAGGGCTGCCCAGAACTGGTTCCAGCTGATCCTCTTAGTGCCCAGGGGATTAGCAGCACTGGCTTCAGCCAGGGTCACCTTGGGCAGGGGGAGGGCGGGCTTGTCCCCTCCCTCTCATCCCTGCTGGCACTGTCACCCAGCCACTTCCAAAGGCGATGGCACGTGCCCTGTCCCTGCCTGTGCCAGCCTCCCCTCCACGCCCGTGTGTTTGTCAGGGGATCGTTTCTGTGCCATTTTAAATAACTCTATTTTTATAGGACCTACCAAAACATATCACCCTCGCTCAGCTCACACCCCGCCTGTCTGTGTCCCCCCCGAACCCTGCCGCAGGGCAGCTTACCCTCAGTGCCTTTCCCATGCCCTCACCTGCAGCGTCCCTCTGTTGCCCCTGCAAAGAAATGCCTGGCCCATGCCCTTGTGATGCCCAGACTGCCAGGGGAGAGGGGCATGGTGCTGGGAGTGACAGCTGGGGACATCCGTGGGGTGGGCAGAGGTGGGGGGGCCCAGCTGGGCACCCAGATGGGATGTCAAACCAAAGGAAAAGCCTGGCTGTGTCCAGCTCTGGCTTGGTCGCCCCCAGCTCCAGAGGGGGGATTTTTGTACTTTATTTCAGTCATGTCCTGTTCCCAGAGCCTGGCTCGCCTGTATACCACCCAGAAATGCCGATTAAATACGAGCCCCTGGCTGTGGTTTTTTTCAGGGCTGTGTCCATGTGTCCGGAGTGGGGCCAGGGGCTGCATGCCCCCCTCCTGCATAACCAGCATTGCCCCCCGCCCAGGTCCTGCTGCGGGCAGCTCCTCCGTGCCTGTGGAACAGCTTCCGGCTCTCACACCCTCTGGCTACGCTGAGACTGGCCACATCTTGGTGCAGGAACGAGCTGTCCTGCTCCTCCAGAGCCAGGGGATGGCTCCTCAAAGTGGGGGTGCAGCATCACTCTGGGGGGCCTCTGGGCACCCGCACCACCAGCTCCATGGGCTCCTTGGCTTTGTTACGGTAGGCCTGGCGAATGATGTCCACAGCCCGCTGGTGGGTGACATTCTGCAGGCTCTCTCCGTCCACTGACACCAGCTCCTGCCCAGCCTGATCCCCAGGAGAGAAGGCAGTGGGGTGAAGTGCATCTGCTTTTGGGGTGCCATGGGGCTGCCAGCACTCAGCAGCACCACAGGATGGGGGTGTCTGGATTCATGCCTACCCCCCTCCTGGTGTGTGCTGTGTCCCCCAAGGTCCCCCCATACCTTGAGGACACCGCTGAGGAAGGCAGCTCCTCCAGGGAAGATCTTCTCGATCTTCACCACTGGTTGCGCTCTGGACTCGATGCCACCAGAGATGCTGATGCCTGCAGGGGAGACACAACACCCTCGTACCTGTGTAGGCTGGGAGCCCCACCCACTCCCAGGTGTGGCACTGCCTCCCCTGTGCAGCTGTGCCTCCATCCCACCCTGTCTTGGTAAGTCCTATGTGGATGACAGCACATGTTGGGGGCAGCTCCTCCCCTTCTAGTTTTGGAGGACTGTGACTGGGCAATGCTCAGAGTTTTGCCATCTGCCCCCTAAATGGGGTGCCCCTTGCCAAGGGGGTGTCATACACCCCAGTGATGCTGGTGTTGGGGGGGCCCATCCCCACCCCACCCCCAGGGTCCCACCTGAATGTCACCCACCCAGCGAGTGCTTCAGCTTGGAGAGGGTGACAGAGAGCAGCCGGTACTCTTCCTCCTCTTCCTCCCTGCCAGCATCCCCAGGGCCATTGATGGCTGTCCCAGTCCCCGCCTCACCTCCTGGCCTGCCAAAGAGGGGTGCAAGGGGGAGCCGTGCCCGCCGGGGCTTCCCCAGCACCTCAGCCCCTCCATCAGGTGCTGACCCAGGGGACTCCTTGTGCCAGGTGGGCCGGGGGCTGCGCGAACGCCCGCGCCCCTCGCCTTGGGGGGGCTCAGCCAGCAGCCAGTTGGGGGACTGGGGGCTGGCGGTAGGTGGGGGGCGGCTGGCGCAGGTGTAGGCATCCACTGGCACGTCGGGGAGCGGGGTGTAGGTGCGGGGATGAAGCCGGTGGGGTCTGGGGGAGGTCCGTGGCCGGGCTGGGCTTGCCTGCAGCCCCCCAGCTTCCTCTGGCTCTGGGGCTCCTGCCGGCTTCAGCAGGAACCCGCCCCGGTAGTCTGCAATGAGAAGGGTTTAGGGACCCCCACAGCCCTGCTCCCTGGGACTCCCATCGCCCATGGACGCCCCCCCAGGATCCCAGAGCCCGGGGACTCCTGCCACCCAGGGACTGCCTGGACACCAAGACCCCCCCACCTCTTCCTCCTCCATGGACACCCTGCTCCCCCTCGAGGACCTCTGACACCCAAGGACCCCCAGGCACCTCTCTCCAGGGACTCCAGATCCTTCTCTCCAAACGTCCCTGGTTTCCAGGTTCCACAGATCCTGCTACCCCTGGACCACCCAGGGACACCAGACCTGCCCTCCTCTGGGACTCCCTGCACCCAGACATCCCGGCTCACCCTTCTTTGGCTCCCACCTCCCTTTCTCCTCCCTCAAATTGCTCCTGCCAGGCAGACCCCAGGGGGTGGCACTCACCAGGCACTGGTGTGATAAGGTGTCTTTTGGGGGGAACATCATGGTGGGCTGGACGGAGGGCAGGCGAGCGCACTGCGAGCAGGGAGAGACGATGGTCACCCTCCCCAGTCTGTACCCAACCTGCCCACTGCCCGCCATCCCAGCCAAGGTCCTGGCGGGGTGGGGTTCTACCTGAGCGGCTCTTCAGGGCATCAAAGGCTTCCAACTCCAGGGGCATCACCATACTGTCAAACCGGCCTAGGTCTGTGGGGGCCACCACACTCCTGTGGGGGCACAGAGAGGGCACAGGTTGTGGCCACCTCTGGGATGGAGCAGAAGTGGGGCTGAAGAGCAAGTGGGAGGCTCTGGGTCCGTTTCACCCCACTGGATGTTATTGGGGTACCCCTGGCATCACCTACCTCACATCCCGCAGCAAGAGGACCTTCTCGGGCCGGTCCAGGATGGCCAGAAGTGGCCGCACCAAATCCTCCACACTGCCCTCATGCAGGTACTGTGGGCACAGGAGGGGTGTTAGCAGACAGGTGACCCCTACCCCGTGCCTCAGTTTACCTCCCAGACCTTAACATGGGCAGGTAGCACTGGTCGTGGTGCCCCGTGAGTTGCAGGAGCTGCCTGGGGATAAGTCCAGGGCACCAGCACCGTTTTGCCTACACCCTGCCACTACACAGTGCCGTACCCGGGAGCAGTGGCGCAGAACGGCTGTCACCTCGTCGGGGCTAAGGAGGCGTGCGGCGGTGTCCTGGATGTGTGGCAGCCGGGCCTCAGAGTCACTGCCGTTGGGCTGCAGGGTGGTGATGCTGGCCGGTCCCAGGATGCTGGCACGCCGGCTCTTCTCTGGCGGGGAGACAGCAAGGAGGAGTGGCCAGAGGGGCAGGGACCACCCTGGGCACCCCACAACCTCCCATGACCCCATCAGCTCAATCCACACCAGAGTTGCACAGACACATGCAGCACGGGATCAGGTGCATGCAGAGCCTGCCCCGTAGCCCCCCCTGGACACACGGGCACCCCCGTTACCCCGCTTCAGGCTCCGGATGACAAACTTCTGCACAGCGCCTACTGCAATGGAGATGGAGAGGGGTGAGCACCTGGGGGGGATGACCAGCGGCGTTGCTGCCCATCACCAAAATTGCATGCCCAAGGACCCCTTTCCTACAACCCCTTCATGCCAGGGGTGCCATAATGGCGTTTGCAGTGCCACAGAAGGGTAGACTGGTCACAGATTGGATTCCTCTTCACCCTGTCCCCCAGTCCTGTACCTCTGTCCCCATCAGGGCGCCCTGGGGACTTGGTATGTGTCCAGTGGTCAGAGGTGGAGGGCTCCTGGCTGGGGGGGGCCCAGCTCTGGCTGGCAGCACGGCCCCCCTTGAAGAAGAGGTTGACAAGGGTCTTGGAGCGGTGCAGCCCTGGGGGGGCTCCCCGTGCCTCTTGTCCCTCTGGCTTCTCTTTCTTCCGCTTCTCCTCTGGGGACAGAGAGAGGGGTTGGGGTGGAGGGTCCAGGGGATGCCACCCCAAGTGGTGTTTGGCACCTGGGAAGGGGGATCCGGGCTGGGAACCTGGCAGAGCAGAGGGACTACTATGGGGCACTGACTGGAAGACAGACCTGTTGTGTGGAGCAAGGGGTCTCCAGGAGCTGTGAGGTTGGGCTTTGGGGTGCCTGGCAAGCTGCAAGGACAGGACTGGGGCTATGCAGGGCTATAGGATGCCTAGGGCTGGTGGCCTGGTGTCCGTATGGGGTGGGGGCGCTATATGATGCTGGGATAGGGGCCAGGGACTTGACTATAGGTTGCCCAGGAGTGGCGGTCAGAGATCTGTGTGCATCAGGGGCTATACGATATTGGAGCAAGGGACAGGCACCACGTGAGGCATAGACTGAGCTATGGGACTCCCAGGGCTGGGGGTGCAGGGTTGGATGGGGACCCCAGCCAGGGTTGAGTCCCACGCATGGGACCGTAACCCGGTGCTTACCGGCGACGGTGAGGTCACTCTGGGAGCGCGTGATGGGCTGCCGGGGCCGGCTCAGAGCCAGCAGCAGTGCCGTCTTGGGTGAGTGGGTGAAGGTCCGTCGCGGGTGGGTGCCAGGGAGCTCACGAGCACTCTGGCCCCGGATGGCTGTGTCCCGCAGCAGCTCGGGGGGACGCACTGTGCGCCGTGTCTCTGGCAGCCCCTCGGTGGCCGGCTCAGTCTGCATGGCCCGCTCAGCGCGCTCCCGTGCCCAGCTCCGCCGTGGCCCATCCTCTGTGGAGATGGCCACATCCACGGTGCGGGCAGGAGGCCCCAGGGTGGCTGTCCCCAGCCCATTCACTGCCCCTGGCACTGGCCCCGAGGAGTAGGAGGAGATGGAGGAGCTGGTCTCTGAGGTCTGAGATAGCTGCTGCAGCTGCCCGTTGGTCACTGCAAAGTCACAGCATGGAGATGGTGTGACACACCATGAGGCCACAAGGAGATCCACATAGCTCCTGAGGACAGGGGACATGTGGAGACCCACAAGGTCATGGGAATTGGGGAAGGGCTGCTGAGCGTTGCATAGAGATCTTCATGTCCCCTGCAAGGATGGGAACATGTGGGACTCTGCAGGAGTCAATGGGACCACAGGGCTGCTGGCCATGGTACCCGGCTCTCCATGTCCCCTCCGAGGATGTGGGACAGGTGTGACTCTGCAGGGCCACGGGGATCATGGGGATGCTGACTGTGGCACAGAGAACTTCACGCCCCTCCAAGGTCATGGGACCCCATGACACAAGGAACTTCTCTCTCCCCACCAGGGATGGATGCCCCTTGCACGCAGGTCCCAGCCCCACCCCATGCCCCAGCCCAGTGTCCCTGCTGGTACCCGCACAGCACTGCCCTTACAGCGACTGAGCCAGCAGTACTCGGCCACCATCTCCTTGTAGGCAGGGAACCGGCCGGTCTCCTAGGCACAGGGGGAGAGAACATGGGGGTCAGTGAGCGCTGGCTGCCCTAGGCGAACCCGATCCAGTGCCAGCCATGAATAATAAATTCCCCCCTCCCACCCACTTGAAACCCAACCAGCCAGCAGCTGCACCAGCCCCACAGGCGCCAGGCCGAGCTGGGGCAGTGCCAGTGTGGGGGGACATCGACCCCCCCACCTCACCCAGGGGTCCCACAGGTACCTTGATGGTTAGCATGATATGTGTCTGCCCCTTGAGCACCTCCACTGCCTTGCTATGGCTTATGTCTTCAAACTTGACTCCATTGGCTGCAAGGACTTGGTCTCCCACCCGAATGCCATTCTGCTCTGCCAGCCCTCCGGGGTCCACCCTAGGGCAGCAGCAGGGGCAGGATGGGGCAAAGCTCTTGCCGGAGCTCTGCTCCAGCCCCACACCTCCAGCTGGGCAGGCCCATAGCCCAGCACCCACAGTGACTTGTGAGGGTGAGGGGCTCAGCCAAGGAGGTGGTGCTGAGCCCCAGCGTGGGCACAGCAGGGATCAGGGTGCCATGTCCCACTCCTGCCCCCCAGGGTGGCCATACTTGGAGACGTAGATGCCAAGGCCGAACTCCCTGCCGCCACGGATGTTGAAGCCCAGGCAGTAGTCATCAGAGGTGGTGTAGAGGTGGACAATGCGCCGCAACCCATCCTCAGATCCACTCTCCGATGGCGTCGAGCCACTTTTCTCCACCACCAGGCGCCTGTTCACCACATCCACCCTGGGGCATGGGCACAGTGATTGGGGGCGACCTCAGTGCTCTGGCTCTTGTCCCCCAGTGGGATGGGGATATCAGTGGCATGCAGTAGACGAGAATGATGGGGATGGAGGATGGTGAGGATGGGGCTTGCACCCACCCTGCCTGCTCCAGACCTTCGTGTTCCATCCTGTGCCCCACTTTGGGTTCTCCCCACCTTCCTTGGAGACTTCTGTTGCCCTCCACCCTGGGGATCCCCCAGCATTCCCCACCAAGCCTCCCCACCATGACCTCCATGGAGCTGGGCTTTGGGGTGCTGGCATGAGGGACACCCTGCTCACCATGCCGTCTTCTCCTTGGAGAACTTGATGCCTGGCACGCGGCCCATCCGTCGAACCACCATGCGGAGGCGGTTGTTGCCAGTGAGAACCTTGACAGCACTGCTCATGGTGATATTCTCCAGGCTCACGCTGTTCACCTCCGTGATCTTGTCACCAACACACAGCCCGGCCTGCTCTGCAAGGGGCACATGGCTTGGCTGGGCACCTGACCCAGCACTGATGTCCTTGTTTGGTGTCTCCTTAAATGTGACCCCAGCCTGATCTGGACCCCATGGTAGCAGAGGTGGGGATGCTCAGCAAATGCAGCAAGGCTGTAGCAGGCATGAGGAGCTTGTCACCTCGCTGTGGCTTTTGGGTGGAACTCAGAGACATCAGCACAAGTCTGCCCACTCCTGTCCCTGCCCCTTCTCTGTGGCCACAGGCAGCACGGAGCAAATGGTGGGTTGCCACCATGAAGGGTGGAATCACTGCTGCAGCATTGTGTCACTGGGAACTCCACAAAGGGTCTTGCTGGCATGTGCCTGTCCCCACCGGTGTCCCTCAGCCTGTCCCACTTACCAGCAGCGCTGCCCTCCTCCACCTTGCTGACGAAGATGCCCAGCCCGTGCTCGGAGCCGCCACGGACGCTGAAACCCAGCTTGCCATCCATGCTCTTCTCCACCGTGATGGCATTGATGATGTTGCTCTCATTGCTGCTGGCTGTGGGGACAGAACGTGTCACCCAGGCTGGGTCCAAGTGACAGGGAGGGGTGTCTCTTGCTGGGGATGTCCCCAGTCCCAGGATAACTCTCCCTGCTCCTGGGTCTGGACAACTCTGGTGTCTGGGCCCTCTGCCCATGCAGGTGAGCAGAGGGCTGTGACACCACACGCACCTTCGATGGGGTTGTTGATGAGGATGACACGGCCCATGGGGGAGGTGGTGCGGCTGCCCTGGTCATCCCCGTTGAGCAGGCGGCTCTGTTTGCTGAGGAGGTAGCGGGGAGCCAGGCTGGCCTCGCTGCTGGAGCTTCGCGACCGGCTGCCCGTCGTCATCCCTGACAGCGCTGCGTCCCAGCCCTGGGCCATGGTGGCGCTGGGCACCCCGGCGTCCCGGTGTCCGGCTCAGGACTGGCCGTGTCCTCACGGGACCAGGGCTGCCCGTCGGCCGGGGGTGGACATGGCATAGTCCAACAGCACATACCCGAGCTCCAACACTGCTCTCTCTTAGCAGTGTGATGCTGGGGCCAGCTGGTGCAGGTACTTGGTGCTGGCAGGACAGGTCCTGGGCACAGCTACACAGCCTGGGGGGACAAGGAACTTCGTGACCCCTTCTCAAGCCCTGTCCCCTCTCATTCTACAGCACCCTGGGGGCCAAACTGCTGCAGGGTCCTGAGTACCACCATGGGAGTGGCAAGCACAGGCTGCCCTGCCCTGGGGCGAGGATGCTGGGATGCAAAGGGGTTTTACCTGTCAGGGACCTCAGCTTTACGCCAGAGAGCAAGACCTGAACCCCCGGCCCCTCCCTGGGGAAGATTTGCAGCAGGAGATGGTGAGTGCCCCCTCTGTCCTCCCAGGTTTACACTGCTGGGAGCTGCCATGGGGCAGGGGACCAGCAGATGCCCCTAGCAAAATGCTCGCGGGGATTTTCCAGGCGTGGGTGAAACGCCATCACGGGGCCCCCCCGCTTCGTCCCCCGTTTGCCCCAGCCTGACCTCAATAAATAAGTAATGATCCTGGCCAGGGGAACACGCTGGTGTCCCCGTCGCCTGGCAGCCCCCCATGGCACCCACTGGCTGCTCCTTTCCCCTCTCCAGCACCACCCGGCGGTGCTCCCTCCCCAAAGGGGCGCTGGAGACCCCCCTGCCGCCGCCCCCCTTTCCGCCGTCCCATGCCCTCCTCACCTGTCCCCATGGTGCCACCTGCGAAAGAGACACCCGGCAGCGCGGGGGGGATGGAGAAGCCGGGGGGGGGCAGCACCGCCTCCTGCCCCCCCGCCCGCGGGGATTGGCTGTCCCTGCGGGACCGGCGCGGCCATCGGGCGCGGGAGCTGTCAATCAAGAGCGGCCAAGGCTGGCCTCGCAGCTGGGGAGGGAGCCCTCTGTGTGTGTTTTCCCCACGGGCACGGCGTGGTGGGGCTCGGGGGGGCGAGTCTCCCCGCGGGGCCGCGTGGGGTGAGGCATGCCGTGCCCCTCCAAACCCCTCCCTTAGCGCGAGGCACCCCGGGGGACACAGGGGAAACTGAGGCACGGCCAGGGAAGGGGGTGTGTCCCCCCTCCGCCCACTCCGGTGATGCGAGCCGGTGTCCCCCCGTGTTCCCCCTCCCCGTGGGGCATCGCCTCCAACCCGGGCTGGCCGTGACCACCCGGCGGGGCCCGGCGCCGCCAGCGCGAACCCGACACCGTGGCGGTTTCAGGTGATGCGTGGCGGCCGGGGGTGCCGCGGGGGGGCTGCGGCCGGGCGGCGGGGGCGGGGACCGAAGTAGGGGGGTCCCTCCACTCCCACAGCGGCAGGGTCCGCGCTGCGCCCCGGGGCAGCCCCCCCGGGACACCCCGACGGCGAGCGGAGGGGAAGGGCCGGGGTGAGGGGCTGAGGGGGCACGGCCGGCGTGGGGACGCGCACCCACACACACATACACCCCATGCACCCACACGTCCACGACATGCGTGTTTATACCCCTGCGCAGTCACACGCGTACAAGCCTAGCCGTGCCGCCTCTGCGCACACACTCGCAGACACCCACGGAGCGCTGCTGCACGCGCAGCGGGCCACACGCAGGCACAGCGGTGCACGCGCGTGTGCCCGCACCTTCTGCACAAGCGGACACACACTGGCACGCAGCCGCCCTGCCGAGACACCGTGCCCCGCGTGAACACCGATGCGACACGAGTGAGCACAACGGTACGAGCACGCGCGCGCGCGGCACAGGCACCAACACCCTCATGAGCCCCGCGGGCACACACGATTGGAACGGGGACGCCCCTTGTGCGCGCAGCCACGCGCAGAAACACGCACGTGAACGCCCACGTGAAAACACACACACGTGCACCCGAATGAGCGGAAAGCCGACGTGAACGCACACGCACGGACACCTATAGGCACGTGAGCGCACACGCACGCACCCACGTGAGAGCGCGCGCGCCCACGCGCGAATACTCCCGCGCACGCACCCACGCGAGCAATCGGAGGCGGGAGGGGGGCGGACGCCGCGTGCGGCTCGGCACGTACCGCCCTTCCCGCAGCCAGACCGGTCCCGCGTGTCCCCCGCCGCCCCCCGCGCGGCGCCGCCGCCCGGCTCCCCCCGCCGCGGGGACGCCCCCCCCGTGACGAGGCCGGACGTCAGCGCGCCGGGCGGGAGCGGGGCGGTGGCAGCGGCGGCGCGGGCACGGTGGGCGCTGCCCGGGAAGCCGTGAGTGCGGGGGTCGTTATGGAGGGGGAGGAGGGAGGGTTGCGCGTACGGGAAGGGACGAGGGGAGGGTTGATCTGCCTGGAGAGGGGGGAGCAGAGCCCCGGTTATCGCGTGGAAGGGCGGGCGTGGAGATGGGGCCGTGCCGTGTGTTTTGGTGCCTTCCGGGCGGGGTGATATTCCTCATTCCCGTGCCCTTCCTCCCCCTCCCTGCGACTGTCACCAACACCGGCCCCGAAGTTGGGGGTCCCCATCCCCCACCCGTGGCTGGGGTGTCCTGCTGGGGTGGGGGGTCCCTAACTGTTCTGGTGGCTGGTGTTAACCAGATTGGGGGGCTCCTCACTGACAGATTGCAGGGTGAGGGGGTACAGCGGTGGGGTCACCCCACCTGGGAGCTTCCCCATCTGCTTGTTGGGCTTGGGGACCCAACTCAGGGGCACCCTGTCCCCTGCAGCTCCTCCCGGCTGGGGGAACTGCAGAACTGCCCCAGCAGGGCTGCAGGAGGGGAACACACAGGCACTGCATTCCATTAATGGCCCCTCTCCAGAAGATGCCACCGTCCCTCCCTGCCACCATCAACATCCAGGAGCCCCGCTGGGACCAGAGCACCTTCCAGGGCCGGGCCAAGCACTTCTTCATGGTGACTGACCCCCGAAACCTACTGCTCTCGGGGGCCACTCTGGAGGAGGCTCGCCGGGTGGTGGAGGACTACAGGTATTGGGGGGGAGCTGTACCTCCAGCAATGCTCCAGGACAGGGTATGGCCTTAGGGCCATCCCCAGGAGTGAGAATGGGAGCAGTGCTGGCCTTCTCCAGTAAAAGCCAACCCCCCAAATTGCCTGGTTGGTCCCCAAGGCATCTCCTAGCTGCCCCACAAGGGGTGGGGACCAGCTATGGCATGGGTGCTGCCAGAAGTTCTCCCAACGGGTGATACTCTTACCTGGCAGGGCAGGCACAGTACCCCCAGGTCTAACGGAGGACGAGCTTTGGCGGGCAAAGTACATCTACGATTCGGCTTTCCACCCTGACACGGGCGAGAAGATGCTCCTTATAGGGCGCATGTCTGCCCAAGTCCCCATGAACATGACCATCACCGGTTGCATGCTGACCTTCTACAGGTACCCATCCTCTCCTCACCCCAGGGCCAGGAGAGTGTCTAGGGGGATAAAGCACTCCCCTGGGTGCCCTTCTGGCTGTGGGGTGAGGAGGGGACGCATGTCCTGTACCCTGCAAGGCACCCATGCCATAGGAGCATGGGTGGCATCCACGAGTACCACCAGCACTGTCCTCTCTCTGATAGGACCACACCGGCCGTGCTGTTCTGGCAGTGGGTCAACCAGTCCTTCAACGCCATCGTCAACTACACCAATCGCAGCGGGGATGCACCTATCACCCCCAGGTAAACATCCCTCTGAGCAGGTCCCCAGGGAACCCCAAAATGCCATGAGGAGGGTGCCTTGAATCCCATCTTGAATAGTGGGGAGCTGTGAGGTGGGGCAGTGGGGACCTGGCACAGCTAGAGATGGGTACCAGTGGGGCTGTCAAGGTCGGTGGTAGAGCTGGGAGAGGAACCCAGGTGTCCTGCTGCTATTGAAAATCATGCTGTCCCGTCCTTTGAGGGGGTGGCAGGTTGGGGAGATGCTCGTTTATTGGTGTCAACTCCTGCTCTTGCAGCCAACTGGGAACAGCCTATGTGAGCGCAACCACGGGGGCAGTTGTCACAGCACTGGGGCTCAAATCTCTCACCAAGGTAAGGTGGCCTTTGGCCATCACTATCTGGAGGCACCTGGACACTCCCCATGGGGTCTTCTGAGCTCTGAGCTGAGCAGGGGATTTACCCTACCACCTGGGGCAGAGAAAAAAATGGAGGAAAGGGGTTTCCTGGGGACACCCACACAAGTCAGCCCCTCTCCCCAGTCATGGCTCTGGAAATGGCCTGTCCCTCTGGCCCTGTTCCATCCCCAGCTGGATCTCTCCAGGCTTCTTTCACCCCTTAGCCTCCTCCAGGGCTGGGAGGGGACGTGGGATGTGCCAGACTCCCTGGGCTTTCACCAGCTGGAAGTTGTAGGGGAAGAGAGAATGGTTTTCCCCAGTGGGGCGGGAATCCCCCAGGGTCTTGCATCTCTGCCCCCAGAGCCTCTGCATGACATGCTCCCTGCTTGCCCCCACAGCACTTGCCAGCTATCATTGGCCGGTACGTGCCTTTTGCAGCTGTGGCTGCTGCCAACTGCATCAACATCCCACTGATGAGGCAGAGGTGAGCCCCTGGGCTGGGACAGGGCACTTGGGCTTGCATCGGGGTTCACCAAGCACTGGTGAGGGGACACAGGGAGGGTAGCTTACAGGGAGCTTCCTGCCCTGCTGGCAGCCCTTTCCCTGGAGGGTTGGTTTGAGGGTACAAGCTCCTCTTTGCATCCCAAGGGGTTATCAGTTAATGCCAGCTATGAACTCCCCATCCCTGCCCTGCTGCACATCCAGCTCTGCTGAGGACCTCCCCCAGGTGTGAATGGGGAACCAGCTGTGACCCCTTGGACTCATTACACAGGCACTAATGGGGAAAATAGCAGGACACCAACCTCTCCTGGAGGTTGCCCCTGTGCTGTGTCCCTGCCCTGTATCTTGATCTGCTCACTTGTGTGCCCTGGGGCCTCTCTCATGCCTCCTCTCCCTGCAGAGAGCTCAAGCTGGGAATCCCTGTCACGGATGAGAACGGGAACCGCCTGGGCGAGTCCACAGCCGCAGCCCAGAAAGCTATTTTCCAGGTGGTGGTGTCCCGCATTGGCATGGCAGCCCCGGCCATGGGTGAGTATCTTGTCATCCACCCATGTCCAAGGGCTGCAGCTGGTCCCTGGCAGCGTGGGACAGTGTCCCATGGCTGGCAGGGGCACTGTGAGCACTGGGAACTCATCACCTTCCCCTCTGCCCCAGCCATCCCTCCGGTGATCATGAATGCCCTGGAGAAGAGAGCTTTCCTGAAGGTACTACTGGTACTGGGAGGGGAGAGTGGGCACAGGGACACCCCCAAGCATGTGCCTGTGCTGGCACCCCTTGGGGCTGGCACCCTGTCAGGAAACATCCCACCCCATCTGCCCCACTGACTTCAGCCTCTCCCTGTTCCTGGCAGCGGTACCCGTACCTGAATGCTCCTCTGCAGGTCGGCCTGGTGGGTCTCTGGTAAGTCACCCTCTGCCGATGGGTATCACAACCCCAGGCACAGACCAAACGTGCGTACAGGGGGCGATGCTGCTGGGGGGTCTGCTTGGCAGGGGCAATGAGAACCACCCCAGAGCTCCTTGGGGAGGTGCCAGAGCTCAGCCAAGCTGTTATCCACCCCAGGCAGATAGGATGGGGTATGAGGTCCTGGGACCAGAAGCTGTTTTGCTCTGTCTTGACGTACCTCAAGCTCCAATGGGCTCCTGCTCATCATTACGGTACCCCCACACTGACTGGGACAGGATTTGCCCCACTTCAGGAGCCAAATGCAGGGTCTGGAGCTTGGACAGACCATCTCCTTACCCCTTCCTTGGCTGAGCACCCAGCACAGCTATGGGCTGCCTCCTCGTTGACCTGAAGCCCAGATTTTCCTCTCTGTGTCTTTCCCTTGCAGCTTGGTGTTTGCGACCCCGCTGTGCTGCGCACTCTTCCCACAGAAAAGGTGAGGATGGGTACCTTGCCTGCATGCACGGCCCCACAGGGCAGGACATGGGGTGCAGGTGGGGGTGCATGGGTTCCTTGTGCTCTCTAACTCCCAAAAGATGATTTAACTCCTTCAAGCAGTCAGAGGCTTGAATCTGTGTGCACACACATGTCCCTGTGCACACACATGTGCAGTGAGGCCATGGGGACAATATCCCCATGGGCTGCAGGTGAGGAAGGGGTGGCAGCAGGTGTTTTCCCAACCTGAGGCTACTGGTGGGTGTTGCTTCTCCAACCCCTGTATCTGTGTCTGCTTGGCAGCTCAATGCCCGTGAGCCACCTGGAGCCTGAAGTCCAAGCTCGGATCCGGGAGAAAGACCCACAGCTGGAAACCGTCTACTTCAACAAAGGGCTCTGAACAGGGGTCAGGCGTCCGAGATGCCTACTGCGGAGCTGCTGGGCCAGCGCATTGCTGAGCTTTTCCCCTCAGATCCCTTCGGGGCTGCTGCCACTTTCCCTTGGCTGTTATGTGTCCGTAGGTTCCAGGTGCTCAGCCCTGCATCCCAGGATGCCCGCAGCACTGCACCATGCCAAACCCTTCCCCATGCCTTGGCTCAGCCCCGCTCTGGGGCCATCCTGGCTGCCACCCCTGTGCACGTCTTTTGTGCTCAGCCCACCTGTAGCTGTGTGCTGGAGCATGGGCAGCAGCACTCACCTTGTGAGTGGGGATATGGGATGGGGAAGAAAATAATGTAATCACAGAATAGTTCAGGTTGGAAGGGATCTTTAAAGGTCATCTAGTGCTACTCCCTTGCAATGAGAGGGACATCTTCAACTAGATCAGGTTGCTCAGAGCCTTGTCCAGCCTGGCCTTGAATACTTTCAGGGATGGAGCATCTACCAGGTCTCTGGGCAAACTCTTCCAGTGTTTTACAACCCTCGTGGTAAAAAATTTCTTCCTCATGTGTAGCCTGAATGGTGCTCCTCAGCTTTAGGAGACAGTGGACAATCATGGCGTTTGAGAGTTGACCCCCTCTGCGGGCACCTCATGTTCCCCATCAGTGTAGCAGCTGGTGCTTGGGGATGGCAGAGCAGCTTTCGGAGAGGAAAACTCCCCATACCCAAAATAGACGAGGGTGAGTGATTTCAAGCGCACACAGCGGCTCAGATGCTGGGGGGGCTCTCCCAGCCCGGGCATGTGATCTCAGCTCACCCTCTGCTCTCATCTGGGCTGCTCCGGGGATTTAATCTGGCTTTCTGCTCCTTCCATCCCCAGAACAAATGGCACATTTTAATCCCAGCAGAGAGTCTCCATTTTTATTCTCGTTTTAATACTATCTCTATTCAGGGCTGGGGTCCTCTTGAGGGGTCATTCTATCCCCTCCTGGAGTGCTTGCTTTCAGGTAGACCTTCTTAAACAGCTTTAAGTGCACCATGTTCTCCTCTAGTGATTTTTGATAAACATACCATGTACCTATATATACCAAATAATAAAAGCAGGTTGTTTATACAAAACCAAAAGCAAAGAGAAAAGTGTTGCTTGCCATTTTGTATATGGTGGAAAGGGGCTGCCATCCATGTGAGGATGGGAGTGTGAAGGACGGACAAGTCAGCTGCTGGGGTGCCTCTGTGCTCCTCGAGGCCAGGCTCTGCTCCTGTTTTCCAGCCTGCTGCCTTTGCAGTGGCTCTGGCTGGCTTGGTGTGTAGTTAAGCTCATCCAGCTGTCGGGAGGTCTTTTTTTAGCACAGTCGGCTTTGCACCTCACCACTGCACAGAGGGCTCTGCTAAACTGCTGCCCTGGATGCTGCTGGTTTGGACAGGCTGGTGCATCCCCCTGGCTCTGCCCACACTCCCACCCTCTCTCACAGCCCACTCATAGGCTCTTCTGCTTCAGTCACCAGCCCCAGGCCTATGCCTGCCTCCCCAGCGAGGATATTTTCATCCTGCTTTCTATGTGTGCTATCTGAGAGCACATTGCTGCTGTTGTGGGACCACGGTAAGCCTGCAGGCAGCGGCTGTGTCACCCACAGGCCAGGGCAGTCAAAAGGAGCTATGGGTGTCCATGCAAGGAGAAGAGGGAAGAAAGTAACCATGCTCCACCTTTCACCAAGCCGGGATGGAGGACCAAGTGTTACTGCAAAGCCAAAGATGTCGAGATGCAGCAGCTGGTGAGAGAAGGGCCAGGCAGCCCATAACCACCCTGTGCTGTAGCTTTCCTGGCGGACAGAGGCTGGGTAGGGGGTGCTCCTGCCCTGGGCAGCCAGGGTAACACCTGCACCCAGCACCCACACAGGGTGGGGGAGAGGATTGAGACAGGTGTGTTGGGGATCTGTCCCCCTCCTTCTGCCAGTCCCGGCATATTGCAAATATCTCCCCTGAGCCAGCCATTGGCGGCTTATAAATAATGCAGCCCCTCGCCGTGCAATAAGGGCCTGTCAGTAGCTATTCTGCTCTCATAAATTAAAGATGAAAAGGTACAAGGCTCTTGCCAGAAAAATGAAGACAAATTTTTAATAGCTTGCCAAGACACAGGGAGATGGAGCGCTCGGGAAAAATGAATTACGTTTTTATTATGTGTTTTATTGTGGTGTAATTGAACGGGATTAGCTGAGAATACAATATATTTCCAGGGCAGTGCAAAGAAAACAAAAATAATGATGACACCTGCCCCCCCCCCCCCCGCACTACCAGCCTGCACAGGAACACCATGTGTGCACTGACTGGGAGCTGGCCCTGAGCTGCCAGTGGCCAGGAGAAGCAGAGATGGGGATGGGAGGGACACTGAAGGAGGGACTGGAGACACAGGGCCTTGGGGTGGCTGGGTCTGGTTGGATGGCCAGGCAGGGTCTGGGCTCAGCCCAAGATCCTCTAGAGCTTGGGTGATCAGGACGCAAGACAGGTTGGCATGGCACCACTAGCACAGAGCTTCTGAGTGTCTTTCCCCTTTCCCTGTGTCTCCACCTGCTTTCATCCCACCCCTGAGACCCCCTTTGGCCTGTCTCCCACCTATACAAGCTGATACTGCTAGGCTGAGAGCTGACAAACTCAGTTCTGGTGATAAGAAGGTCTGGGGTGCTGCCCTGAAAACCTATCACACTGGCTGTCATCTCCCAGAGTTGGCAGCACTGCTGAGAGACCATGGACTTGGTCACTTTCCTGGTCTAGGGAGAACCTGTCCCCATGGGTCACCTGGTAGCAAGGAATGATGACCCCCCCCAGCCAGTGAGTTTTGAGGGGCTGACAAGGCCAAAGGTGACACCACTGCCTCTGCAGGGAGTCCAGGATGCAGCAGTGGGTGCAGGGGAGCAACGATGCTATGCTCAGTCCCTTCCTGAGCTAGCTCATCCCAGAGGTCACAGGCCAGTCCCCGAAAGGCAGCGGCTGGGTGTCTCCAGGGGTGCTGGGCGGCCCTGGGCTGGGGACATCGATTGGTCCCTGGCGTTTTTAATGAGCTTCCCAACCACAAGCTTTAACCTTGCCCATAATGAGGGCGAGCGGCAGCAATTCCTACTGCCACAGCCGGCTCCCCCAGCCTTAATGAGCTAATCAATACTTGTTCTCAGCTTAATTTCCAGCTAATTGCTCTTTAATGGCGGCTGGAAACGGGCAGCCTCTTGTAGGAGGGGGTGGGCAAGCTCCCCCTCCCCTATGCCCGTCCCTGGTGGCAAGGGGTGCTGGGTGGCTGACCGTGGGTCACCTTCCCTGGCTGCTTTCCAGCCCTGCTGGCGCTGCTGGAGGCTGGGGAAAGGGAAAGAGGGTGGCAAAGAGGACAGTGGGCACAGGGCACCGTGCCACTGAGCTGGCAGCACTCTCGGGAGCACCCACCCCAGCCAGGGGTGCTGTGCAGCCCTGTGCATCCAGAGCAGGCTGAGCAGAGGGTCTCCGCACCCGAGGAAGGTCCTTAAGTTCCTCAGGATGCTCCATTGCGGTGTGGATCCCCGCGGTGGGCTTATGGGGGGGGGGTTGTTTTGGGGTGCAGGGAGATGGCGGCAGCCGAGGTAGCCATGCATTGCTCTAGGATCTGCAGCCCCCAGGTACAGGGACAAAGTGTCGCGGCAAGGGAACGGGGACGAGGCCAGTAGTGCCCTGGAGGTGGCAGCAGAGACCCCGCAGCCTGTTGGCTGCACTGCCTGCCTGCGCCTCTGCCGTGTCAGCCCCTCGGGCAGGGGCTGCGGGAGGGTGGGGGATGTTTAAGGGGTGCTTCTGTTTCCTGCGGGGTCAGGGATGGAGGGGGAGCCTGGCATGTCGTGGGGCGGCGGGAACCGCGCTAACCCGGCCCCGAGGTGACAAAGTTGGCATGGCTGTGTCAGCCGGGGGGGGCATCCCCGGGAATGCAGCCCCCACCGCCTCTCTGGTTCCTGGCCCCAGATTATACGACCTGCTTTTGGATGGGGCTGGT
The DNA here is from genome assembly GCF_037038585.1 of Patagioenas fasciata. NCBI lineage: Eukaryota > Metazoa > Chordata > Aves > Columbiformes > Columbidae > Patagioenas > Patagioenas fasciata. Next base: position 29,006,203 of record NC_092527.1, on the reverse strand, counting down.
GGAAAAATCCCAGGGAGAAGCAGGGGGATTTCTGCGAGGAAGGAACCGAACTGCATCCTGCCCCGCCGAGCCACGGCTCCTGCGGGAGAGGTGGTCTCGCAGCACGGGGTTTGGAGCATCCCTGGCTACTGGCCACTGCTTCTTGGGGGCGGCTAAGAGCCCGCCATCCCTCCTGCTCCCAGCTGCAACCATTTCCCCAAGAATTTGCTGATGGGTTTGTTCTGAAAAAGCCTGGAGAAACCTGAGCCTGGCTGCTTCCCAGTGCTGGTCCTGCCTGGCACGCTGACAGGAGGGACCTGCCTGCTGCTTGTCCCTGTGGTGGACCCCTGGAACATGGCTGGAGGCCCTGAGAGCTATGTGGCTTTGGGGTGGGCTGGTCTGACCCCACCCCAGTTGTGTCAGGCTGCTCCAAACAGCAGGAAATGGAGAGAAGCAGCAGAGTGTTTGCAGTGAAGCAAGGGAGATTTAGTTTATTATCAAAATGAGAACCCCACAGCCTCAGACAGCATGCTGGCTGCACCACTGTTCCAGGATCTCCCACTGACATTTGTTTCTGCTGCGACATAACCCACATTCATGTCCCCACCAGCCTCAGTGCTGCTTGCCAGCCCTCCCTGACATGATGTGTGTTGAGTCACTTGGCTCATGGCTTTTTTTCCAGGGTGTTTTTTTTCCTAGACCTTGCCTGCTGGAAGCCCCAGATCCCTGTGGAATGGTCTGGGAGATCAGCCTGGGGCTGGGGCAGAGATCAGTGGGGCACCCTGGACCTGCTGTGTTGGTTCTGCCATCAGAGGCACATCCTGATGACAGAGCTATGGATGGATGCCATGGCTGTGGTACCAATGGGAACATCTGCAGACTACTGGCTTCAATGGGACCATCATGGCGGGGCAAATGGTGACAGGGAGCAATGCACTGGGGAGGGAGAAGGGGGCTTTGGTGCTTGAGGCTTGCTGAACCTTCAAAGACCAGTTTCAGGAGCTTCACTGGGCTTGAGGCAAGTGAGGAGGAAGGAAGGATAACTGGCCAGTATGGACAGGGAGCTGGGAATTTTACTTACCCTAGTGTCACGCCATGCAGGGCTGTGACCACCCTTTCCTGCCCCCAGTCTACTCCCAGCAGCTGGAGCCACAAGCCCAAGGTATAGCCAGAAGCTGTGCTGATTGAATCAAGGTGATTGAACACAGCTCCTTGTTAAGCACAAGTTAGATCTTCTACCCTTCATTCATAGCTGCTACTATTTATTAGCACATTCAACAGTCTTATTAAGTGGGAGGTTTAATTACCTGCCAGGTTTGAGCTTCATCTTGTTTTCCTGAGCTGCACTGTGCTGTCCTTGGCTTCCAGGCGCTGGGTTGTGTTGCCTCATGGCTGGAGCTTTCCCCGATCAGATCTGCGGTTGGATTTCACCTCCATCTGGGAGATCTCCACCCAGAGACATGACCTCTCTCCACCTTCCAGGTGACAGATGCTGCTTTGGTGATTGGGTGAATCCAGCCATCCACAGGCCACAGTAAGCCCACAGGAACAGGAACATGCCAGGCACCTGTGCGCAGGCTATTGCACATGGGAGAAAGAGTGAGGGCTGGGGTCCTCGTGTGTGGAGAAGAGAGAGAGCATTGGGGCCTGTCCCCCCTTGCCCCCCTGCCCATGGCAGGAGAAGCAAACAATCAGGGATCATTGTTGGCCCCGCTTTTCAGTGGTGTTTAGGATTTAAGTGCTGACTCTATCTCTGTGCTGGCCAGGAGCTGTGTGGGCTGAAGGTAGCATTTGGGGCCAGGCTTGCCCCATTGCTTTGCCCCCTGTGTGGGGCAGGGATGCCCAAACTGACAGGTGATGCTTCATCCCAAGGCAAGGAAGCAGGGAATGGTGGGTGCAGCCCAGGGGGCTCAACTGGGTCACGTACAGGCTATCCCCCCTCTGCTCAGGCTGTGAACTGGTTCTGGGGATGTGGGCAGGGGAGCCTCAGCCTCCCTGCTCCCAAAGCAGCTGCAGCCTCAGCTGCTTGGTGACTCGTGGATGAGGGGCCCAAAAACCTGCAGCACGCCAGGACTGCACTTGATGGGCGCGGTGAGGGGAGCTGGGGAGGAAACCAGCCTTGAGCCAAGGGGCTGGGGGCCATGGAGGGGGAGCAGGAGATGGGGCCGAGTGCAGAGCCAGCAAGAAACCCCTGTTTGTGGCTGGGGGCTGGAGGGGGAGGGTTGGCCAGCAAAGGTGGATTAAGCAGGGGGTGGGGGTGAAGCCTGGTGCGTTTTCCGTCATTAGCCATGGCCGGATTCCTAACGTGACCAAGTAAAAGCAGCGGAGCCCAGAACGAATTTGCAGGAGAGTGTTGGAAAGCAAAATTAGATTTTTGCAGTGTGGTGAAGGAAACCAGATCCTTTGAGAGGTCCTGCAACAGCTTTGCTTTGACTGAGCTTCACCAGGGAAACAAATCCCTAAAATTCCTTGCCTGGAGGAGGGGAGTGGGCTGCTGGCTCCCCCCCCCCCACAGCAGCAGGAGCAAGATGCAAATGCACAGTGTGTTTGTGCTGCAAAGGTATTATGGGTCCCCTGCTCCTCTGACTCAGGGAAACTGAGGCAGAGAGCACCGAGGCAGCTTTCTGGGGGGATCTGGAGCCCCGGTCCTGTGCATATAGGTTTTGCATTGCCATGGCATGGAGCAGTCCCACCACTGCTCCTGGCGACTCTACTCCAGTCAACGTGATGCCATTACTTGCACCACAGTACTTCCCTTCGTACCTGGTTTCCAGGGAAGGGTGAGTGCGGACATCCTCTGGGAATTACCCCTACGTTTAATTACAGTGTTTCAGCCTGTGTGTCCCACCTAAACTACCGGTTAAAAGATGCTTTTGTCTGCTTCCCTGGCTGTGCCTTCCCCTGGCCTGGGGCAGTCTCTGCCCTCACCCCGGTCTCCTCCATTAATCGAGCTGGGCATCAGCCCAGGTCCCAGTACACGGCTTGGAGTGACCCTAGTGTCGGGAGGTGCCGGTGGTGGGGCACCAGAGAAACAGAGCCCCGGGGCCAGGATACAGGGGTGCAGTGGGTGGCAGGACCTCGGCAGAGAAGGGGTGCCGGCCAGCCCGGGTCCCAGTCCAGGGATGGGCTGTGGGCCCGGAGAGGGGCGGGAGGACTCACGTTTCGCTGACATCACGGCGGGTGCTGGAGCAGCCGGGGGCCACCAGCCCCATCGGCGCGGCCGCTGCGCACCCGCCGCTCCCCGGCACCGGCACCTCCGGTAAGTGGTGACTTACGGCGGGGTGGCTCCCGGGGGACCCCAGGGAACACCGTGCTCCTTCCCAGCATTCAGCCAGGACCCCCAGCACCTGCACCCCGGACCTGGGGAGCCAGACACCAACTTTGCAGCCCGGGGTAGGGAGGGCTGGGGGCGGCTCCGGCACCGGGACCCACTGCCTCTTTCCACCCGCTGTAGCCGGGGATCCCCCAGGCCGCGGTGGGCTCGGTGCTCTCTGGTAAACAGGCCAAAGCTTCGCAGTTTGTTATACGGGGCGGGGGGGTTTATGTGTATGTAACCTTGCAAACCCACCGACCTGGCCATCCCCATTACACCTGCTCTGGGTTCCGTTAGCCCCGGAGGGTGAGGGCTCTGTGGGGTGCAGCTGTGTGGGGGCTGCAGCCTGCTCTTCAGTGCTTTTCCCAGCAGGAGGGGAGGGGACAACCCCGTCACCTGGGTCCTCTCCCCTGCCCGGGAGCAGGGGACACTAATTTCACTTCATTTCAGGGAAGGCAGCCGGAGTGTAACGGGGGGCAGGGGATGTTTGCAAAGGGGTTTCGTTCATCATTACCCCCTCTGGGGATGGGTTCCAAAACCCCTCATGGCCTCCTGACAGAGGATTGGAAGCCCAGGGGCAGATCAGCTGATCTGCTTACCCAGAATGGGTTATGCAGGCTTGGGATTTGGGGACGGGGACCCTGCTGTGCTGGTACAGGCTGATCACACTGGGCCTGCTGCCAGCCCACTGACTACCCATTTATGCACTGAGCTCGCCTGTGCTCAGCCTGTTGCCTACGTGACCATCAAAGGAGGTCACAAAGCTCTCCTGGGGGAATGTTTTTGCTCCTGGTCAGGCAGGTGGTGCCAAAAAGAGGGGTTATGGTGCAGGGAGAGGGCAAGGACAAAAGCTGGTCATGACCCAGAGCATCCTCCTGGCTCGGCTCCTCTCGGCTGGCTGTCTCCAGCACAGAAAGAGCCACTTGTCTGCAGGATCAGCTGCTCCACTGTGCTTGGCTGGATGGTAAGGGAGATAAAAAGAGCTCGTGACTCTTGCAAAGAAATGGGGAAAGGAAAGGGGTACCTGGCTTGAAAGTGGCTTCCTGAGAGGAGACAAGGAGCAGGCTACAAACCAGCCAAGCTGTAACGGTGCAGTGCAGCCTGTCCGGCTGCCTGCCATCCCTGTGGCTCCCCAGGCCATGGTGGGGTCAGTGCAGGCTGGGCTCTGCATGCTGGGCTGCCAGGGAAGAAGGATGGAATCTGGTGAGTCTGGGGTTAGCAGCCCTGTCGCACAAGAAGATGCTCAGCATCATGGAGTGGGAGCTGGTTGAGGAGCCTGGCAGGAGTTCGGGACCCCCAGGGTGGATAGGATGTGGCTGCAGGGCTGGGGGTGAGAGAGGCTGGGATCAACCCTCCCCTGCACATCACACAGTGGTGCTGCTCAGGGCAAGCCAGCCAGGAACCAGAGGGGTGAGAAACACTCCTTGCACTGATAACACACATCCTTCCTCCTCACAGGCCAGAATGGCTCCTTGGATGTAGCCAAGGGGGCCAGAGCAGTGCTGGAGATCCCTGTCCAAGTGATGGTTGGACTGGGATAGAGGAGCTGTCGTGAGGATGTCTGAAGCCAAGACTCCGATCTCCTCTTGCCTCCTGCTTTCCTTGCTCTCCTTGCACTGGGCTTTGCTCCAGCTGGGCCAGGCTTTTCCTAGCACTTCTGACTACCTCCAGCGGGGCTGGCAGCGCTTGCTGGAGGAAGGGGAGGGCTGTGCTGAGTGCCGGCCAGAGGAGTGCCCGGTGCCTCGCGGGTGCCTGGCTGGCACAGTGCGGGATGCTTGTGACTGCTGCTGGGAGTGTGCCAACCTGGAGGGACAGATCTGCGACCTGGACAACACCAACCACTTCTATGGCAAGTGCGGGGAACACCTGGAGTGCCGACTGGATACTGGGGACCTGCGGCATGGAGAGGTGCCTGAGCCTCAGTGTGCCTGCCTCTCCAACCTGGCCCTCTGTGGCTCCGATGGCAAAACCTATGCCCAGATCTGCAGGTTCTTGGAAGCTGCCCACGCCCACCCCGATGCCAACCTCACCGTGGCCCACGAGGGTCCCTGCGAGTCAGGTAGTGCCCCAGGAATGGCTGTGCAGGCAGTGGGGTGGAGGCTTGTGCATCTTGGGAGGGAACAAGGAAGGGAGTCTGGTGTAAATATTTCACCTGGCAGCAAATCCACAGCATCTGCAGGGACATGGCAGCACCAGGGTCTGGGTACAGGGTATCCAGCCTCCGGGGTCCCTCTCCCCCAGTCCCCCTGGCTCTGCTGCACTGGGGCAGCCCCTGCAGATCCCATGCCTGGAGAGCTCTGGGAGCAGCTTTGCCAAGTGGGATTGGGGTTTATGGGAAGCAGCAAATCCTGCTGGAGCAGATGGGGAAGTTCCAGGGAGTTGTTAGTGAATTCTTGGCGGCGGCTCCGGGTTCATGCTGGCCCAGAGCTCCCAAGAAATATGTCTGCCTCCTGCAAATGGAAACGTGGGGTGGTTTGACTTGGCTGCATGATTTCCATCTCTGTTTAAAAGCCAGCAGGAGGCTGGGGGGCAGGCAGTGCTGGGGAGGCAGTGCCCCAATCTGCCCAGTCCACACAGGTTGCCCAGTGTTGTCACCACAGCCCAAGGGGCATCAAGGTTGACTTTATTTTCTGCACATCATCATGTCCTTGAGATTTTTCTCCCAGGTATATTTGGAGGTGGAGTTCTTCCCTCAACCTATTTCTTATGCTTTGGGCCAGATCCTGGGGCAGGCGTCAGTAGGAAGGCTGGTCCTCACTCCATCTCTCCAGAAAGGAATGTGGGACCTGGAGATATTTGCTCTGTACGGAAACTGGGGACGTGCTGTCTCCCTGAATCACTGGCCCTGTGCTAGAGCCTCATTCGGCTAGAACCTCATCTACTTCATCCATCCCCACCAGCCTTGAGCTGGATTAGTGTTCTTTGGCCTTTGCCCTGCAGGAGGAATGTGCCCCAATTGCACAGGAGAGCTTTGCTTTGCAGTATTGCTGTTATTGAACTGTTCCTGCTGCCTGTGTGTCCCTTCCCCACTTGCACAGGTGGGGAAAGCAAGGCCAGGTGGGATGACAATTCCCTATGGGCTGGGGAGGGAGGCCCAAACCCAGCTGCGAGGAGGGACTGTGTCCTGGGTCAAGGTGAGGATGTGCTAGGAGTGGGAAAGGAGAAGGTCAGGGGAAGGGTCTCAGCATCTCTATGTGAGCCAAATGCTGCCACCCAGCCCAGGAGAGCACATGGGACCTGCCAAAGGTGGAACCTTGTCTGAGCCTACCCTGCTCTCCTGTCCCCCCTCCCCAGAACCCCAGATCACCTCTCCTCCCTATGATACATGGAACATCACTGGGCAGGACGTAATCTTTGGCTGCGAGGTCTTTGCCTACCCTATGGCATCCATCGAGTGGAGGAAGGATGGCACAGAGATGCTGCTGCCTGGAGATGACCCCCACATTTCTGTCCAGGTGAGTGGTGTGCCTAGGGCATTGGACATGGCCCTGGGATGACCCAGACCTTCCCAGAGCTTGTGGGCAACAAGACCTGAGGGTTGTCATCTTCTGGGGATGGCCAAGCTTGGGTGCCTGGAGACAAGAAGGCGTGACTGGAATCTGCACACCATGAGGACTGGCTGAGCAGGGGCTGGTGTCTCGGTGGTAGGAGCCATCAGCGTAGCTCTCTTTGGCAATTTTCTCTAGTAGTTTTTGAACTTACTAATGTATTTGGGAACATGCAGAGGCCATCAGCAGGCAGATCCCCACCTCCCTGCCTTTTGTTTGCTCTGCCTGCTGGCTTCACTTGCAGCAGGGCTGGAGAAGACCTCCTGAGGCCCCTTCCAGCCTGGGTTATCCTCTGCTCCCACCAGGAGATGCAGGCACTCCCTGCCCTTTTCTGCCCACCGCTCTGAGCAGGGTTCCCCTCCCAGGGTTGGCATGACCAGAGGTCAGCATCCTGCCCATGGCCAGACCCAAAATAGCCCCCAGTCTGGCATACCCAGCTATTAGAGGGTGTGGGCTGAGACACAGGGGCCGTGTACCACAGCCAGGTCCTGGCAGGGAGGAAACCGTGGTGGGATGGATGGAGAGCAGGTGGGACCAAGCAATGTTTCAGGGTGACAGGCTGGTCTCCTTCCACCTTTCTGACCTTCACATTGCCCCATACCCTGTCACAGAGTCTGGCCAGGGACCTTCACCCCGAGCAGGGCTACCCGGCCTGACTGGAGCAGACTTGACTGTCCTCCACCCCCAGCCACCGCACCATAATAGCAGCCTGCAAACACAGCTGCAGCCCAGCTGGGTCAGGAGAAGGTTATTTCTTGCTGGGGACAAGCAGAAAATAACATGTTTGTTGCCAGAGTAGTCCTGGGACCTCACTGCCTGTTGAAACAGGGGACTTGGTTTCCTCTGAGCCCTCCCAGGCTGGCTGTGTCCGCGCACAGGTAGCCCCTTGCTTCTGCCACCCTGCAAAGCAATGACCCCAGTATCCTTCTGCTGTTTGGGACCATTGTGGCACTGGGGGCACAGCTGGGAGCCTGGGGCACATCTGCAGGGTCCTGCTGAAAGCAGGGCTCCCAGGCCTTCCCAGGGGCAAGAAGATGCCCATTCCCCCAACCTCCCCTGGGTAGTGGGAAAAAGGGGGACCTGCATCCAGGCGGTCTGCACCTGTCCCCAGAGTGATACTTGGGTAGGGGGCAAAGAGTTTCCCTGGGCTTGTATCCCCCTTCCCATCCATCCCAGCCCCACTCAGGCTTTTCTGGCCCCAAGGCTAACCAAAATCTCCCCCCTTGTAGTTCAGAGGTGGCCCCCAGAAATATGAAGTGACGGGCTGGCTCCAGATCCAGGATGTGCGGGTAACAGATGAAGGCACCTACCGCTGCTTCGCCAGGAACAGGGTCGGAGAGGTGATGGCATTAGCCAGCCTGACCGTCTTCACACCAGGTGGGCACCACATCCTTGTCCACATGTACTCATGGGTACAAGGGAGGGAATGTTTGGGCAGAGTGCACTGGTATGGTGGGAGCTGCTAGCACACAGGGCTGCGCTGGGGATGCCCCAGCAAGCTGCTATGCATGGTTTGGCTTTGGTCCTGGTGGGGAAGGGGGCAGGCACCAAGCGGGGCAATGTCACATCATCGCTGTGCTGCCATTTCAGACCAGCTCAACATGACGGGCTTTTCCCTGCCGAAGCCCCGCACGACGCCCGAGGACTATGGAGAAAGTGAGGAGGACTATTACTAGCCCAGAGATGGGATGTTCAGCTGCGGAGATCACCTTGCCCATGGTGGCTGTTCCCAGGGGTCAGGGACATCTCCTGAGCACCGACCCCCAGCCCAAAACTCCTTCTCTGAACAGCCTTGTCACAGCAGCCTCTTTTTTGGGGTGGGGGACAGGGTGATGCATCCTTTTGCTTGGGCTGCTCAGGGAGGGGACACTGGCTAGTTGGTGGCACAGGGCTGGGACTGGCAGTGGCTCCACCTGGGGCAGGGTGGGTCTGCCCTTCAGCACCAAGCAGGGATGCAGTGGCAGGTAGGACACTGTGGGGACAGCGTGCTGTGTGTGACATGCACTGGGTTCTGGGGGTGCAGGCAGCCTCACTGGGAAAGGGAAGACAGGGCAGGGAGATCCATGCCCTGTGTGAAGCATTTTGGGGAAGCTGGTGTCAAGGGCTGGGACCTGGCCATGACACTCAGTGTGTCCTCCCCCAGGGCCAACCTGTGGTCCCGAGAGCAGAGACAGCCAGGCTTGTCCCCAGGACCTGTGGAACTTGCTGCTGAAACATCCTTCTGGTTTGTTTTTAACCAGAAAAGTAGTGATTTGAGGAACCCAGACACTTGTGGTTTTCAGTGCTATTTTTGCTTCCCTGGACAATGTTGGCCCAATTACCCTTGTGGTCAGAAACACTTTGGCCTTTTTCAGCTGATTTTATGCTTTCCCTACCAAGCAGCTATTTACTTTGCCATTTCAGTTAATGCTAGTTAAAATATACGTGTAGGTCAAAGCTGACACAGACCAGGTGACTGTTCTCTATCTGCAAGGATTATTGTGGGGGTGAGGGAGGGTGCAAACACTGTGGATGCTCCCTTGTCTGTGGTAGAAGTGCTTGAGTTAAGGACCCTCCTGCCCATCCTGGTGTTTGCAGCTGGTTCTGGTGTGGGTCCTGTCCCTCTCACCCCACGTGGGGATGGGGGTCCCCAGCAGACCGTCCCCTGGGCAGTGGGGTTACATTAGGCTGGCTCTTTACACCCCTGTCACTTCAGGTCCTATCCCACCTCTGTCCATCTTCATCCCAGGGTCCCTCTGAGGGAGCAAAGCAGTTTTGTGTGTGTCTGGGGAAGGACAGAGCGGCTCCCACCTCCACTGGAAATGCTCCATTTTTAAAGAAAACCCACCTGCCTCCCAGCGCTGCTGATTTAGAGCAAATTGTCATTTTGGGGGAGGGTGGGAAGGAAGCCCAGAGCAGTGCTGTGCTGCTCTGTGCGCAGACAGGGCTGGCAGGACCCTTTCCCATGGGCATTCTGGGGCTGACCTCACACTCAAGGAGGGCTTTTCACCCCCAAACCACCAGCATTTACAGGACTTTTGAGACTCGAAACCTCCCTGTGGACCAAACTGCTCCGGGTTACTCAATCTGAGCTCCAGGGAGGTCCAAAGCTGTGGAGGAAAGCCAGAGCCAGGAGGAAGGGTTTGGCCGGTTCCCAGGCAGGAGCAGGCAGGATGCAACAAGGCTGGCGGCTTGAGTGCAGTGCTGCTCTCCCTCCTGCCCTTAATTTTTTTTTTTCATTTCTTTTCTTCCTCTTTCTCTTGAGAGCTGGCTGAGACTATGCAATTACAGCATCGAAACCTGAACAAGCAAATAAAAGGGATCTGTGTGGAGTTGGCAGCGAAGCAAAATTCCTGCAGCCAGTGAGGCTGGGTCAGTCCCGGCTCCTGCGCTGCAGCCTGACGGGGCACAGCCGGCAGAGCTACCACTCTGCCTGCCTGGCTCCCTGTCCCCTCTGGCAGCAGCCCCCTTCTCGGTTGGAGACATGCAGAAGCCACCCTTAGTTTCTCTTTTCATCTAATGAAATAATAGCATTCTCTCAGAGCTGCTACATTGGATCCGGAGGGTGGTGGGAGAGGTCACAGACAGAAAAGTGCCATTGGCTTTTATTTTACTTTTTTTGGGTGGAAAACCTGCTCTCAGAGAAGCCAAGGTGTTTTCATCTGTCCTGATCCCCTCCCCGTTTCACACACAAGTTGGCCGGTGGAACTGGGCCATGTTCAGGCTGAGGCTGCCGCAGGGAAACATGAGAGCATCCCGGCGCTTCATCAGGCATGAGCTGCTTGTTGGGCTCCTCGCCGGTGCCTGGTGCTGGCCTCTGGCCAGGGCTGCCATGCCAACCCTCCCAGGGGCCAGGCTCCCCCTGTCCACCCTGCATGCGCCAGCATGAATCCAGGTCGTGCCGGATGTGGGTGCAGTATTGGGCTGGCTGAGGGGGGTTGGATGGGTCAGACCCCTGTCTCTGTCTCTCTGTGTGCTCTGCAGGGTGATACCTGGACACAGCTGGGCATCTGCATTTTAGTCTGAGTCCTTGTCCCTCTCAGGTCCTCACCTGGCCCCTGTGGTATCCCCTGTGTACCTGGCAGTGGATGCTGTCAGCTCCCACTCCTGCCCTGCAGGGATGGCAGCAGGCACATAGTGGCTGAGGGAGGGGGGAGCTTGAGCAAGAGTCCTTGGTCAAAATCAACCAAACTGAAGGCTTTATCTCCCAGTTTACCTGGATCCCAGTTCAGGAGAGAGCTGTCTGCATTACAGGCTGACATTTCAGCCAGTATTTGGGCTCCATTCAGTCCAGTATGAGGGGCAACAGAACAGCCCCAGGGGCATGGAGGGGAGGCCCCTGGCTCCCAGCCTTGCCATTTCCAACCACTTAAAAATTAAAGGAGCCAACGTAGCTACATGGCTGGAATCAGTCACTTTCACAGAGCTTAACTGAGGTTATTTGTTGGCTCTAAAAATGTTTGGTCAGCTTTGCCACTGGCTGCTCAGATGACTGCTTTTGAGGAGGGGTCCCTCCCCAGTTCTGCTAGCAGTGGCTGTTCTTCTTGGCTACGGGCACCCAGAGGATCCTAGAAACCCAACCAAACCTTGCCTGGTGTCAGTGTGATCATGCCACAACAGCGGGCAGTGCCGAATCCCTTCGCTGACCAGTTTTTGGGGTGGTTGCTACCTGGGGGTGGTGGGGCAGAGGCAGCTGAGCAGCTCCTGCCTGCCCAGCTGCCTGTGCTCAGAGCAACAGCTTGGCCCAGATGTTAGGCTGATGTCAGGGATGGGGTCAGCTGGACCAGGAAATGCTAACGTGGCCACTGTCCCTGGGCACACCAGCCCCAGCACCTCCTGGCCACCCAGGGTGAGCAGGTCACTGTGAGGCTGGGAACAGAGAAAGAGGGGCGCTACTCCTGCCAGCACCTGACATACCCTGAAGACACACTAAGGGAGCCAAAACTGTGGTTTGTGTGGTTAAAAGCCCTCTGGACCCCAGCTCGTGCAAGAACACGCACAAAGCTGGCACTGCTGATACCATCAAGTATTTTGATCACCTCTGATGTGTACTTGCATCTTGGGGTGCTATGGGGGACATTCAGGTAAAACAGACCACCCAGCCTCCAAAGCAGCTGCTTTCTGCTCCAGACCTGTGGTTGGTGTTGCACCCAGTCCCTGCTGCAGGCTGCCTGTGGGACCTCAGCTCTTCCCACCTCTCCAGACTCCAGTGTGGGGACACCATTCATGTCCTCAGATCTCTTCAGGGACCAGTGTGGGCCAGGAGTCCACCAAGGGGGTCAGCAGCTGACCCAGAGGTGACACTAGGGTGCCCTGCTCCCTGAACAGCTGATCTGGGCACCCCTGGTACCTCCCCCATCCTTGCACCCCAATGGTGCTGCCTGGCAGCAAGCACCCCAAGCAGCCACTTAGCCACGGGACTTTGTGGTCTGCAGGGAAACCCCACCAAGTTTGGAAAATAAAGATGATCCACCAGTGAAAACACACTGTCCCTGTCCCTCCCTGCCCTCAGAAGTGCCAGGCCTGGCTCCTGAGTCCAAGCTAGATGCACATCTGTGCCTTCATTCCGGAGTCCGAATTTGGGCCACCGGCGTGATTAGCCGCTAAACAGTGCCATCTCCTGGCAAAGCCACCGGCCACGCCGAGCCCTGCCACCGTGCTGGGCAGCTGGTGAAGGAACATAGGGCGTTGGGCACCCTTGAGCATCCTGACCCCCCCAAATCCAGCTCTGCCTGCTCCATGCCCTTCCCTTTGCCCCTGGCAGCAGCTCTGCCTTGCTGGGAGTGCGATGCCACCCCGAGGGATGTGGGTGCTAAACTGTCTCTTGGAATGCTCATGGGAGCCAGAGAATCCTCTTGAGAGTGGCTTTGGATGGCTACAGCAGGTATAGCTGGGATGGGGCAGAGCCTGGAGATGTTCAGCCGCTGTCCTGAGGTGTGTACTTTAAACAGTGGCTGCAGAAGGGTCCTGGCTGCCCTGACAGTTCCCACACACCATGGGTATCTCCCATGGGAGATGAGTGGCTTCTGGCAAGGGTCTCAGCAGGCCTGAGCTGAAGGTTGGTCATGCCTGGATGGAAACTGGCAGCACTGTAACCTCACTCTGCTAACAGGTAAACTGAGGCACAGAGCAACCAGGCATGGGAAACTCAACCAGAGCAAGGGAGACAAGCAGCGCGGACCAGCCAGCTAAACCCAAGACTTCTGTCCCCAGCCTGTCCCCATCCCCGGCACGGTGGCATTTTCCATTGTGCCCTCTGCATGGCACGTCTTTGCTGTGCTGGTTCAGGGAGAAAATAAATAGAACAAGACCTTTTCCCTGCCTCCACCCAGCACTTACACCACCTGATAAACAAAATGGAAATAAATCCTCCTGCGTTTGCAGCAAATAGGTCTCTACGGGGGGTTGCTTTCAATAATTCAAATGCCATTGCAGAGCAGAGCCCATGCCAATGGTTTTTAATAAACACAGCTGTAATGTGACATGCAATTTATTATTAAGCTTAAAACAGGAAGCAAAGAGTTTAATAAAAGCACCAGGTTCACTGTATCAGTCATGGCAAGCAGGGGGATGCTGGTTGCTGGGGAAAGCTGGCTGAGCTGGCTACAGGGGCACACAGAGCCAGATTTGCTTTGCTACACCGCCACTGAGCTGGAACCACAGGGACCCCAGGCAGGGCACAGGGATGTGAGCCAGACTGGGGGAAAAGAGGATTATTGCGTGGACAGGGGTAAGACATTAAATGCTGCCTGCACCAGGCTGCTGCCTGCACCCTGCCTGCTACACCTCTCACAGCTGCCCAGCCACTCAGAGCACCTTGGCAGAGCTCTGCTCTGGCCTCACAGCTTGTGAGGGCAGATTAAAGCCTCGGGCTTAGTCACTCTCACCCAAGATGTTCTCACCCACATCCCTTCCTAACTCAGCTCCACCTAGGCAGCGCTGCGCTGCTCCACCCTTGTGATCCCCGGAGCTGCCTTTAAAAGCAGGCAAAGGGGGCAGCTGAGCTCCTGGGGACAGTGTGCCTGTGCAAGGTGAGGTGCTGCAAGGTGTGGGGGACAGGAGCTGGTGGCTGGTACTGCAGCAATGTGTGTGTTGCCCACGGGGCCACATGGCTGTTCCTTCAGGCTCTGGGCCTGCTCAAGAGCTGCTGACAAGCAGAATCTCTACAGAGAATCTCAGCTGAGTGATGGATCTGAGTGTGAGGCAGCTGGTGCTCTCCTGCTCAGGACTGCAGAGGACCCTCTGTGCACAGATGAGAGGTGATGTAGGTGCCAGTACGCCATGCTTGAGGGTGGTAAAATACTGGCAGAGGTTGCCCAGAGAGATTGTAGATGCTCCATCCCTGGAAACATTTGAGGCCAGGCTGGATGGGGCTCTGAACAACCTGATCTAGCTGAAGATGTCCTTGCTCAGTGCAGGGGGATTGGACTAGATGAGCTTAGAAAGCCCCTTTCAACCCAAATGATTCTGTGTTCATCCCCTATCCGGAGCAGGGCACTGCCTTCTCACTATCTCTGCTCTGGGCTTTCCTGGGCACTTGAATGCTGACACTTCCCCTGGGGATGTGGTTTTCTTGCCTTCTCTCCTTGGTCTTGCATCCTAGCAGCATTTTTTCTGTTTGGGAAGGGTCCTGGCAAACCGCAGTACCTACTGCAGAGACCAGCACAGCTGCTGGAAGAGTGATGAAAGGTGGTGCAGGGATTGCCTGTGGTGGTCCTCTATGGAAATGGGGTTTGTACAACTGCCCTGTGCTCTGGCTCGGAGAAATGGCCTTCAGGAGATGCAGGTCCCTAGATGCAAGCTTTGCTCCCGCTATATCAGACAACAGAGAGTTCCTTCCCCACTAAAGCTGTGAGAGATGGATGGCTTTGTCCCAGACTAGCCAAGGAGCAGACTGGGGCTGATCCAGGGGCTCCAGGGTACCTGCAGCTCCTTCCAGCAGAGCAAGCAGCCTCCTATCTTAAGGAGGGCTTTCCAGTCAGATAAAGCCATGCAGGCAGCCTCTGTCTTCCAGCTTGGCTGAAGTGCAGGCAGGGCTTTTGCCGGCTCTTTATCTGGTGTTGACAGCAGAGTGTTCATGCTGGGATTGGTGCTGGGTGACACTCTCTGTTTCCTGCCAGCACCAATGCCTGGTGGAGCCTGTTTAAAGGACTTTAACTTGCAATCCTTGAGATTGCTTTTTTTTTTCTTCCCTTCAGCTGTGTTCGCTGATGTGGCTCCACTACCCTGGCTTTAAATGCCCAAAGGCTGCTGATGTGAATCTGTGTCCAATACTGAGGCTGCAAGTGGGTTGTTGAACCTGAATCCAGTGAAGGGACATGGTGTCTTGCTTATCCTCCTGAGGTGACTATCCCTGGGCAGGGCCATCAGGAAGGCCCCCACAGCTCTCCATGTGGAGGAATTGAGGAGGCCTGGGGGTGTTCATTGTAACAAAGATGGTTTTTGTCCTTCACTCCTGTTCAGCTGGGGGAAGGACTTGCCCTTGGTGGTATGTGGAGATGATCCTGGTTATATCTCAGTATGTGTGCTTGTCTGATGTCTCAAGTCCACTCCCTGTGCGAAGCACCACGCTCCTTGATCTGGGCTTTCCATGTGGGGCTGAAGTGTGGGACCAGGATTTGACCCCATGGAGAGAGGGAGATGAACTGGAGCAAGGCAATAGCCTGTGCCTGGGCACAACCTGCGGAGACAACAGGTACCCTTTGGGGCGGGTTATCTCAGCAGCAAGGAGGTGTTCAGCAGGGACCTGCCTTATCACAGGGCTGGTTGCTGTCTCTCCTCGCAGCCCTTTCTGCCTGGGGGCTGCTCTCTGTCACTTCTCTGCTCCGTAACAGCCGGAGGCAGGCGGAAATGGAAGCTCCTCTGTCTGGTCCCTGCTGGAGAGCGTTGTTTTGGAAGTGGGGGGGGGTATCTGGCTTGCAATTACTGTGCCTTTGGCTTGGCAGGCCTGAAAGTGTGAGTGATGGGGGCTCTGCAGAGCAGCCCCTGAGTCTTGGTGGGTGGGGAATGCTCAGACCCATCAGCAGCCTCTCCAACTGACTGGTCTCAATCGGTTTGGGAATGCAGGAGGGGAGCATGGGACAACAACTTTGACCTACTAGTGAGCACCCCCAAAAAATTCACTCAGTTGGATGCTCACATCCAAACACAGCCCTAGCCTTCGCCTTTAATCACCTCTCTCTCTTAGCTATGGCTAGGAGAAAAGGCAGAAGCAGTGGGAGACTCACGCCTCCTGTGCCCGTCCACACTTCTTGCTTTGCAGCTGCATGTTGCTGTATGCAGGGGAGAGCTGGGGTGGCTGTTCAGCATCTCTCCAGGGCATCTGCTGGAGCCAGTCCTTCCCTTCAGGAGAGCTAGGGTAGGGAGGAGGGAAAAAAAAAAAAAAATGTTGTTATTGCATCTTGGCTGGGGCTGGTGGGACCAAGAGGGTCTTGGGAGCCCTGGTATTCTGTGTTCTGCAAGTGCAGCTGCAGTCAGTGGGTTGAAGCTGCTGTGCCTGTAGATAACAAACCATCAGCCATTGGGCTGCTGGATGGGACCAGAACTTCCCTCTCAAGCATTTTGGGAGGGAGGACGCTGTCTGCCCTGCCCAAGGGTGGAGGTGCCAGAAACAAGTGATGATTCTGATTTCAGCTCAAGAGACCTCACTTTAAATATGAGGAAAGGGCCAAAAGCACTGAGTGCATTAAGATGGTGTCCTCAGGAGTCATCCCAAATTCCAGTGCTCTCCTACCTCCAGTTTACTCTGGCCGTGGAGTAGGAAGGGTTAAGCTGCAGGTCTCAGCAAACAAGTGCTCTCCAAAAAAACCAGCCAGGCTACCCAAATGTTGGCCTCCCCTCTGCCCCCACCCTTATCCATCTCTCTTATCTGCCCTGGGCAAGAGCAGGGCATTTCCCTTCCTCGGACTGACAAGGACCAGAGCTGGCGACGGGCGGAAGCTGGAGCTGCCTGTGCACAGGACTTGGGGAGGCCATGGCCATGGTGTCCCGGCTGCGGGGTGGCCTCTGTAGCTGCAGGTCAGAGATGTGGAAGGACGATACTGTCCACTGTCAGACTGGACTCACTGAGGGAGTCTGCTGTCCCATACAGGCTGTCTCACATCCCAGAGACCTCCAGATGAGCCTCATTGATGCAGTCTGCATGTAATGAGCTGCAGGATCTCAACTCCTCTCTGGAAAACAGGGCTCATGTCACAGGCGGTGGTAGCTCTGCAAGATCTAAGTACCCTCTGGGAAATGGTATCCAAGGGCATGGGAGTCCAGTTTGGGGTGGCATCATGCAAGCTAGGGCTGTGCTCTGCCTGTGCCAGGGGTGCAGGTGGGGCTGTCCAAAGACTTGGCAAGGGCTGTCATGTGAGCGAGGTGCCAGGGCACCTCTGGCAGCGCCGTGGGCTCTACTGACATGAGGCAGTCTTGGATGGGTTATTTAATTAAATGTGAAGGGCTCTTGCACTTCCCAAGCTGCAGTCCTCAATGCAGCCTGAGCGACTTTGGGAAAGAGATCTTTTATTAAAAGAGAGAGAGACTCCGGCTCTGCCAGGCAGCCATCAAATGGCACATTTAATTGTCTTGGCTTGTTTAGCTGTCGAGTAGGGAGGGATGTGCTCAGCTCTTCAGCCTTTCCTATATATCCTCCCTGGCAGGCACATACACTTGCCTGCAGTCTAGGTGCTCCTGGTGCCCTCCAGGAGGGCTGGTGTGGAGGAGGAGGCGGTGGGAGATGAGCTGTCCAAGGACAGCACTGGGGGCTTGCCAGGGGCTGGGCAGAGCCCTGACTTGCTCGATGCACTGATGGTCCAGCCTGCTTAGGGCTGAGGACTGAGGTTCCAAAGAGCTTGGGCATGCATCTGGGGAGATGGGAGGCTCCTGGTGTTGTGGGAGCTATCTGGAAGGCAGGGGGTAACTAAATGGCAGCTTAAAAGTGTCTTCTTGTTTATTCCCGTAGTATAAATGAAGCAGAACGTTTATGGCTCTGGAGAAGCCATCCTAGCCTGGTTGCAATATGGCAGCCTCAGTGTATAAACCACATGGCAGGCTAGCAGTAGATTAAGAGAATTGTGCTGCTCCCCTTCTCTAGGAACTTTAAGTCCTTGGAAATATCTTCTGGGCTCTGCACCCTCCCTGCACTGGGAGCTGTCCCGTTCAGGGGGCACAAAGAGGAAGAAAGAATCTCAGGGTGGCTTCGTTTTAATTCCACTGTTTTGCTGCTGGGTGATATGGAGGGATTGAACTCGGGTTCAGCTGCTGGTACCAAGCCCATCATCCTGGGGGAGAGGCTGTTTGGCTGAGTGAGGGGAAGTGTCCCTTGGGGGGAAGACACAGCCTTTCCCCCCACTGTGCAGGACCAGCCATGCCAAAGCTCACCATTTGGAAAGAGGAAGAAAAAAAAAGATCAAGAGGGGGAGGAAATACAGGCTTTTATCAAAACCTCCTACTTCAAAGTTGTCCGGCTGAAGTGCTCCCCCTTGGTTTAATTTGAAGTGATGTTTCCTTCAGCAACTGCAGCTAAATGGCATCAAATGAGGTTGAAACAGCCGGAAAGCCTGGAAAGGAAAGGCACCGTTTGGGAATGGCTCGAGGCAGATCTTCCCATTGGGGTCATCTGTGAAAGCCTTTCCACGGGGATTAAAACTTCCAGTGCTGACGCTTCTCAACCCTCAGCTCGTGGCATGGGATAAAATCTAAGCCCTTTGAGGAATAGAAACAGGGGTAATTTCCCTCCTGGATACCTGAGGATAGCTCTGCCCTTCTGAACCCGCTGCAATGTCAGTGCTCACAAGCAAAGGGAAGGCAAATTCCCAGCCAGGAGCCAGATGCTGAGTGCTGCTTTGGCAGTCCCTCCACATGGGTGAGAGCTAAACCAGATTGTGGGGAGTGCCAGGGGAAGGGGCTCAAATCCATCTTCCTGATGAATCCTTCCAAGCCCTCCTGGAGAGGAAAAGGCCAGTCCCTGCTCCTGCTGTGTGGGGAATTCCTGTGTGGGGGCAGCGGGGAAAACCAGCAACAGTGGGGCACGTGCTCCCCTGTCACAGCATCCCTTAACTACCAAAAAACTGCCTGGGAGGCAAAGCAGCTGGCTTTTCATGGGAGAGCCCAGTATGCTCCTGTCTGCTACCTAGGAACTGATTTTTCCCATCTGGCTGGAAAATGGAGAGAAGTCACTCTGGAGGCAGCTGTGTCCTGTCCCAGCTGGGAACAGCGAGGTTCGGTGACTCCTGGGCAGTGTCTGGTCACTGTGAGGACAAAGCTGGTCAACAAATGTGAAAGTTTATTTGGAGGGAGGGATGTGTCCTGGGAAACAGAGAAAGGTCATGGTCATCTCTTCCACCTCCAGCAGTCAAATAAAGCTTTTAATGGCAATAATTATCCTGGCACTAAAACCACTGGCTAGGAAGGGAAGTGAATGATAACTCATCTGGCACTGCACATGGAAGAGGGATGCTCAGAACTGTTTGTCTGCTAGGGAGTGCTCATAAGAGCACCTCCAAACCTTCTTCCACCCAAAAGACTTGAGTATTGTTCCAGCCAGAGGCTGCTTTACAGAATGAGACTTCAGAGACCTGTGATGATGACAAAGCTGGAACCCTGATCCTGCGGGGTTCTCTTGCATTAAATCTCAAGGGGGAGATGCTCAAATATGTGTCTGCTTGCAGTGATGGAAACTCCATGGAGCAGCAAGCATTTGACCATGTGCTCTTTCTCATGCTCAACCTCAGTCCGTGATGTTCGGTGAAAAGTGTCCGCCAGATTTACTTGTAGTCTTGAAGCTGCATAAAGAGGCAAGGAAGAAAAAAGCAAAGAAAGTGGGGCAAAAGAATCTGCAATTTCTCTTCTCCCAGTCCAGCAACCCCACATCCCACACAGCAGATCCATTATAGTGCTGGTAGGGTTGCTGCTCTCCCCCCTCTTTGCCGTCTTCTCTGCCTCCCCCCAGCTCTGCTCTGTGTGCTCTCAGCTGCTCTAGGATGATACAGGCGGGTGCAGAGTTCATGGGAGCTGTACCTGTGCTTTGTCTTCATCTGTCACCCCTCCTGACAGTCAGATCCATCTTAAACTGGGAGCGAGAGGGGAAAAGAGGGAAGCAATAATTAACCTCTGTGCAGGCCGCTCCTGAAATGCTGCGATCTGGTGATGCATAAGGAGACATCCCTGACACTTTTATTGCTACTCCAGCACTGTGCCGCGTCTGTAGGAGGTGATTTGGCCAAGCTGGGATACCTGAGACTTTCATTACAGTTGAAGAGCTGCTGGCACCACAGCTCTTCCCCACATTAGTGAGGGCTCTCTGCTGCCCTTGCTTGTGGAGCTGGGGGGGCCCAAGCTCACTTGGGGTATCTGCAGGCAGGCTGGGTTAGGGTTTTCATGGTGCAGTCCTCAGGGGGGCTTAGATTTAGGGGTTCAGGTTGTCTCTGATGTGTGGGTAGAATACAAGTGTGTAGGAGCAAAGCTGGTAGGGTGGTCCAGGATGGGTAGTCCCAACCACAGGGTGAGCTGCCGGGGAGCACAGCCCCAGGGCTGGGATGTGCCTGAGGTCTAGGGCAGGACCTGGGGTGTTAGAGCCTGAGCTCTCATTGCCTGTGATGGATCACAGTATCACAGTATGTTTGGGATTGGAAGGGACCTCAAAAGATCATCTAGTCCAATCCCCCTGCTGGAGCAGGAACGCCTAGGTGAGGTCGCACAGGAATGTGTCCAGGCGGGCTTTGAATATCTCCAGGGAAGGAGACTCCACAACCTCCCTGGGTAGCCTGTTCCAGTGCTCTGTTACCCTCACTGAGAAGAAGTTCTTTCTCAAATTTAAGTGGAACCTCTTGTGTTCCAGCCTGATCCCATTGCCCCTTGTCCTATCATTGTTTGCCACTGAGAAGAGCCTGACTCCATCCTCGTGGCACTCACCCTTTATATATTTATAAACATTAATAAGATCACCCCTCAGTCTCCTCTTCTCCAAACTAAAGAGCCCCAGCTCCCTCAGCCTTTCTTCATAAGGGAGATGCTCCACTCCCTTAATCATCTTTGTTGCCCTACGCTGGACCCTCTCCAGCAGTTCCGTGTCCTTCTGGAACTGAGGGGCCCAGAACTGAACACAATATTCCAGATGGGGTCTCACCAGGGCGGAGGAGAGGGGAAGGAGGACCTCTCTCGATCTACTGACCACCCCCCTTGTAATACACCCAAGGATGCCATTGGCCTTCCTGGCCACAAGGGCACAGTGCTGGCTCATGGTCATCCTGTTGTCCACCAGGACCCCCAGGTCCCTTTCCCCTACACTGCTCTCTAATAGGTCATTCCCCAACCTATACTGGAACCTGGGGTTGTTCCTGCCCAGATGCAGGACTCTACACTTTCCCTTGTTAAATTCCGTCAGGTTATCCCCCGTCCAACTCTCCAGCCTGTCCAGGTCCCGCTGGATGGCAGCACAGCCTTCTGGCGTGTCAGCCACTCCTCCCAGCTTAGTGTCATCAGCAAACTTGCTGATGGTACACTCAATTCCCTCGTCTAAATCGTTAATGAATATATTGAATAATATTGGCCCCAGTACTGACCCCTGAGGCACTCCACTAGATACTGGCCTCCAACTGGACTCCGCACCATTGACCACCACTCTCTGGCTTCTCTCTTTAAGCCAGTTTGCAACCCACCTCACTACTCTATTGTCTAGACCACACCTCCTCAATTTAGCTGTGAGGATGCTGTGAGGGACTGTGTCAAAGGCTTTACTGAAGTCAAGGTCGACCACATCCACCGCTCTGCCATCATCCATCCACCTTGTTACATTCTCATATAAGGCTATGAGGTTGGTCAAGCATGACTTACCCTTGGTAAAGCCATGCTGACTGCCCCTAATGACCCTCTTATCCCTGATATGCCTTGAGATGACACCAAGGATAAGCTGTTCCATTACTTTCCCAGGGACAGAGGTGAGGCTGACCAGTCTATAATTACCCGGGTCCTCCTTCTTGCCCTTTTTAAAGACTGGAGTGACATTTGCTTTCCTCCAATCCTCGAGCACCTCTTCCGTTTCCCAAGACTTGGCAAAAATGATGGATAGTGGTCTAGCAATGACTTCAGCCAGCTCCCTCAGCACCCGCGGATGCATCCCATCTGGACCCATGGATTTATGGATCCTTGATGGCAACCTTGTCCTGGACTGGAAAATTCCTTCCATGGGGATGTGAAGAGGCTGGAGGCTTTTGGGCTCCCTCATGGTGCTATGTCAGACTGTGACACCACCTTGGCAAGGGATGGTGCTGAACATCTCTCTGGGTTCCTGCAGGTCCCTGCCCCGGTGCCTGTGGGGCCCTGTGACAGCACCCTTGGGGTGCGGTGGCCCCACAGCCGCCTCCCAGTGACACTGAGACAGCAGTGACACTGCGACAGCAGTGACACTGCAGAGCTGACTAAGTCAGCTACACTCACCCTGCTCGGGCCTGGTAGCAAAAGAGTCCAACAATTAAAGCAGCATTAGTGGCCAAACTCCATGAAATGCAAAGACAAGGATTATTCTTCTGAACCCAGTAGAGCCTGGGGACAAACACAGCCTGACCCTGCAAGGAAAGCAGGAAAAGCTGTCCTGGGATTGGTATCTGGCTTGGTTGTCTGCTCCTCAGTCCTTCTGCATGATTGTAGGGCTGTCAGTCAGAGTGGTGACTGCATTTCATTACATACCAATGCCCATTCAGCAGATGTTGCAGCCTCATTTCGTACGAGCATGAGAGAAAAATCAATGTCAAAAGCCCTTGGCAGCCAAACCCTGGTCATGCTGATCCAAAGCACCTCACGGTCAGCCTAGTGATGTGTCAAAGTCCTGGTCCTCTGTGTATGTGTGTGAAGACTGGGGAAGGATGGGGCAGCACTGGCCTGAGCTGGGGACTGGGTGTAGAACCAGAACCTGGTGTGGAATGTGCTGTTGTGCAGTGCCCTGAACATGGAAGTTACTGTGAAGAACAGAAAGGGCTCCTTGGGATGTATCTTTGGGATAGCATCAGCATATTGTGTTTGCCCATGAGATGGGTTGCAGTGGCTATTCCTTCCCCAAAAACGGTCCTGAGTAACCAGAACTGTGAGTGGGTAGGAGCCCAGCATCAAGTCCCCAGGGTCTGCAGCAAGGGGTGGCCATCCAAAGGCTGTGAGCTTCCTGGGATGGAGGGTTGGTGGGTCAATGCCATCTCCTGGGTGGGAGGATGGAGGTGTCATTGGAGCTGGCACAGGGGAGAGCCATGGGGGGATTTCGGGTCCAGAGAAAAATGCCTTGTTTGGTCTGGTGGATTGATCCTGTCAAAATGAGTGTGAGGGCCCCTGGTCACTTTGTAAAGAGGAATCATGTAGTGTTGAAGGTCTGGCTCATGAAACTAAGAAAGGGAAAGCATGAATCTAGACCTGAATCCAAACCAAGAAAAAGAACACTTGAAAATAAAATAAATTTTGGTTTTCAGTTGTTCTAACAGTGAAGGGGGCAGAAATAAACTTATCCACCAAGATAAGAGGTGGCTTAGCTTGTTCTTGTTGACTGCAGAGAAAGATAGGATGCTTTTCCATATGTTTTTGTCATAAAGATGCTTTAAGCAAACCTGAGTTACAGCTGTTGAAGTTTGGAGGCAGACTGAAATAACCTGGCCTGGGTAGTTTCAAGGGCACCTGAAGAAGATCCTAGCATCAATCCTAGCCTTGAATTATCTAGTTGCAACCTCAGTCCTGGCAAGTTTCTTACTGCATGTCCTGACACCCAGGTCTTATGAACTGCCAGTCACATCAGTGTCTCCAGGCTATTTCTAAGGGATCTGTGAAAAGCCACCAAGAAAAACAGTGGTTTCTGCATGGGCCAGAATTTTTGGCAAATTCCTAGTGGGAACAGTCTCTGCTTTAAAGAAAACACAGTCCCTGCATGTAAGAAGCTGTTGCTCGTATCAGTTGGAGATGGAGAAACTGAGGCACAGAGGATGAGACTGATTGGTAGCAAGCCCAGAGATGACTCAAAGTCTTGTACAGCTTTCCTCTTCTAGTTGCAAAAGCATCCATTGGGAACAGGTCACTACACTGGGGAAAACCAGCCCCAAACTTTCCAGTTCAGCCTTCAAGGGGTAGTTCGACAGGGGTGGAGGGGGGAAAAAAGCTCCTGAAGACCTGAAATTTCTGAAGAGGCTGCAGATGCGGCCGTGCACAAGAGCTGCCAGCTCCCTGGCTTTTGAGCAGTGGTGAGACTCAGCCTTTTCCTGCACAGATGGGGGTTTAATCAGGCACAGTTTAAGCACATGGGCATTCAGCACTAATCCAATTTCCCTCCATTCATTAGGGTGGTTATTCATCACTCGGGAATGATGAAAGGCTGTGAATCTGCGTGGATGCTGGAGAGCGGCGCTGCTGCTGCTCGATGCCAGTGCAAAGCCCTTCCCTTACCACGGAGCTTGAGCACCGGTGGGGATGGCAAATGAGCTGCTGGGTCATCCCAACCTCTTCACAACACCAAATTGCAAGGCAGGCTTGCTCAGCCAAATTTTGGAGACCAAGTCACCTTAGGCTTGCCCAGCAATTGGATAGGGAACTGTCTGAACCCCCAGGTAATGCAGGCAGAGAGCTGCTGGGTTGGGAGAGGACCTGAAGAAATAGAAATCTGTAGCCCTGCCCTTCTCCATCAGATCTCTGCATCGCTCCTGAGGGTTAGTTGTACGATTAAGGTTGCAGGGTGAAGCCAGCCTCCCATGGCTCTTAGAGTCCACAAACCACCGTGTTCAACAAACTGGACTCATCCCTACAGAGAAAGGCCATGGTCTGTGAGACCAGAGTTATGGAGAGGTGGGTGAAGGGATGACCGGTGCCCTGGGCTGGGCAGAGCTTGAGTAGGACATCAGCTGGTACAGCCACAGGTGAGGCTGCACGGGGAAGGCAGCTGCCCTGGGCACATGTTGGTTTCTTCCAAGGGTCTGGCAGATGTGCTTCCAACTCTGCCATTCGGTGCCTGGGCAGATGGGTCAGGAGGCTGCCAGAATAGGTCCTGGCTGTGCCCTGGGATCCTGTACCTGAAAAAAGATAAAAGATATGTCTCTGTCTGTCCCTTTCCTCCATATCTGGAGCTCAACAGACTTTAGATTTCCAGACAAACAGGAAAGTGTGCACAAATGTCTAAGATGCTTCCTCCTGTCACTCAACTCCTGTCTCTGGTGCAAATATTCTGGCCATTAAAGGCAAAAAAAAATTAAGTTATGCACGATGGTTGGTCAAAATTTTTTGCGTGAGGTGAATGAAAGGGGCTGCAGCCATGGTACAGGAAGAATCAAAGGCTGTTGAGTGGATGCAAGTGTTTCCCTGATGCATTTATTCCCCCGACTCCAGTAAATGACAGTCAGTAGTATGGCTCTTCGTGGATGAGAGTTACTACCCTGCCCCAGGGAGCTAAAGGGTAAATACCAATTAGTGGCTGGAGAGTTATTGGATAATTCAGATTATCATGAGGTGCCTGGGGACCTCCAGGTCATCAGCACGGGGCACCTGGGATTTGAGCAGGTATTTTACTGTGTTCTGGAGTGAACTGATTTCCACATCCTGGCCAGAGCTTGGTCCTGCAGAACCCACTTGGGTGTCCCAGCACAGAGCCCAGGGGGAATGGGAGGTAAGAGTTGTTAACCACCCATGGAGATGAGCTCCTGACCAGTTCGTCGGCCCATCCTGTGCCTTCCTTGGCTGGAAGCTGTGTACCAACATATCCGAGATGCTCTCTCTCTGGACCTGGAAACTGAACATACTTTTGGGGGCCCTTAAATTGCCTCCAGGCTGCCTGCTGGCATGGGATCTCCTTTGCCTCCGCACTTCTTTCCTTTCCTTTGCAGGATCTCTGCTCCAAAGCACTGAACCCACAGTTCCCATCACCTGAGTTCCTCATTCATTTGGTCCCCAGCTCATGGCATCTTCCAAAATCCCCCTAGAATCCTTATAGCCCCCTGCCTACCCTGAGCCCATCACCCCTCCCTCCCCAGCATCCCATTTCCCAGATCCCGGCAAAGCAATGAGGTGCTAATGCCGGCACCCCTCTACCTTCTGAAAGAGGCTGGTGGTTGTGTTTGATGGGAGCAATCCATCTCCATCATTGTAATGACCGTTCCCATTAATCGGCCATAAACTAATAAAGTAAGCACTTTCCCCTCCATCCCCACCACCCCCCCAAACTTCATTAAGTCTTTAGTACATTAATATGTCTTACTTAGTGTCTGCTTTGGCCTCTGTTGTTGTTTTTTGTTGTTGTTGATGGGGTTTTGTTTGCTTGGTTTGGGGTTTTTGTATTTTTTTTTCTTTTTGTTTGTTTTGTTGTTTTTTTTGCTGTGGGTAGTATGGGTTTACCTGATGATGTTATTCCCTGCAGCCCTGAGGAAGCTTTGACAGCCCAGGTCATCCCTACGGCAGCGGGAGCATCACACGTGTTGTTGAGCTGAGAAGAAAGGGACAGGGATGGGGGTTGGAGAGAGGGAGGAATAAAAGATCCCGTACACCTCCAAATTAAATTTGTGATGCCTGGCATCAGATGGGCCCGCAGCCAGAGATTAATTCGACTGATCAAGTTATAAAGAGCGCTGAGGCGGGTAATCAATCTTGGAGCTGTCAGGCAAATCTGCAGCAGTATTAACCTGGCAGGACTCGCACACACATACACACGCAGAAGCCTTTTTAATTCTTTTCACATTGACTATTATTTCCCAGGCCTGTATATTTTGGAAGGGTTGGGGGCAGCTGAGGACCTGCGGTGCTTTGCTTTCTCCTTCCCTGTCCCCAGCAGCAATAGCCCCATACGAGTGGAGCATCGTTCTCCCTCTTGTGTGTCCACCACTTCCACATGCAAAGGGAAAGCCCTTGGCCATGAAGTTGGAAGCCTTTAGGGTCTGTTTTCCAAGGCACAACACCAGACTTTTTGCCTGATACTGAGAAGACCTGGGCTGGGTTTCCTCCTCTTCCCAGACCCATGGTGATGGCATTGCTCTTCCTTGCCAGCCCCCAGGCTGCGATTGCCCCCGAGTTGATGATGCTCAGCTCAGGGCACCCCTCCGGGCAGTCATGGTCCCTACGTGTCCCCAGAGGGTCACAGAGCCACTGAGCCACTCCGAGTCTGCTGCAAACTGTAGCTTCTTGGAGCTGTGTCTCCACAGCGCACAGCAGATGAAGGCCAGGAGCTCTATTTGGAGCTCTTCCTCAGGAACAGGGTGCAAATGGAGCAGCTTAGAAATGGTGAAAGCTGAGCAGGTCCCTCTTTGCTCTGAGCCTTGGGACTGACAACACCGCAGCAGCAGAAGAGGGCTGGGGACCCCTGTGCTGGCCAGGTGCTGTGCAGAGACCTTGTCTGGTCCAGCCTCAGAGGTGGACGGGGCAGGTCCTACAGGCTCAGGGTTGGGAGTCTAGAGTGGTCAACTCCAGAGAGAAAAAGAGACTCGCAGGTGAGAGCAGGGGCAAGTCCAGCCAGAGACTGGGGAATGAGCTGTTTCAGGAGGGAGCTAACATTGGGCCACTTGGAAAGATGACAGAAGGAGCAGGAGTTTGGGGTGCTCAGCCAGCAGCCCGCACTGCAGTGAATCTAAGAGACCTCCAGTGCTCTGTAGAATCATTTGCTACAAATGTGCACCCAGATACTGGCTGTTCATAGCAAATGATCCATAACATTTGGAGGCAGTGGGACCTCCCTGCATGAGAAGTGTGGTATATTGTCCCTTGATAACTCCTCTCGGGCTGGGAACATCTTCTCAGGGGATATAGTCAAAGAGCAGTATCTCCGTGCAGAGGTCACTGCAAGCAGCCACTAAAAGCTGTTGGGTTTTTTTTTTTTTTGCCAGATCAAATGCATGATTCCTCACCTGGCATCCTCCAGGAGGTGGGAGGAGACCTGGCCAGGTGAACCAGCTCATACTGGTTTGAACTCAAGGGTTGACCATGGCCCAAATACATGGGGACTGAGGGCTGGCTCTGCAAAGTCCTACTTCTGGTGGCCGGTGACCATGGGTCCTTCATATGAGTGTGAATGCTGGTTTAAAGAAAAGGCTGTGGTTGCTTCACTGGCGTGAGTCCTCCTTGTACCACAGCTCTTCTGGTTGTCCTGGCTGGCTGAGAAGCAAGGAGCCCATGCTAAGCCCTGGGCTCAGGGTCATGCTGTCCCAAGGTCCCAGTAGGCTGGCATTTTTCAGCAGCCCTGGAGTCCTTTCCAGTGCCAAAGCTGCAAGCCATCAGTGTGACACAAGCAGGACACGTGACTCAGGCTTCTGGGAACATTGTGGCCTTTCTGGGATGCTCAAGTGGATCCTTCCAAGCTGGAACAAACTGCGTGGGCAGCTGATAGGTCTCTGAGAAACATGCTGGGGTGGGAGATGGGGTTCCTACTGGAGGAGCTGTTTCCAAGCAAGGCTCTCCAGTCAAATATTTCAAAATACTTTCCCTCCCACAGTTTCCCTGCACATCCCCTTCAAGGGCTGTCAGTCAGGCAGCAATGGCCGTGCAGCTCACAGCCAGCTCCTGTATCTCTGCATCCAGCACTTGAGGGCATGCAAGAGCTGTGCTCAGCTGGGCTGAGAGGGGGCAGCTGCCTTTGGGGTGCTGGGGGTGGTTTCCCAAAAGGGGCAGGGGTTGAGGGAGGATTGCTGGGTGATGTTCTCAGTGCCAGCACTCATCCTCCACATCCTGAAGGGGATGTGGGACTCCCTGGGGCCTCCTTGCCATGGATGATGCATGTCCTGGTGGCGTCCACATCCTCCCTCGTGTCTTCCATGGAGCAGAGCAGAGGATTGCTCTTGTACTCCATGCTGAGCAGGTGTCCTCTCTGCTCAGAGCATATGACTGCAGCCATTCCCCCACCTCCTGTTCCCATGGCCCCATCGCTGCTGTCCTGCAAAGCTCTGATTGATGCTGCAGCTCCATCCCCTGGATCCTCTGACAAACACCTGTATCCTCCACCGGCTGTGCCGACCCCGCAGGCTCGCAGGGCTGCAGGCAAGAGGCTGCATCCTGGTGCCAACTCTGCTCCCACTCAGCTCATGCTGGTGGATTTTGGAGCTGTTTGGTGCCAAAGTTTTCTCCAATTAATCTTCTCCTTCCCTGGCTCCCTCCCCTCCTTGCTGGGCCATATCTTGGGGAGGATCCATTGATCTCAGAAGTGCCCAACAGAGCATCTGGAGCTCAGGCTAGGCTGCATTTCCAAGCATCTTCTGCAGGTTCCTGGGTACTGGTGTGGTTGCTGTCTTCATATTTGATGGGGTTATTAGCACAGGGAGAGGGAAAAAAAAACCCCACTAATTGATCTGCTAATAAAGTTAATAGAAGCTCTTATGAGCTTGTCCATTAAGAATAATTAAGGAAGGGTGA
Source organism: Patagioenas fasciata (assembly GCF_037038585.1). Taxonomy (NCBI): domain Eukaryota; kingdom Metazoa; phylum Chordata; class Aves; order Columbiformes; family Columbidae; genus Patagioenas; species Patagioenas fasciata. The sequence goes on along the minus strand of NC_092527.1, from coordinate 28,977,055 downwards.
GTGAAGGGAGGAGAGTGAATTCCCCTGAAGCTGGGGCAGGCTGGCTGGCTTGATGGGGGTTTAAAGAATCCCTTCCACCCCACAACCCCTGCTCTTGGCCTTCACCCCCAAATGGTCTCTTGTCCCTGCTCCCAAGGTCCCAGGCATGTCCAACTTCTCCATCTGGGACTGGGGCAGCCAGGAGCATGGGTCACTCTGGACCTGGGAGGAGTGAAGCTGGGGTCCTCGCTACTGGTATCCAGGCAAGGCTGAGGTCCTGTGGGAAGTTGTTGGGGGCAGGGACTGGAGATGATGGGGGTCTTATTCCAAAGATCTTTCAGCAAAAGGTGAAGACCGGTTTTTGCCAGGCTTTTCAGAGATGCCAGGATACTCTGTCTCACCAGCTGACTTGGCAGGAGCAGCATCCTTGTGCTGAGCTACAGCTTCTGCAGACTGTTTAAGCTGGGAAGGACCAGGAAGCATCCTGGGCTGGAGACAGGATGGCTGAGCTCTGGCATGGAGAAAAAAGCCAACCTCCAAGCAGCTGGTAAATACAATTGTTGAAAGAAGAAAAGAGCAGCTCGACGGGGTCAGGGGTTAATACCAGCAGGGCTGCTACTACAAATGGCAGGGAAAACAGGTGGAATTTCAGCAACCAATAACAGGGGTAAGTGTGGACAGGTGTGTGGTGGGGCTGTGAGCTGGCAGCGGTAGGACCAGCCTGGCTGTGGGGTATGGGGCTGCTGAGTATCCAAGGTCAATGGGGAGTGAGCCCCCACTCCATCCCTTCCTGTGGAATGTCAGGCAGCGTGGCACATGCTGCCCATGACATGGCCTCCCTGAACTCCCGCAGACAGTCTCCCCTGCTTTCCCAGGGCTTGTTGTAGGGATGTGCCCAGCTTGGTGGATGCTGCAAGTTACCAGCACTGAGCTGAATTCCAGGAAGCTGAGCAGAATATGCCAAGTAAACAAGGAATTCAGAGGATGAGCGCGATGCTGCCGTTTCATCTGCAGCAAATAGCAGTGTCCCAGCTGCCAGGCAGTGAAAGTACCTGGGGACCCTCAACAGTGCTGGCCCCAGCTGCTGACAAGCCTTGAAATGGGGCTGGAGGGAGAAAGTAGGGACCTACCTTCTCCTACGGCTCTGCGCCCACAGAGGCATGCAGGTGAGCTACCCCAAAAGGGGAGCAAAGCTTCCCCTGACTCCCACCTCCTCTGACTGCTCCTGGCTGGCTCCCAACCCATCCGTTTGCAACCAGCCGGGACATGCAGCTGGGCTGGGCTGTGAGGCAGGTGGATGCAGGCTTGATTTGAGTGGCAGGTGGATTTTGCCGTGGGCACCAAAACACAGACACCAGGTACTGAGGCTGGACTGGCTCTGCCCAATGGTTTCCCCAACCTGGATCCCTCTTCATCGCCCTGCCCTTGACTTTGCAGCTCAGCCCTCATGTTCTCTGCCCATCTCTGGAGCACCCTGTGGACATAGCACCATGTCTATGGGTTTCCAGGCATCTCTGCCAACCAAACCCACATGCAGCACAGACTTCTGTCCTGCTTGTACCACACAAAGAGTGACTTAATTGTTGTGTGAGTGGCATGGCAGCTCTAAGGCTCTCTGCCATGGGGAGAGATGGGCTGGCTTCTCCCATCAGCAGGATGCAAGGAGGAGCTTTGGCAGTAGGGCAGGATGTGGAAGGTGCAGCCTGGAGCATGCAACCCAGCCCAGGCTGCCTGCATGCAGTGTCCATGGGAGGATGATGTCTGCCCTGCTGCCCCCCAAACCGATGCAGTGGGCAATGCTGGCTGTGTTTGTTTGCTTTGAGAAAAAGAGTGAAACCAGATCCAGCCGTGCTGCTGTTTGTGGCGAGGCCCTGACCCAAACACAGGGGACATGGTAAACAGCGGCGGGAGGCCAGTGCTCATGGGAGAGACTGTGTCCTTCCTGCAAGTGCCTTGGCCACAGGGAAGTGTCCCCACACTGCTTCCATCCATCTCTACCCCTCCTAGCCCACTCTGCAACACTTCTGTGTCCTGTCTGGAGCAGAAAATCCCATTTGCTGGTGACTTTGTAGCACTGCCACATGATGTGCCAGATACTAACATGAGCATGGGGGCCAGGCTGGTGGCGTGACCCTGGAGAGGTCCTTGGACTCTCCCACTGATTTAGTCAATGTGACTGGCAGAGGGTCTCTGCAAGGAGGTCGGTGACATCTTAAAAGCTGCTGCAACACTAGCCGGTGGCTTGGGAACACCCATATGCTCTGCTGGGCTCTGGGGAGGGTAGCCAGGGCCAGCAGGCTCCAAATATCGATCATGACTGGGATGCTCACAGAGCATCTTCCAAGCCAGGCTGCCACAGAGAGCCATGGCCAGATGTCACTGCTTTAAACACCCCATGGGTGGAAAGAAGTGATGCCTGCTCCTCAGATCCCAAATAACCCCAATGTCTGCCATCACCCAAGGGTGATGGAGCCACTTACTGCCACTGCAGACCAGGCATGTCCTGTGTGACTGTGAAACGCCTCTGCTTGGGGGTGACACCCTTTCTCCCCTGTGAATACAGGCTAACTAATGGGGTTTGGGATCCTTCATGATAATTCCAAGCAATGATTTACATTTAATTAGCCAAATGGATATGAAAATAGACTCTGCCCAAGAGCCTACTAATAACTTTCTGTGTGAATGGCTTGGGCTAACACAACTCCTCCCTGAAAGATCACTGTGCCAAGTAGTGGGAAATGAGAGCCTGGCCAGGCTGTGGAGGGAGCTGGAGCCATGTGTGCCACAGTAAGGCAGGGGGCTTTGCCATCAAGAAGTCTGCAACCACAGCTTTTCCCCTTCTTCTTAGTGGGTGCTGCAGATCTGATGTGATTGAGACTGCTTTAAAATATGTAGTTATAGTTTAACTGCACAGAGATGACTCAGTGGTGGCTTTCCTGGTCCTAAGTTTGGTGTTGCATTAGTTAGCAAGGCCCAAATCTGAATAAACAGGCATTTTGTTATTGACGGCAATGATACAAGAAGAAGGAGTCGGGTATAACTATAGCAGAGAGATCAAACAGCAAAAAATAGTCACTGCACAGAGTCAGCCCAGGAGCTGGATTTGAACCACATCACATCACACCTGACACCTGTGAGCTTGGTAAGAGCTTGGCTATAAAAACCCCCAGAGCTTCTCCTCTTTGGTCAGTCCAGCAGGTGTAGATGCATTTCTGTAAGGCTGCTGGGCATCAGAAACAAATCAGTTGGTACCTATGGGGCACAGGAATGATCCTACCACAAAAGAGCAAAGCTCCCAGGCTAGCCTGGAAATGATGCATTATAAGAGACAGCCCTGGACGGGGTAAAAAATGGACACTTGGAGTCAGCTGTTACCAATGAATGAAAATAACATTAATTTTTTAAATTAATTAATCTTAATTAATGTTAATCAAGCCAGGATGCTGCATTTTTTCAGTTTTAAAATAGCCACTGTGCCTGAGGTATTCTGGTCCCAGGGCATTGGGAGGCTGACCTGATAAACCTACAGATTCATGTGATGGACATGACCTAAGAACCGGCTTTGCACTAAATCACAAATGCACAGGCATATCAGAATGTGTCTGATTTTTGTGTGTGTTTGTTTTCTTCACCTGTGTGAACCCCATTAAACCTGATTGAGGCTAATATGGCGTATATCCACTTGAAATCTCTTACAGTGGCCTGGGGTCTCCCCGGTCAGTCTTGTCTCTTTTTGATTTCTTGCTGCTGGGGAGCCCCCCAGCAGTTGTAATTGAATGTAAGGGCTTCTGTCCAGGGGAGCAGTGCTGCATTAATCATTGCAACCTGGCAGAGCTGCATCGATAGATCTTCCTAGCACATAAAATTACTCATGTTAATCATTGCTTTTGAGTTATCCTCTTTTCTGTCTTGTACATTAATTATTCAGGGTGGTGCTGGGCAAGGCTGGGGCAAGGAAAGCCATGAGAAAGCCCCATGGCTGCTGTGGATGGCCCTGTTCACCCAGCTAGGAGGGCAGAGTAGGATGTGGCAGGGCTCTCCCTTCAGCCCTGGGCACATCCAGGCTGCAGGAGGAGCTTGGCCAGGTTCTTTACTCTCACAAGGCCTGCTGGAAATTAATTGCACAGTCAACAGCCATGTGTTGAACTCTCTGAGCACCCCTACCTGGGTTTCTTGGGACAGGCTCTCCTCCCATCTGTCTTCGTGCTGGCTGCAGGGCTGTGTCCATCATTGGGGCCGCATTTGTTTTGCTATGGGTATTTTTCTTTAGTCCCAGTTACACTCAGGCTTATACCAAAACAAACAAGCCCTGGGATGCAGAGGTACCTGGCTGGCTCAGACAGGCTGGTGCCACGACTGGCCCCAGGGCTGATAAAGGACCCACCGTGTCGCTGCGCTGGAGTCTGGGCTTGCAAAATGTGACACAGGTTCTCTTGACAATTAATCACAGGGGAGAGAGCGGCATCAATTAATGAGTAATTGGCTTCATTTTAGGTCAGCATTTCCGGGCCAGAATTCTTTCGGCTGTCTCTCCGCTGCAAGGATGGACATCCCCATTGCAGGACCTGGATGCAAAACCGCGAGGGAGCTGGTGGACAGGAGTGCAGGTTGATCCCCCAGCAATGACAGCAAAGGGGGCTATTTCCCTGGGCAAGAAGAGATATTAGCAACAAACCCTGAGACGAGGAATATGGACCCAATTCGGTGAGGAGATGACCAGCCCCAGCTGGGCTGGGAGTGAGTGTCCCACCAGACCCATGGGGTGTTTGGGGGCTGGATGCTTTCAGGGTTGCTGTTCCCTGCATGGCCCTGTGTGGGGGCAGAGGCAAGGGCTGCTGACTCTGAATTTAAGGATTAATTGAGATGCCTTTAATGCCAGGAACTGCAAATATTTCTGCTCCATGGTTGCTTTAGGAAAGGCAGCAGTGAGGTGGCTGCTTGCAGCACTTAGTGGGGAAACCGAAACAATGAGGCAGCTTTCTTAAGATCAAAAAAGCCCTGGTGAAAAGAGGTCCTCCCAGCCATAGCAGGTGGCACAGGGGCCAGCTCCTGGGGCATCCTCAGCCCTCTCCAGTGAAGCACCTGGCTCGAAGGATGGAGATGCACATTTGTCGCCCTCAGTGAGAGCCCTTCCCAGCGACTGCCTGGCTGGGGACCGCATCCCACTGCAGCTCCAAAGCATTTCAACAGAGGAGTACAGGATGGGAGAGTAATTTGATGCTCTGAGTGTCCAGAAGAGATCCTGTTAGAAATACCCATCTGACACGCTGCTTGAGATAAAACAGGGGAGGCGGCTTTACTTTAGCTTATCGGACACGTTTCCTCCAGAGAGATCTCCATCAGCTCGGGGAGGAAACTACTGAATTTTTCTGGTTTGGCGGCTTTTTTTCCTTTTGATTTTTTTCAAGAAGAAGAAAGATGTTTGGGGAAAAAAAAAAAAAAGTTTTGTTGTGTCCTTAGTTTATTAGTGAGATAGTTCTAAACTGGAAAGTTTTTGTCTCTATTTTCTTTTAGTTCCAGAAATAGAAGATTTTAATCATTTATTTCCACAATTGAGATGAAGTAAAAAATACTGCCTGGAGAAAGAAGTGGAAGGGAAATATTTAAGTTGAAGAAGAACAAATGTCACACTTGGAAAGCTGTATTTTTCATAATTATCCAATGGAGACAAAGTGAAGCACAAGGACAACATGTGAATTTCCCCTAGTACTTCAAAGCTGATTTAATGAAATGCCATTTTTCAGGGAAAGAAGCGAATCGTCAGAAAGCATTTGCAGACATCCCCATCCCTGGGACCTGACCCCATCCTCAGGAGCTGACTCCTTGCCCAGGCTCTTCGCACATACTGGAGAAGTGCAAAAGGACCTTGTGAATAGCCCCACCCCGTGAAGATCCACTGGGGCTTTGCTTGGCCTTGCCTGCTGTGCAAACTGCTTCCCTCCCTGCATCTGCTGTCATTAGTCATTACTGGGCAGGTTTTGGGGTTTCAGTGTCCCTAACTCCCCCAGTCCTATTGCTACAGGAGAGAAGTGGCTGCCAGTCTGCTCCTCTTCTCCCAGTCCATATCCAGGCACTGGGGGTCTCAGCAGGGAACTCCCCCCCAGGACATCTCTTCCTGGGGAGGTGGGGACCCACATCTCCCCCACCCTCCAGCGTCCCTCTGCCCCTGGCCAGCCCCAGATGTGCGCACAGTGGGGCACATGAGTGGGATGCTGTGGTGCCAGGCAGTTTGGCTGCTCGTCTGGCACAAGCCCAAGGAGCTGTCATCTCAACGCTGCTGCACTGCTAAACATCAGGCGTTTAGCATCAGTGCCCCAAAACCCATCAGCATCTTCAGGGGATCCACCTTGCAAGCTGCAAGGATGAGCAAATGTGGTGCAGTGCACCACTGTCTCAGAAAAACTTCTGCAAGGCTGTGAGCAAGTTAAGTATCAGTTTTGGTATGGCGACATGTGGGGACCAGATGCTGGGGAGCACAGTCAGCCCTAAGGAATTGAAAGTACCTTCATCCATTTGACCTTTCAGTTCTTTTTATTATGATTTCTGAAAATTGTTACCACTTGTTAGTATTTTGTGAGTGCCCCTTTGCACCCTTGGTCTGGGAAATGCAGCCCTGGGATGATATTCTCCCCACTCGTGCCCTAGAACCACTATAATTCATTTTTTCTCCCAAATCCCAGCTCTGCTTCAGTGAGGAGACACTTCTCAAGCCTCCCAGGTTTTCTGTTCTCATTTTCAGCTTCGTGTTAGCCTGCCCTGGCCATCATTGAACATGATGTTTGAGTTTGCTGGTAGTCACGGGGTGTTTCTGCATGACCCTGCCATCTAAGATGGTGATGGCCTTAGAGGCTCGTGTAGGTAACAGTAGGGAGAATGCAGGCACAGGTCAGACACAACTGTCTGGAAGGAAGCATCAGCAGAAAAACCCGTCCTTGCTGTGGAGTGAGCAGGGCTAGGAATGTGCTGGACCGTCAGTGAACTGAGCCTCTTGCCAGCCTGGGAGCAGCATTAGGTCCTTGGAAAGTGAAGGTTTCCACCTTCAATACCCAGCAGCAGCGGATGTGTGGCCAGGGTGGGTAGTGCATTAGGTAGCTGATTGGGGTGGCCATGGGTGGGCAAGGTGTTTGGGGCACATTAATTTCATGGTAGGGATCAGCTTGTCACATCCTATAATGCAATCAAAGTGGGAGCACACATATCTCACTCAGGGAACACATGGAACACCCAACCAGGAGGCCTTGAAGCATCTTCCAGCTGAAAAAAAACCTCCCTACCACTGTGAGAGTTTAATCCTGCTAAATGCTGAGCACCTGGGGCATAGCTGTGCCTTGGTCCTATAACCTGCAGCAGGGGCACTGCTCCAGTTTGGCTGTGTTTTTCCAGGCTCCCCAGAGCATGTGCTGGGCTACAGACAGCACTGCTGTGGCCAGAGGATGCTGTGGGACAGGGCTGCGGTTGGGGGGTCAGGGCAGACGACCTCATGCTCCCTCCCAGCCTGAAACTCCCCAAATCCCCAGCCTCCTTTCCAAGACACTGCTGCTTTCCGTCCTCTGAAGGAACAGGAGAGCACCAAAACAAAAAGATAAAAAAAAGAAAAAAAAGCCCCTGTGGTGACAAACATGAGCAGCATGGCTGTGAGCCAAGGCACCACTCAGCTACCCTGGGGACAAGGTCGGGGAGGACCCGTGGTCCCTTTGGCCAGGCCTGCAAAGCGGGAAGGCCGTTTTTTCCGGCTACAGCATTGTTCTGCAGGACCTGAATAAACACTCAGCCTGGGGCACCCAAGTGAAGGACACATTTCCCTCCCAGTGCCTGGAGCCTTCAAGGAAACCTCTTTTGTGTCTGCCTTCAGCTGACCCCTGAAACCATCTCTGTTCCTTGCAGCTAGCGCTGCCTGCAGCAGCGCTGTGAGTCCCTGGCTGTTAGGAGAGAGTGGGATGCGGTTGTTCTCTGGCCCCTGCCTGGACATCTGGTGCAGAGTTGGAATCCGTCATCTGCTTCTTCATGGTCTACACCAATGTTAGAGGTACTTGAGAGGTACTTTAATTATCCTTTTGAATATCATTCAACAGTAAGGATTTAATAAATATTTATTGATTAATACTGCTTATTTACTACTATTGATTGTTTTGGTTTGATGTTACTTACAGGCAATGGGGGGTTGAGGGCAGCCTCAGGCACCCCAAGGCAAGCTGCAGCATCTGAAGTGAGGAGAGAGATGCTCTGCAGTGCCTGTCCCCAGGTGGGACAGGAGTGGGACAGTACCGCTCCCTGGGGCTCATGCAAGCAGACAAGGTTTGAAAGCTGCTGGTTTTGTGGCCAGTCCTGGCTGGGAGGCTGTGGATGCCCTACAGAGCTGCACCTCTCTGCTCTTGGGAGACTTTCTGTCTCTGAACCCACCCAGCAGCTACCCCAGGAGATCCAGGGCTCATCTGAGACCCACCAGGCTTTCATGTCCTGGGGATGCTCTAACTGCACAGAGGGCACTGGGCAGGGGAAGCCAGCTGCCTGCACTGGGCACAGAGCCTAGAGCTGGCATGTTCCCCTACTTGGCACAGGGCTCTAGATCTGCTTGCTGAGGCTCTCACAGGTGCAGAAGCATTTAATGGGCCCAGGACAGGCCCTGGGTCCCTCCTGGAGGGCAACAACACAAGAATGCTGTCATGTTCAGGGGTGCTGCTGTTCCACAGGGCAGCAAATGATGTGGTACACCCAGCTCCAGAGACACCAGCAAGCAGGACCTGCCAGGTGATGTGAGGGCTATATGTTTTCCCTACCATTCATGATTTTTAAAATGAATTTGTCAGTGCTTGGAAGCCTCTGCATCCCTCATTTTGTTCCATGCTGAATCAGACCTTATCCCCCTGGGTAAGAAAGAGCTGCTCCCACACAGCCTGCTTTGCTGTGCCGCACTGGTATTACCTGGAGAAGACAACACTCTTCTCTTTACAAAGGAGTTGGGAAGCACAGGCTCCTGGCCAGGGAGCAGGTTAGCAGTCCGCTTTGTGTCTGTTTTCCAAAGCACTGAAAGAGCTGCAGATGAACTAAGTGAAGGACTAAGTAAATAAAGGATTGACCTTCCACCCTGGGGGCCAGAGGGCAGCTACAAACTAGTGCTAATGTGAAATAGAGAAGCAAACTTTGCAGGCTCTGGAGGAATTAATCCTGGAAGCATCAAAGAAGGCAAAGGACTCATGTAACTCCCTGTTTGCATCAACATGGGGTGATGGCCCTGCCACCCAGAAGACCAAGCACTGGTCAGCAGCTATAGAAGGGACACTGTCAGCTCAAGGGCTGAAGCAGGTCTGCAGGAAAGGATATGGGGACATCCGCGACTTGGAGGCTTGGGGCTGCTCACACTTTCAGCGTGGTGCCCCATGGGCAGCTTGGAACAAGCAAGTTGCTGTGATTCCCACAGTGTCCTGCAAAGTCATTGTGGGGCTGCTGTGTGCCCTGCAGATGGATGGACCTGGGAGCTCCTGCTTTTATGTCAACCTTGTTGCCACTGGGAGCAGGGAACTGCTGAAAAGCTTGGGTCATGCCATACACTCTTTAAAGGACTTTCTGAAAAAAAAAAAAAAAAAAAAAAGCGCCACATCTAAATGTCTCAGGCTGGGCAGCCGATATCTCCAGTCACTTTTGGCCATACGTAAGTGGGCACATGGCTGACAGTCACACGATAGAGGCAGAAGACCACGAGGGATGGATGGTTCAATAGGAAGTGGCAGATGGACATGGCCACTGGAGAGAGCAAAAGGCAAGCGGTTAAAGGTCAGAGCTTCAGGAGCTGTCTTGAGATCCGGAGAGGAGAGCTAAGATTAGATGAGCAGATTTCGTTCTGTCTGAGGGAAGCTGGATGGAGAGATGGGGTTTGTTGTTGGTTTTTTTTGGTCTCGCATTGGCTGGGGTGAGAGGTGAGGCTCTGCCTATGTTATTAATAGTTGGGGACACGTGGGCTGGCACAGAGCATTTCTGATGAGCCCACGGGGCCCCCAAATGCTGGGTAATGCATGGCCGATAGCCAGGCAGTAATTCAGTCACAGAATCATGATAATGTGCACAAACCTCCCTAGGCCTGTTGCATTATGAATTGCTGTGAGTGATTTACACCCCGTTAGCAGCTAACCGATCTGTGTGTTACGTACAGCACAACCGGACCCTCTGGGCTACTTACAACTCCACTTGCCACCATAGTTCATCCCTGGGAATGGCTCTTCCGCCCTTGCAATTGATGCCATGGTACTGTGCTTCCCTTTCCCCTGGTGCATAAAATCCCCAGTCCCCCAAAGCCCCCTGTTAAGAACTTCCACATCTCATTGAGCTGATATTAATAGGGGGATTGTCTGGTGTCACAGCACAGACATAAAATACATTAACATTATCACATAATCTTATTTAGCAAACACTTGTGTCGCTTCGCCCTTGGTAATTGCATTTGGGAGATGCAATATTTATGAAAGGGGAGGAGGAAATGTCTTGGCTCATCTCCTCTGAGCAGTAAAAGTCCTAGGGAAAGAAAAAAAAAAAATGCTGGAAGGGTTGTGGGAGCCTGGGAAGGGGATGTCAGAGCTGCTGATTTGCTCACGGTGAGTTTGGTGTTTGTTGGGACTCTGTCTAAGCTTGAGCTCTCCTGGACCTGACTGAGGCTGGGGTGTGGACCTGGGTTTTGCAAGGTCTTCTTCCTACGCTACACAGTGTCGGACCCCAGCACCCTCCTGGAATCTCTCTGCAGTTATTGCTGTGAGGCTGCCCTTGGGGCTCAGCGCCGAGGATGCTGCCCGCTAAGCACAATGCTTGACTGGGATTTCTCCTAGGACTGAAATCCTTCCAACCAGCCCTGCATTTCTCTGTATGACCTTCCAGAACGATAGCAGGGTCTGAAGAGCAGAGTTTTGTCCTGGATACAACATCCCCGACCCTGGGAGGTCAGAGCTGGCTGTGCACCTTTTCCCCCATCTCTGAAGCCCGGGCTATCGCCACCTCCTATTTTAGAGAGAATTTGCAGCAGGGTATGAGCTGCTAGAAGTTGTCCCTCTTTCTCAGGGCATGCTGTACCGAGCTCAGCTACAGCAGCGGTACAGAGAGAGTCGGTTTGGAAGATGATCTGATGCTTCGGACAGCTCAATTATTTCGAAACCTTCAAGTACTTTCTCCCAAAAAGTAAAGCTCATTTCCCCATCTGCAACCACCCACGTCTCTTGCTGTCCCCGGTATCCACGGGCCGGGGAGGCACCGCTGGCTCTGTTGGTGTCCCGCCAGCGCCCGTTCTAGAAAGTCGCGGAGGGAGCAGTGACATAGAACGGCGACTTTACACAACACCTGACCCTCTGTACTGGAACTGACAGTTCAAAGCCGCTGGTGATGTGCGTGGCACTGAAAAACGGGTGTCACCTACCCCTTCCCCCGACTAATGTTTACACGCTCTGTTTAATTTGTTTGTTTTCTGTCGTGGTCTTTATAAGCTTGATTTCGGGATCCCACCTGAGCGGTTAGAAACAGCATCCGCAAAACCTTACAGATGGAGACGGCTCTGTCTTCTCCCCGTGTTTGCTCGGTGAATTGGAGGGCTGTAGCACCGGAAATTACAACTAATTACAGGTGAAAAATACAATTAATGCAATAGCTGAAAATGGAATTAATTAATTAAACTTACAAGTGTAGAGAATGCTATTTACATAAATTGCCGATCGTGTTTAAACCCAGATAATCTCTCGCACTCCCCATCCCCGGGACATTACTCCCCGGGGTGGAACTCGTTCGGTGTGTTACCGAGCGGGGTGTATTGGGCTGGGCGGGTTGTGCCATGGGGATAGGATTAGTGTTTGGAAAAACCGATGATCTTTCTATTTCTGCATAGTTTTCTTTTTTTTTTTCCTTTTTTTTTTTTTTTTTTTTTTGTCATGGTTGATGCCAACCCCGCTCTGTTCCTCCGCATCTTCTGCGCTGCAAACGACACTAGCCGAGTTTTCCAAGTGCCCTACCAGAACGCGGATGTATTTCTGCCGGCGAAGGAAAAGCGTCTGAACCCGCCGGAGTCCCCAGACTTCGGAGGCTGAGGGGACCTCGCGGCAGGGCAAGGATTCGTCCCCGCAGCCGCCCACCTGCATGGCAGCTGCCTGCAGCGGGGCGGGCGGGAAGCTGCCCCTCCTGCCCAGCCCTCCTCTCCGAAGGCTAATGCAAGCAGCAGCAAATTAGACTTAAGTTTACCCATTGGTTCTGCTATGATTTGTATTTGCTTTTTGCGTGCTAATTAACCTCGAGGAGGGAAAAGTAAAAATAAACGCGAGGATTTACCGAGGAGGAGTTTGAGGTTTTTATAGCTAAATCCGTAACAATATTTGCAATAATTAAGGCCCTAATTATTGGATCTTCTTGTTCGTTAGTGAAAGCCACTTTGTTAGCAGAGCCGGCAGGGCGTGCCGATTCTCTGCCTGCACGGCGTTTGCGGAGCTATCTGCGCCCCTGCCCCCGAGGTCTGCTTTTGAGACGTGGGGAACGGGAGGAGAGAAACACAAATCTGTTGGTAAAACGGGACTTTGTATGATGGGGAAAAAGGCCTTCGAACTGGGAGCGGGCAGGAGACAAAAGCAGCCGCCGCTACCCCGGCGAGCGAACAAACAAGGCAGCTGCCAGCAGCCGGGGCCGGCGAGCAGCCCTCGGGGGAGCCGCAGGATCGGGGAGAAATCAGGACCGTCACCCTCTGTGTCGCGACAGGCCTGGCTGCCGCAGGGGCCAGCTTACGGAGCAGGGGAGACTCAAGGGAAGGCGGCGGAGGGACCCGGTTTTCTGCTCCCTCACCGCACGACTGTATTAACTGGCACAGCGGGTTTAATTAAACTGGGAGTTAATTACGGGGCAGAGCCCACGGTGTCCCCTGCTGCCGTCGGTGCCCTTGGGGGTGGCGGCCAGACGCCGTTCATTAGCGGGGCTGGTGCGGGGCGGGTGGCCAAGGGGACGGGGCTAATGGGATTACACGCATTTCTGCACGGTAGAGAGTTGGGCTGCTGCCGCAGGACCAATAACTTCTTAGCAGATGCTCCTCGGGCAAACAGCAATATTGAATATTCATGCAACGCCGCCGGGCACTTCAGCCCCCGTCGGCCACCACCGCGCTCCCTCTCCTCCCGGGGGTACCCTCCGGCCGAGGGGCCCGAGAGGGATGTGAGCCCCCCGGCCTGTGGTACCGAGACGGTCAGACGGCAACGGGAGGCAGGGGGGCAGCCAAGAGAGTGGTGGATGCGGGCCGTCCGGGACTCCGCGGCACCCACGTTGCGTGCGCCCGTTGGTACAATGAATTATGACCATTCTCTTTACTCTCATGAACCCATTTTCTTCAGGCAGCCAGCGACTACAAGAAGGCGAGGGGGAAGTTTGCGGACTGCATTACTTATTTTTCGTAGAAAACAACTGCCCCCGGAGATATCGTTGACGGGGCGCGGAGCCGGCCGCCCTCCCCACCCGGGCCCTGATGCTGTCTCCCGGCCCTCCGTTCCTTACCCACCGTACTAACTCGTAGCCCCTCGATCGTTTGTAACCATAAAGGGGAGAAATATTTTTGCGGGCGAAGTTCGTGCGATGCTGCGTCTGCCGCCCGCTCCCGCTGCGCCGGGCACTTTATACTCATTAAGTGCAGCGGCGGTAAGTCATTACTGTAATAAAGAGTTATGCTGAATACAAGGGGCCACGTTTCCAAAGCCATAAATTACAACTGTCAGTGCGTGTTCGAGGGATCAACAGAGCTGGGAGTAATAATTTACAGCGTGCTTTATAGAGCAATTAAAAATTCCCCGAATGGTGTTAATTGCTTTTAATGCGCAGGAAGCACTGCCCGCCCATCTCGCGGACGCGGAGCTGGGGAAAAGCCGCCGCTGACGGAGGGACGGGGGGCTTTGGGGACCGTCTGTATAGGGTGGGTTTCGGTGAGAAATGAGGGAAACGATATTCTGCGCTGGAAAGCCTACACGGCCGCGGGAGGCCGGCTGGTGGGTGCGGGGGTCTCCTTGCTTCGCTATTGACCGCTGTCGCGACATTTGCGACATAATTCAGTGAAGGCGGCGGCGCTGAGAGGCACAACCCCGAGTGCAGCGAAGAGCGTGTCCCCCTGCTCCGGGGAGCGGTGGGGGCTGCCCGGCGGGGCCGCCCTGCCCCGAAGCTCTCTGGCCGGCTCCTGTGCGCAACCCGGGCCCACATGGCCCCGCACGGGCACCGACTCCTTCGCCGTAATTGATTTCACAGCGGTCGGGGAGAGAGAGAAAGAGCTGCGGGAGGGTGTGTGTGGCAGGGTGAATAATCAGCCGGGGCTGGGAGAGCCCCCAACCCAATGAATTAAACGAATTAAAAAGCGAGGAAGGGAAGTAGTCGGGGTTCACCCTTCTGCTGATGGGGTGCGGGTGTGTTTGTCACTGGGCAGCTGCTTGGGGCAGAGTTGCTCCTTCTCCTTTCCAGCAAACGAGAGGATTTTACAGGTTCCAGAAAGCGCTGCTTGAAGCGCAAGTTTCAGAGCAAGCCTGGTGCATTTTACTGGGACCCTGCCAAGGTCCCAGACATGGCACTTTTGTGCCTAGTCCCTGCAGGAGGGCTTGTATTTCACAGCAGTCTCCCGGCCAGCAGCTGCGGGGCTGGGAGACGGCTTGTGATGCTGAGCTCCCGGAAGCCCCAAGCTGTAGAAGAGCTCAGTGGCTAAGGGGAGTCCTAGAAAGCCAGCAAGGCAGAAGAAAATGGGAGTGGAAGGTGGAGGTCAGGCCCTGGCGGGGCTGCCCCTCTCCACTAGCAGAAGGCAGATGTACCCGATCAATGAGAGAACCTGAGAAAGGATCCCCAGGCCTGTGTGGAGAGGGAAGCCTTATGCAGCACGGGAAGGGCCCTTGTCTCCATTGCTGTCTCCTTGCACAGATATGCTAAGCTCTCAAGTGGGGCAGGACTGAACCACTGCTTTGGAAATGAGCCTGCCCAGCAGCTGCTCGAAGTGGGTGAGGGGGCACAAAAGTTTCAAGGCTGGCAGGAATATTTAAGTGGCTGTGGGTGCTTGAAGGGCATAAGATGCTCTGGGGAAGCGGAGATCAAGAATATTTGACTTGTCAATGCACTGATTTTTTCAGCAACTTAGTGCATATGTTAGCTCCTGCATTGAAGGCTTTTTTCCACCTCTGAAGAGGGCTGATCCAGCTTGTTGCTTCCTGCAGAGAAGGATTTATTTGGCCAGAAAAGAAACCCCACTGACTTAAATAGCTCTTTGGGCAAACATCTGAGAATGCCTGTCTCCTCGGGTTCTGCTTAGAGTATGGTTTTTGAATATTTTTTTTGCAGGACCTGATATCCACAGCCCTAGTAAAGACGGACAAACTCAGCCCTTGGTAGGAAGGAGAATGCTGGCTGGGGATTTGCCTCCAAGCATCAGCCAGGCAGAGCTGGCTGGCCTGGGGTGCCTCTGCCCCTCACCCCAGGGATCCATTTGTAGGATCATTGGATTCACCTTAAAGCAGGTGCTGACCCTTGTAAACTCTCCCATTGGGCTGTGAACCTGAAAGCAGCAAAACTGGCCCTGACATGTCCTGATGTATGAACTTGCAGTACTGCATACAAGTCCTCTTTAGCCCCAGAATTAGGGAGCTGGATAGAAAGGCTATATATTCATTGCCAGCGCTCTTGAGACATAGTATTTCAGAGCTTTGTGCTCTACTGCACTGCTCAAGCACCAGCCCCAGAGAGCCCAAGGGGAAGCTAAATCCAGGAGCAATTTGAACTGAAGCATCTGAACTGGGTGTTGTCCTGAAGCTTAGATGTGCAGTGCCCGAACTTCCAATGCCAGGAGCTGCATTGTTTTCCCAAGGCTGCAGGTGAAGTCTGTGACTTGTTCAGGAATTAAACCCTGGGGCTGTGCATCATCCCCAAACCTGTCAATAATTCGCATTGACTTCCGGGAGTCTCGAATCCCAGTTGAGACCTACCTCTTCCTGTCCTTTTCTTTTGTGCTCCCTGGGCAGAGAAAGACCTGACTTACTTTTAGTCTCTCTCTTGGCAGATTTTATTGTCCAAAAGCTGTTACCTTGGACTCAGCAGCCAGGGGCTACAAGCCTCATTAGCCAGCCTGGCTCACTGGTGGAGGCCTTGTGATTTCTTGATGCCAGTCACTCTGGGGCCCTCATCATCTGCTCAGCCTTGGTGATGTCTGGTGCAGGGAAGGTTGAAGGCTTTGGCCTGTATTGAGCAGGGGCTTTGGTATGCACAGGAAGCATCAGGCAGCTGTGTTATTTACTGGGGAGAGTGAAGCTCCCTGGTCTCAGCAGCAGAGCTGAGTCCCTCTGGATGTCAGAGCCCACTGGCAGGGGACTCTGTGGCATGGCATGGCATGCTCTGCTGCTTCCCTGTGGAGACAGCCTGATGTGCTCAGGGCTGGTGAGCAGGCTCTGCCCCACGTCCTCTGTGTGGGAAGGGGTTGGAGAAGAGGCCCAGGCTGGTCCTGGTGAAGGGCAAAGGCAGCTGCAGCCCTGGGGCTGAGAAGATCCCCTACCCGAGAGCAACCTCCTGGCCCCTGCTGGCCCCAGCTCTCACTCCCTTCCCTCTCGGCTCCTCCTAACCACAAGGACTTTGGTTGATGGAGCTGGCGCCAGTGAGTTCCCTGAAGAGTTCAGAAGTCAAGAAGTGAGGCAGGTACTGGGAGGGGGGGAAACCTGACCCTGGCCGGCAGGCAGGGCTGGGCGGCGGAAAGGGGGAGCCAGCAGGCTGGGCACTGGGCACTGGCTGGGCATGGGGCTGAGGGGTGGCCATGAACTGCTGCTGCCTGCTGTGCCCCCACAGCCTCCCTGCTGTGGGGCCATAGTGGTGGGTACAGTGATAGTAGTAGGTCCCCGCTGGAGATCTTTGGCTGTCACAGCAGGGTTGTGGCTGGGGTGAAGGTGGCAGGATCCCATGGGTGCTGGTGTGTATGCCTGTGTCTGTGTGTGTGTGTGAATGCACACAGCTGTGAAGGTGTGAGAACACATCTGTGTGAATTTGTGTGGGTACAGGAAGGGTTGTGTCTGTGGGAGTGGGGGAGTGAATAAGAGTTCACAAATGTAGGTGCATGTGCAATCAAATGTGTGGGACTGTGTGGCAGCATGGGTGTCTGAGAGCTTGTGATGGTGTTTGTGTGTGTGCATCTTTGTGAGGGTGAGGCTATGTGAGTGGGTGTGTGTGAGGATGTGGATGTGATAGTATGCATAGCAGTGAGTGAGGAGGTGTACCTGAGTACATGGGCACGAGTTTCTCTGCCAGTGCATTTGTATTGCATGGGGGATGCCCCAGAGCAGACTGTCTTGTGGGGCCCTCACGGTCCACAGTGAGTACCAAACTACCAGCACACTGAAGACAGAGGGCAGCGTTTGCCCCAGGCGGGGAGGAGGGGGCTTGCCGGGCCAGCCCCAGCCGGGAACGGGGAGGATGGAGTGAGCTGCCTGGTGCTGGCAGACCACAAACCAACGGGGGAACCCTCGACACTGCAACCGGGAGCTTCGGTGCCGGTTGGACAGAACCGGTCGGCAGCGACAAGGGTCGGCGGCAAGCGGCAGGAGTCAGCCATGCCCCGGCCCCATCAGCGGCGCTGCCTCCCTCCCGGCTGCGCGGAGGGGGAGCACCGACCGGCCAGGTCCAAAACAAATTTTGCAGCAAATTATGGCAGCGGTTTTATTTTATTATATTTTATTTTATTTTATTTTATTTATTTTTTTTTTTTTTTTAAATTCGAAAACACCCATCTCTCCGCGGGCAGGCGCGGGAGGGGGCAGTGGCGGAGGCGCGACAGACTGCGGGGCCGGCAGCAGCGGGTGCCTCGTTCAGCTCACTCCGCCGCGGCGTGTGCCTTTTTCCCGTGAGGAGCAGCTGGGGCCGGCCCCCAACCGGGGGAATGAGACCCCACGGGAAAATCTCCCCGGCCCCACCGCGGTTCTCCGGGGGCAGGTGTGACCCGGGCTGCCATCGCCTCCTCCCTTAAGAAGTATCTCCACGGGCCTGGGCATCCGTGGGGGGCCTCCATACAGCCCGCATGTCCCTCTCCTGGGCTCACGAGATGGGGGATCTCCCTTCTCCTCCTCCACGACTTTTTAAGAGATTCTGGCTTTTGAAATCGAGAGAACTCCTCCGGAGAAAAGGGGCACGGCCGTTTTGGGACCCCTCCAAGAGGGGATCCCCCGCACAGGATCAGCTGGCGGCCCCCGGGGATTGCGGCCCCGTGCCACCCCCAGTGCCCAACTTCCCCGCGGGGTTTGGCAGTCAGGACCCCAGCAGCCCACGGCCACAAACTCCGGGACAAAATGTCCCTCTCCGCCACCCGGTACCTGCCACTCTTTCACCCACCCCGATGCCCTGCGCGCACCCAGCTCTGACTTTGTAAGGCCGATCCGAGTAGTGATTTATTTGGGGGGGAGGAAGTAAGAGGGGATTGGGGAAGAAGAAACTCCTTTTCTCGTGTGCTCTTCTCTGCTGTCATTCACTCGGCTCCTTTCAGCATCCAGCCAATGGAGAGTGAGGGCCTGGGAGCAGCAGGCCTGGGGTAGCGTGATTGATGGGCAAGCGGGGTGGCGGGGCGATCGCACTCGCACTTCGCTCAACGCTGCGCTGCTCCGCGGGGCTCTCGGCTCCTCACCGCCCGCGGCGGCGAGGGGTCCCCGGGGCACCTTCGCGTGTGTGTTTGTGTGTCTCTGTGTGTCTCTCTGTTGGGTGAGTGGCTCCTGGCTTGGGGTGGTTTTGTCTTGTTGGCGTGAGGGTGTATGGTCTCATCGAAGCGGGACCGGTGTCCGTGGGTGGGGGCGTCACGTCTCTGCTCCTGAAGGCTCTTGAGTCCAGGGTGTGTGTGTGGCGCGGTTGTGTCTCGCGTGTGCACGGCTGTCGTGTTGTTCAGCTCTTGTTGTTTAGTTGCGCATGACTCTGCTGTTGTGTCTTCGGGTTGAGCGTGTAGCTGCCGTGTCCCGGTTCTGCGTGACTCTGCTCGTGTGCCTTGAGGTGCGTGACTGCCGAGCTATGGGACTGAGCGTGTAGGCGGCGTGCCCCCGCTGTACTCGGCTCCGTTGCGTGCTGTTGCCGTGTTTTCGGGGCGGTGCGGGGCTGTGCTGCCCTGCCCGGGGTGGAGGTGCCGCCCCGGTGCCCCGGGCCGTTCTGTACGGCTGCGCTGCCGGAACCGGACCACGAAATGGAGCACCTCGGGGCTCACCATCTGCACCAAGGCCAAGCTGAGCCCATCAGCTTCGGCATCGACCAGATCCTCAACACGTCGGAGCCGGGTAGCTGCATGGTGTCGCACCCGCGGCTGCAAGACTCAGCGGACTATGGACTGGGCTGCATCGTGGGCAGCGCCTACAACACGGTCACGGGTGGCTACGGGGCGAGCGGCGGCACGGCCGGCGCCTACACCAGCACCTCTTGCAGTATGGGCGGCCTGCCCGGCTCCTACAACGTGAACATGGCGGTGAGCATGAACGGCAACACCTTGAGTTCGGCCGGAGGGGTGATCCGCGTCCCGGCCCATCGCCCGGTGACCGGCGGCGTGCACCAGCCCCTGTCCGCCGCCGTGCCGGCTGTGAACGGCATGAACAGTCTCACGGGGCTCACCTTTCCCTGGATGGAGAGCAACAGGCGATACACAAAAGACAGGTTCACAGGTGAGTCGGGCCACCGGGACCCCCCTCTTCCCTCCCTGCTCCCGCCGTCCTGCTCCCTTCCCTGCCGCCCGGCCTCGGCGCGACAGCCAGTGCCCGCCGAGGAAAGCACGATCCGGCCGCGGGTGGAGAGGCGACCACGGATCGGCCTGGGAAGTCGGTCCCGGAGGAGACCAGAAGCAAGAACGGGTGGAATATCGGGCGCATTCAGTTCCCCCTAAAATGCTTTTTTTTTTTTTTTTTTTTTTTAGTTTTTTGTGTGTGGTTTTTTTTTTTTTCCCTCCAGCGGGAAAGGCGGGCAAGGGGGGAAACGGGACGGCAAACTCCTCGCACCTCTCGCAAGCCCTGAGCACGGCTGCCCGCTCCCCTCCACCCGACCCAACACTCGGGGAAAGTTTCCTTTAAAACAGAGGGTTATTTCGGGACCAGAGCCCAGGTCGGTGGGAACGGACCCCGGCGGACCCGGCCCTCGCCCGCACGGCAAGGCCGGCCTGTTGCCAACCGTTCGTACTGTCGTTTTTCCCGTGCATACTGTAACTGAGCAGTTTTTTCCATGCTGCAGGTTTCTGCTCTGCCTATCCCCCGCCAAAACAGATTTTTTGCAGTCCCGATCCGAGTCGAGCTTGGGCTGTAACCGCTTTCCGGACCCACCACCGTTTTTAGGTGTATCTGGGCTCGTCTTTCGCTACTAACAAAGCAATATCTCGATCAACAGGGAAAAAAAAGAAAAAAAAAAAAGCAACGAAATTGCAACGGGCAAAAAAAATTGGCACCCGCTCCCGTAGCGCCCGCACCGGCCCTTATTCCCGGGGGCAGAAACCGAGGTCAGACTTTAGCTTGGCTCAGGCATGGTGGTGGGCGAACAAACGGGCCGTTCCCCCTGCAGACACCAGGCTGGTTTTCACGGAGGCACTTCCCGGCCCGCGGCGGCTGAAACACGCTGCGAGTTTTCTCCTTTTTTTGTGTGTGTGTGTGGGGAAAAAGAAAACAAACAAAAAAAAAGAAAACAAAAAATATTTAAAAAACAACGACAAAACTGCAAAGATACAAGAAAAAATTAAAACCAAACAAAAAAACCCACAGCACAACGAAACGTAACTCCCGTTTCCAACCCGTGAAGTTATTTCCCGGGTACGAAACGCTGGGGCCGAGGACGGCGGCGGTTACTGCCGCGGCCAAACGAAATTAAGCCGAGTGCTGTTTTCACGAAGCGCGGAGCCCCGGCCCGTGCATGTCCCCTCCGCCCCTCGCCAAGCACCTCGCCGGGCAATCGGCCGCCTCCTCCGTAGCCAAAGCAGAGCGGTGCCCGGCGGGTACTCGAAGCGTCCGGCGAAGGCACCGGAGCCGCAGACGCGTTTTTGCAGCCCGTGCGCGGGTGTCGGCGGCGAAGCAGCGTCTTCGCAGCGGGGGGGTCCCCAGCCCAGCGCCCGAGAGCCGGAACCCCTCTGCTGATGTGTCGCTGCTTGCTTCTTTGCCTCTCATCCCCCCTCCTCCCGTGTCCCCCCCAGTGGCCCTCTCACCCTTCACTGTAACACGCCGTATAGGTCACCCCTACCAGAATCGCACGCCCCCCAAGAAGAAGAAGCCGCGCACATCCTTCACCCGCCTGCAGATCTGCGAGCTGGAGAAACGCTTCCACCGGCAGAAATACCTGGCCTCGGCCGAGCGCGCTGCCCTGGCCAAGGCCCTCAAGATGACGGATGCCCAGGTGAAGACTTGGTTCCAGAACCGGCGCACCAAGTGGAGGTGAGCGGTTTGGGGGGCTCGGCAGACCCGGGGGGCAGCTGCTGGGGCAGCCCCGGTGGAGCAGGCCCGGCTGCTGCCGACTCTGCTAAGGGTGGCTGAACACAGGGTGTGAGCCCTCCAAGTGCACGCATCGGGAGGTCACACGTGTGCACAATGTGGATGTGTCTGTACACGTGCATGGGAATGTGTGTGCGTGCACAGCCATGTGTGTGCGTGTAGCACCTGGGGGTATGAATGTGCTTGTAGAGGGTGCGTGTGTAGGCCATGTGGGCACATGCCTGTGTATGTGTGCACATACAGTGTGTGTGTGCACCTCTGTGTGTGCAAACATAGTATGAGTGTGTAACTCTTCACAGTGCATGTGAAGGCTCTGTGCACCTGGGTGTGCACACATGCAATGCGTATGTGTGTGTGCCTCTGTGTGAGCATGCATGTGGGTGTGTGTGCAAACTGGATTGTCTGCATATGGGTGCGTGTGCAGTGTGCATGCAGGCAGTGTGCTTTCTATTTATATGTATGCATGTAACATGAAGGAATGCATGTGTACGCGGTGTGTATGTGTGGTGGTGCTGTGGAGAGGTGCGGGTGGTATCACGGGGGCTCAGTGGGTGCAGCGGTTGCAGCAGCTCTTTCCCCTGTAGCAGCGTGCAGAAGCCCCCGTTCCGGCGGGGTGCGGCGCTCGAGGGCGGGGGACAGCGACGGCAGGACCCGTCGGTGCACGGCCGCTGGACCCTCTGGCGCCGAGGCAAGGCCTCACCCCGGCGTGGGAGCGCGGCTCCGACCGGATCCTGCTCCCGGGTCTGCCGGGATGTGGGGCCCTGCAGAACGTGAAAATTCTCACCCCTGCGGAGTTTAAGGCACCTCCTTGCCAAAATGCTCCTTTTTTTTTTTTTTTAAATTTCGTTCCGGGCGTGCGGTTAAAGCCGGACAGGAGAGGGAGAAGAGGCTGGGCTTTACAAGGAGGCTCCCGGGCTCCGTCGCCGTGACCCGGAGCTTCCCGCAGCGTCCCCAGGGGCGTCACCTCATTCCTGGGAGCATTCCCGGCCCTGCCCTGGTCTAGGGACAGGCATATTCAGGGAGGACCTGGGCAAGGGGCCGCTCCCCTGGCAGGTCAGGGGACAGGGGTGTAGCAGGGTGCTGAGCACTGGACACTTGGGTGCAGGCAGGCAGCAGCTTCTTCAAGGCAGGGGAATATGGTTTACCCGGGATCTCCCCGAGGGTGAATAGGACAGTGATTGCATGGAGATGCAGAGATTGGAAAAGAAATAAGGGACAAGGAACTTGAAACCAAGAATGTGGGTGAATCCCCCATTCAGCGAGTCCTTTCCTGAAAAGCTCATAGAAGAGCAACTCCCCAAGTGCCAGGAAGTCTCCAGCTGGAGTGATCTCTGTTAGCCAGGAGCAGAGTCCTGGAGGAGGAGCACTCTTGCCGTGGCAATGTCTTCCGACCTGGTTCCCTAAGGAAGTGAGGCAAATGTGGTTTGGCTGGATCTTCATCTGTCTGTCAATACTCTTTGCGTCTGTTGGCTAAGTTAAGTCCCCTTTGGCAGTTGAGCACAGGATACAAACCTATTCATACATTTCACCAAAAAAATAGCTGGGTAAAGAGAAATGAAATCCCTTTTCTGCTTAAGGGAAAGGCTCAGCCATGGTACTAGACATGGGAGAATCTCCACTGGCCTGAGCAGCGTGGAGTATCTGAGAGTTGCTTTAAGCTCTCTGAGGAATTTAACTGTTTAAATAAATGCAGGCTGGGGAGAAAGTCTTGCCTCTTGCCTGGGCACCTCTGCTGGAGCAAGGTGCTATGTGACCCTCTCCCCAGATTTAGGTTTTTGTTTGCGACATGGGAATTGAGGTTTAGTTCCTTCCTTTGACCGAGAAGATTTGAACCTACAAATCCCAGCCTGACATGAATGCATGAACAAGCCAGCTGCTTGGAGCAGGGAGGTGTTTGGGAGCCTGGTGGTTTTTGCTCCAGCTGGATGCTTGCAGCCACCATGTTCCCAACTGCCCTGGATATGGGACTCTCTCTGTTCTCCCAGGAGCATCTCTTCATTGTGCAGGGAGTCATTAAATATTCATAGATGCAGAGACAGAGCTGCTCCTGGGCTGTGCGGGGAGCACGATTGCTGCTCTGAGCCCACTCTTACCGGGATGTCTGACATGAAATGTTGGCACAGTGATTGGAGCAGGGATTGAGCCCTGAGCTACCTGCTCCCAGGCAGGAGCCCTGGCCACATGCTTGGAGGCTTCGGTGTACCAGAGGCCCATGACCTGCATCCAGCCCTTGCCCGCTTCCCTAGGGAAGAGACAGGGACCCCCTGCCCCGTGCTCTGAGATGGCACCATGGAGCTCAGGGCTGCCACTTCCAATCCCCACAGCCAAAGAAAGTGAGATATCTCATGTCCCTGAGTTGCTAAATTAAAAGCTGCCATTTCCCCTATCGCTGATCCACTGAAGCTGCCACGAGAGTGTTGTTTGGGCCCAGGGTGAGAGCAAGGGAGAGGATGCTTTGGGCATCATCCTGGGACCAGCCCTGTGAACTGCCCCCAGGCTTTCCCAGCAGCATCACTGAAGGTGCCAGGTGACATTCACCAATAAAAGCAGAGGCGACTACAGTCTGTAGCCTCCAGACTAACCCATCATCCAAGCAAGGGTGATTTAGGATTTTCACTGTGGATTTAAGTGTGTTCAGGTCATTCCTACCTATACCATCCCCTCCTCCCAGACAACCCAAAGCTGGGACCCAACCAGCACTGGAAAGGGCCCCTGCAGGCCCCTTAATCCCCACCTCGACAGGATCAGCTCCGCTGGTGTCATTCCAGACAGATGCGTGCTCAACCTCTTCTTAAAAATGTTCTCCACCCTGCCCAGACAGTTTATTCTGGGCTTTGATTTGTCTCACTGCTAATAATGTGTTTCTAGTGCTTAGCTGACATTTTGCTGATTTTTGACCTGCCTGCCATGGGCGTGTTGTTGCTTTCATCCAGACTCTTGTCAACTGGCCACCACAGCCCGGCAGAGGAGATGGCAGGCCAGGGTGACATTGTCTGTCTCTCAGCCATGTGGCTCTGCCAGTTGGTGGAGTCTCACCTAGCTTCTGTCCTGGGTTCCTTGGTGGGATGTTGTGTGCTTGGCTCTTGCCGCTGTGCACTGAGCATGTTTGCAGGGAATTGCACCTTTTGCAATCCCATTGTATGCCCCTTTGGGTGTTTTGGCTCTGTTTGGATTTTTCCCATGGGCAGAAAATACATCAGACTGGTAGACTGTTCCTGGCTTTCTCTGATGGGAGCAATTTTTGCAGGGGCCACTAAGACAGCCCCGGTCCCTAGTTTATGTGCCTTACTGGCAGTTTGTGCAGGGATGTGGGACCATGCTGTGGTTAGGCACTCTCTTTTCCTACTTCTCCCCAGCCCTAAGCACCCAGCACGGCACAACCCTTTCTCTGTGGAGACACCTTTCTTTTGCTTCTCCAGGCCCCCTTAACTGCTCCCTCTCTCCTAGGAGGCAGACAGCGGAGGAGCGGGAGGCTGAGCGGCAGCAAGCAAACCGCATCCTCATGCAGCTGCAGCAGGAGGCCTTCCAAAAAACTATCAACCAGCCCATCCAAGCTGACCCCATCTGTGTGCATAACTCCTCCCTCTTCGCCCTCCAGAACCTCCAGCCTTGGTCTGATGACTCCACCAAGATCACCAGTGTCACCACTGTCGCCTCTGCTTGCGAATAAGACTGGCACCCATCAGTGGCACATGCACCTTCTGCCAGTGGGACTGTACATGGTGGGACACGTGTCATCCCCAGTGGGATGTGTGACATACCTATTTGTCCCCAGAGAAGGGTGGCACCCTGTGATCCCCTGACCACTCATGAATCCCATGTGTCTGGCCAGGAAAACCCTTCATGAGGACTGAAATGAAGGGAAATCAATCGAAAAACTTTCCCTGCCTGTGGGGCTGCTGGAGCAGCAGTGGTGTCTTGCCTCCCTCCAACTCTTGTTCTCTTGAAAGTCTCTGGTGCCGACCATGAACTTGCGGACATGCTGCCAGACAAAAGCTCAGCCCTGACAGACAGGGCCGCCAGCATTCACCCAACCGGGGAACAAAAAACTTCCTTTGGATTCTGCTGGCAGTGGTGCAAAGCCTGGGGTCACCCTTATATATCCATCTATAAATATATATATATATATATAGTGTGTATATATATATATATGTGTTCTTTGGACTGGTGGCTTGAAACAAAAGGAGGACGTTCCCTGGAAAATATGACTCTTATGAAAGCCTCCTCGGGTCGTCTGTACCGGAGACGTTTAGGGATACAACAAATGGAGGAAACAGCAGCAATTTCTGCTTGCACCAGATGGGAACCCTTCAGAGCTCACCTCGCCGTCTCTCCTCCCCTTTTTCATTAAATTTTTCTTGCAAGGGGGGAATAAGAGAAGGATCTGACAGACTCCTGAGGACGGTAAATATGATATCTCAATTGTATGATGAGCCCAAACTGTCCCTGGCTGCCACAGATTCTGTACCAATCAGTGTGTATTTTAATAACGAGAAGACCTTGCTGGCAGTTTGTGGGGGTAATGCAGTTTCTTTCTGTGGATTATTTCCATATTATTTGCAAAATGTTGTTCGATGTTTTATTTTACCTGTTTCCCTTTAGAAGGCAATTCTTGATGGCAAAAAATCAATTTCACTTTCAACTGTTTAACTTAGTTGTTTCTTTAATTGTACTGAGGGAATGACAGGCAATTAAACAAAGCACTTCTGATAGCAAATGCCAGGAATATATACATATATATATATATATACACACAGTATATATTTTTCAGTTACTTGTAATCTAAAAACAGCACTGCCAATGTAAACATTCAGTACAAACAAGCAGTCAGAAAAACTATTTTCAGTGAGACTTTTAAAGGCTTTTTTTTTTAATTTATGCACTTATGAGGTGTTTTATGTGTATTCATTTTATAAAATGCTTGTGTAATTTATGTGGAAACGCAAAAGAAAAGAAAAAAAATCTCCAGGGTACTGAATAAATCATTTAAAGCCTTGCTCTTCCCTGTCTATTAGTTTCCCAAGAGGAGACAACGTATCACAGCTAATGCTGAAGCCTCTGCCACTTGTTTAAAATGAAAAGCTTTTCCATTTGACTTTGCTCAGGTCCACTTGGCTTTGGAAGCTCCAGAGGTAATTTACTGTATTTTAATCCCTGATCCTGTTAACATTTTCAGGCTTTGACCCAGCAGTGCATTTAGCACCGGCTTTAACGGGAGCCCTTCTAGAGGCCTTGCTGGGGGTGACAGGAATTGCTCAGGGGCTTGTCCTTAAACACACATTGAATTATTTCTTGAATAATACCTTGGAGTGGGGTTTCACCTGGTTGGTGGGGGGAATGGTGGTGGTAGAAAGATATTAAGGTCTGAAACTTTCTATATAAGGTGGGACTTTGATATAAAGAAATCTATGCGAGTACATTTTAGAGGCAACCTTCCAGGGATTTATTCTAAGGACCCTGTTTTCTGCTCATGCTCAGCCTTGTTTGGGAATATCGTCCCCAGCTTGGCAAGCCTTTCTCAGAGGAAAATCAAACCAGGGGGAAAACTCCCATCGGCTTCCTTGGGCGAGATTCCCAGCTTTACAGCCGGGAAAGCTGTGTTGACTTCAGCCTGGCCTTTCCTTCCAGCACTGGGAATTACTGGGTAAAGGATGTTGGAGAAGAGCACTGAAAAGGGTGGCCGGCCATGAGCCTCTGGCAGGGACCCCCTGATGTGGCCCTGGAGGCCAGGCTGCCTGTGGGACATGGGTGACAAAATACCCCCAGCCTTTGATACCCAGTGGCTGACGGTGCTCATGGAAGCGGGGTCCTCTGGGAACGGCATTGCTGGGAGCTTGTTAAGGGGGCGTATGAATAGCCTGCTTTATCCAAAATCTGTTATTGCAGGATCAGAATGAAAATGTATGGTGCTGCAGGATTTTCCCATCCCGCAGTCCAACGCATGAGTGAACACAGAGAAACATCTGCAGCAATGGAGAGTGGAAAAGCAAAAAAAGAAAAAAAAATTATAAAACACAGGAAAACAAGTAAATACAGAAAAAACCCACATTTTTTTGAGATATCTTTAAAATATACTTGATAACCCCCCCAAAGATAAAATAAAATAGCTTGTATTTTTTTCCGAGATAAATGTCACAGAAGTCCTTTGTTTGAATTTTGTTTCATGTCACATAAAGATTTTTAGGAGTTGATTAAGCTAATTATTTAATATGTGCCCAACTTTGGCTACAAATATAATGCTGGGGTTAGGGCTTACTCCTTCAAGAAGCATTGCTGTGTACAAATCTTTAATGATTTACAGTTTGTTGCAGTGTGCCTTTTTTCTCAAGGTTTCCATGTAGGAAAAAACACCAATCACAAAATAATTTTAAAATATAGGATGATGGAGCTCACTGTTGATATTAAAAGTGTTTTCTATTTTATTATTATGACACATCAATATCTTAAAATTTAATTCCAAGACAGCCATTTTATAATATCCACATTATGCAGTTCATATTCCAAAATGTTCCCCAGCGAAGTTCAGTGCATGATAATGCACATTCAAGGGCATGTGTTTAGATATAGTATTTAGCTACATCTTGTTCTCAAAACTGTTGACTTCCTCCTTATCATTTCTTTACTGTTAAACGAAAGGCCAAAAGAAAAACAAAATAAAGAAATTTTGGTATGAAATTACAATACGTGTAACGTTGAAACCAGAAAATAATCCCCTGGTCTTTCTTGTCCCTGGAACAATTGCTTCTGGAAGGGCTTTCTCTTAAAATATTTTTTTTATGGATTAATTTTTAAAACTGGTTTAGTGACAGGAGTTGTTTTTGATATCTGCATATGTGTTTCCAGTTATTAATATGATGATCTGTACCTAGACAATAAAAGTTGCCTGAAATATGATGGAATTAAATCAATAAGCAATGACATGAAACAATGACACATAATGATATGTTTTGTATACTGACATCACCTCAGCTATATCCTGGGGCCATCCATACCACGGTGAAGGCTGATTTAATTTTTTTGTATTATGCCTATTTGGGAACAGGATAAAAATTGCGTGAAGACACCTTGAAAGTAATTTCCTCCTTCCCTCTCTCTCAACATATGGTGAATCCTGAATGTGAAATGTTTTCCACTGTTTGTCTGTATCTAGGAAATACAGACCAAGGCAGAGTGAACCTGGGGAAAGCCTGTGTGACACCCGCAGCCGGGGCACTTGAGCACAGCAGGGGAGTCCACTGTGGTTGTGCACACAACTGTCACCTGCAAGGCTGCCAGGGACCAAGGGCTATCGATCACCTTGGGTTGGCTACAGTTATGCTGAGGTTTTGAAAGCAGTATTGGGGGGATAGGGGGAAGCACCTCTTTGCACGAGCAAGCAGAGTATTAAACATCTGTGAGGAGCTGGAAGAGACGAAGCCCAGCTGGACGGGCTGCGGTTGTCTGGGTTTGGTCCCAGCTCAGCAAACTATGCGGGCAGTAGGGAACCAGAGGTCTGGCCCCCATTTAGCCAATTAGTTAAGCACATGAGTCATCCAAACGAGGATCAGTTGGTTTATCTCTGTGAGAGATGGGCCCAGGGAAAGGCTGAAGGGTCTTTACTGGAGCCTCTTGCCTTGAGTGGAGCCTGCAGTTGTGCTTTTTCCTGGGCACAGGCCAGCATGTTTGGTCCATTGCAACACATCTATGCTCCAATTTCTATGTGAGAACTTGGTAAAGACCGCACGTAGCTTTTCTCATGCTGCATTATCCTGTCTATGGGGCATTTGTTGTGTATTTAATGCTATTTTCTCCTGCAGCAGCTTCTGTGAGAATCACCTGTATGTGGCATTTGCTGGAGGAAGACCCAGGTGGGTGTATGTATCCTCTAATATGGTTTGTATACTTGATGATAAAGAGAGGCTCTGACCACACAACCCCCCATATATAAGATAATTTTAACTACTTCACCAGGACTATTGATCAGTATTTTTTGACGTTCTCCCAATTAACCAAGCCACAACAACAAGAAAAAAGAAAATCTGAAAAGGGGGCTGCTACCTCTGTGCGGCATCAGCAGGAGCCCAGCCCCACGGGAGGCAGCGCTCTCCTTGCGGCCGAGGACGGCTTACATGCAGATGGGGTAGAAAACACAAACCGATTTACTGACAAAACTGAGAATGGCTTTGCTGAAAACTGTTTGGGTTACATTAAAAGCCAGCCCTGTCTGGGGGGCTGGGACAGCTGGAACTTTTTGAATCTTTTTTTTCTTCTCCTTCTGCCAAAAGCAGGCTGGCTGAGTGATACTGATTTCTTTGTGTAACAGTGAGCTTTGATGGTTGCTTATTTGAAAAACATTTGTGAAATAAGGTTTGGCATTATCAAAATATCCCAGTTGGAATTTTTCTAAGTGAAAGGGTCTCAACTTGTGAAGTACAATTAGGTTTTTTTTTTTTAATTATTTTAAACAAATATGAAGAAAAGCACACAAAGCTATAGATTATCACAACAAGCTCCTGCTGGAATCAAACAGCCCAGATTTTCTCAATTTTTGCATATCTTTTATTTGTGAGGTTAGCTGGGACTTTGATTTTTTTAATTATTGTTGTTATTGTTATCTTTGCCTTTGCTAAAGTAGGATTGAGGTTCTTTGCTCCTGTTCCTTTTAATTTATCAGAAACTCATGATTTCTATAGTTTTAAATTGATTCTATAAATTTATTCAAGTCAAACTTAAAACTGTATTCAAAGAGATTTTTTTTTTTGCAAAGGCATAAGAAAGTCTTGATTTTTCCCGGTCTAGAAATTAATTTTTAGCCTCCTGCTTTTTTTTTTTTTTTTTTTTTTTTGTTTCCAGCTAGTTGTGGTAAGCAGCTCTTAGGTGTACAGCTCTCAATTACATGCCGAACCTCCAGCTGAAACTCTGAGCACTGGAGGTGTGTGAATCCCCTGCTGCAGAGCTGCAAACCCCTGCCCTGCACTTCCTTGGGGCTAGAAATTCAGTACTTACCCTTAGCTCAGCCACCCTTTGCCTTTCTGCTTCTGAAGCAAGAGTAAAGTGAGTAGAAATAGATGAGGAGTACCCGCTCTGATTTTTGAGGAGGAAGAAAGAAGGCTTGAGGAAACTCATTTTCTCGCTGTCTGCAAAGAACATAAACCTGCTGGTCTGAGAGCTGTGGTTAACTGTCTGTCTTTCCTAGACTGCAGCTGCCTAAAAATAACAAAGCAGTGACTAAAAAAAAATCAATCAATATATGTATTTTTTCAACTACTGTTTGGAAGCAGGACAAAGATGGGGGTAGATGAAAATGTGGAGAAAAGTTTCATTTCTCGGGGACTTTCTCAGCAAGAGTACTTTTTCAAATGTTACTCTGTTTAGTGCCTGGTACCTGCTGTTGCTGATGCTCAACTTTTGGGTGTATGTCAGGGCTGGCCAGACTCTTCCTCTCTGGGTTTTCATCTAGAAAGCATTTGGCTTGTGATGCTGGTGATCACTGGGTGCAAGACCAAGCCTGAGCTCTCAGGTACGTTGGATGTAAATATGCTAAGTGGCAGGGCTTGACCCCAAGATCTCATTATGTAAAAAGTGGCAAAAGGGAAAAAAGAGGTATAGATGGAGAATGGGCTTGCTCAGGATTGTTGTGAGGGAGTGAGCACAAGTGCACTGAGTTGTGGCCAGGCCTCTGCACAGCTGCCCCGCTCCAGGGGTAAGAGCCTTTGTAGCTGATCTGGCTGTTTTCACAGGAGAGCTCTGGGACCCTGAGGGAGAAGAGAGGGTCCTTCAAGGCCAGGCTGGACGAGAAGAGGACAAATTCTGGCAAGTCCCCTAGAGCCATGATGAACCAAAAGGACACCCTTTGAAAGCCACAGAAAAAAGGCACTGAGTCTCTGTAGGCCCATGGGGGTGAATGGTGGGGGGCACCTGGGACTTGGGGTCCTGGTCCAGTGGGAGTCTGGGCTGTTCCCCAGCAGGGACTATACCTGGCCCGTCTGGCCCTGCTGTGGGTGGCATGTGCTGGAGGAACTCGCAGGATCTGGAGACGTCACATCAGGAGGTGGCTGCTGAAGCACAGGTCCTGCCTGTGGCATCCCCTAGTGACGCAGGCATGGAACACAGCGGTAGCTGCTGGGCTGTGTCCAGAGCACTGCCCTCCTTCCAGGATGAAGCTCCGGGAAATTTTATACACAATTATGACACTGTTGGGTTTCTGCCACTAACAGGCTATGCTCTCCTGCTGCTGGAGGGATCCCTGCGCCCACAGAGGGATCCAGTGCCCTGCCCACCAACATGGCTTCTCAAAGAGACAAGCAAGGGATCTTCAGAGGGGACATTCCCCACTGCCCTCTGTCCTTATGGGAATGCTCAAAGAGATCTGGCTTTCATTATGAGATGGAGTGAAAACAAATGTTGAAACCTTATCGGTTGTTATGACAGGTCTGAAACCTGCTTTGACCATGGCTCATACCACCACATCCAGAGGCAGGAGGTGGGATGCAGAGCATGGTCTCTAGGGAGCAAGAGGGACGTGTTGGTGAACCCACAACCGTTCCCACGCACTGTCTCTCCAGGCCTGGTACTTTGAGGATCTGGGGGTACGCGTACCCTTGAGCAGAGCCAAGCTGCACACCATGTGCAGAAGTAAGACTGATAGCAGTCAGGTGAGGGAGCGCAAAGCCCTGCATCGGCCCCCAGGATGCATGTGTGTGTGCGCGCGCCAGCCATGTGGGGAAGCACACCACAGCCATGGCAGAGAAAGCCTGGGGACAGGCAGAGACACACCTGTAATGTTATCCATCAGAAAGAGTTTCCTGAGAGAGCTCATGGCCACAGATTCTGCTAAAAGAGGTGAGAAGTGAGGAACAGTGTCCTGTTGTTGAATGTCTGCTGTGTTTTGGGAGTCAGTTTCTCTTCCTTCCCTGCCAACAAGTGGGATCATGAGTCCTGACTCCAGCACTGTTCCCCTTCCCAGAGGAAACCCCAACTGTGGCTGACAGCTTGACCCAAACTGGCCCTGCTGGGAAGGTGGGAATGGAGATGCACCCATACAATAGATGGTGTGGTGAGAACTGTATGCTTATTGCTTGGCAATGCTACAGATGCTGTCTCACATGGCTCTGACTTCACAGTCTTTCTTTTCTTCCTTGTGTTTCCCCCCATTTCAGTCTCAATATGCCCTAGCCTCCTCTTATTTGCCTTTATTTTAAGGACTTATGGATGTTTTCTGGATGGGAGCCAAGGGACCTCAGGCCTCTCAGCAGCAGATGGAGAAAAGGGCACCTGGCTGTCTGGTCTCCCCCAAATTATGGAATCTAGGGCAAGATAACCCCTCCCACAAGTGTCTTTAGACAAACAGGGGTCAAATCCATTGGTGGTCCCCCCCAAAATGCATGGTACCCCCCTTCACAGGTGAACCTGGTGCACGGCGACCTATAGAGCTGGCCAGAGCTGCAGGATAGTGCACACCAGCTGGAGTGAAACCGTGTCCCGGTGGCCACCTCTCCGGTCAGGCGTGCGCACCCGTGGGTGTTGGGCACGCAGGACCATGAGGACACCCTACTCCGTGCTGGGGGAAGCAGTGGGGACCGAGCTCCATCTAGGGGCCAGCGCGTGCCTGGCGCCGCCCGGCGACAGGTGCCACCCGGCATCGGCGACACGCCGTTCCCTCCCGTCCATGTCTCCACGGGTGGAGCTGCTGACGGGGAGTCGAGCCCCGGATTAACCAGGGGGGGTCTCAGACTGGGAGCACTGGAGAGGCAGCTCAGGGAGATGCGCAGCCAAGCCCCGGGTGTGACTTGTGGGACACAGGCTGTTCCCAAAGGGTTCTCAGGTAAAACCAGCACTGAGAAATTCGGAGGATGGATTCCCCTGAATTCAGTATTCCCCACCGGGATTTAGAACTGAGATTTTTTTTCATGAGATATTGCATTTCCTGATGCTTCATGTGATGGGTAGGCCTGAAGGCTGGGCAGTGTCAGCAATGGCGTGTAGGAATGAGTGTAGGGCCACTGCTTGGGGATAGCTGCCACACTGAGGACACAAAAATGGGAGCCCCCGCCTCCCTGAGCTCCAACAATGGATGGAGAAAGGAGTCTGGCTTCATCACTTTCCTGGCCCCACACCTGTTTCCTGGCTCAGGGAGTGCAGCAAGTACTAGGGTCAAGTAGGTAGGATTTTTTAAGGACAGAGGGGTGAGCAAGGTTAAAGCAGGCACTGCAGCAGCAGCTCTCTAGGACAGCCAAGAAGCTGCTTGCGTTAATCAACTCTTCCAGAAGATAAAAGTAGAAATCCAAGAAACGCTAAACCAGATAAACAAGGAGGCAATGATTTTCTCTTTGTGGCACAGGAAGTCAATAAAGCTCAATGAAACCACCTGTATTTTATTATCACATATTCATATGTTTAATGCTATTAAAACAAGAGTCTGGGGTAAGCTGCAGGTAATGAAAGTATTTAATGGTGCAGACACAAACCCTTTCTTCTCCCTCCCCAATGGTGATTTGAACCAGTTTAAGCAAATGTGTCTTCATCTCTTAAAATAATTATGTGATTTAGAGGCACTTTTCACTGGCTCACATCAAACAACTTTAATGGGGTCTGCTCATGTGTGTCTGTGTCTGTGTGTGTCTGTTTAACACGTTATTGCTTTTTAAGGCTGCATTTATCCCCCAGTATTTGCCAGAAAAGTAATTCTCTCTGAGAAACGATGATTCGTGTTCCGCCATTGCTTGGCATTTACTCCACAGTACATTTAGTAGTAAAATGGTGCCTAGAGGGCAGAGGCCAAAATGTGATCTAAAAGGATTTGTGGATTTTTTTTTTCTTTTGCCTGGTTTCCAAAAAAACTCAAGACTTTTGAGTGTACTTGCACATGTGGGTGCATTCAGATGAGTCTGTGTGTGTGTGTATCTGTCATCTTTATCTAATATTTTTTTGCCCTCTCTGGCCCAATTTTGGCCCAATTCTGGGGATTTTAGGGCTGCTCCCTTGGCTCTTCTAAAGCCCAGTCTGAGTGTTGCTCTCCCTGCCTGTGTTCTCCTCACCACCCTGCCCAAAATGGGATTTCCCTGGGGCAGAGGAAAGCTGACAGCAGTCCCTGCCAGCCTGGTATAGTGACCTTACTGTAGGTTTCACACCTTCCATTACGTGACTGGCAGATGCCCTGGGTGGGTTCTCACAGGTGACCCTGCTGTCCTTTTCCCATAAAAGCTTTTAGTCAGTGTTTGGGAGATAAGGACTGTTTTGAGGGATAGGTGAGCATGCAGGGGGGCAGCAGGAACCAGGCTGCATTCCTGTCCCCCAGCCATAGCTGAGCCAGCCAAGGACTGTTTTCCCCAGATGTTCAGGGTGATGCTGAGGCTGCTTGTTAATGTACAAAATGTGAAGAAAAGCTGGGAAGAGCAAAAAACTCATCGCGTTTGGCAGGAAGGAGGGCAGGAGAATCCACCCAAAACCTGCTGGAGTGCATCATTTCCCATTGCAAAGGGAAAGCTGTTGGATAAATCCCAGGTGAGCCCTGTTTGGTGCAGTCCTCAGTTCTGGTGAGATGGCTTGGAAGGCAGAGCGCTGAGTTATGGGCATGTCTGCCTGAAGCCACACTCCTCTGGGTAGATGCTCACTGGATGAGCTGCTTCATTCACCCATTGTGTTGGAGGTACTGGGAATCTCCCAAGCAACTGAGCTCTGTCACTGAAGCAACTAATTTCTCCTCACAGGTGTATTTGACTGCTTCAGGTAAGGGTAAAGCAAAGTGTCATATGCAAGTCATCAGAGTGGTCTGGGAACAGTGGCAGCTCAGCCACAACCAATCTGTATTTCTTGGAGAGAAAAAAGACCAGAACAGATGACGAGAGGTGCAAGAGAATGGGCACAGCAGTTAGAGAGTCATGCTGTCCATGGCATAAATTTCATGTTAACAGGCTACAGATATGGTCTCAGCAGGATGTCCCCAGTCTCAGCTGCTGATACAAGGGAAGAGATGGGTACCACCAAGTGGGGAAGCAGGAGAATGAGCGAGCGTGTTTACAGTCACAGCCTTCATCAGGCAACAGGTTCACAGAGCTCTAGCAGCAGGGCAAACTCCTCCATAGGTTGCTGGCAGAAAGGCCCCTGGCTCTGTCTGGTGCTCTCCTGACTGAAGCTGACCATGAGAGACCCCTTGTGTGCCTGCAAAAGGAGCCCAGGGAATTCTACCCCTGCAGTAGGATCAAGTCACTCCACTGAAGCAGACACCCACATTGCAAAGAAATGTCCAGGGCTTCAGTTGAGAAATTCTGGGGTACTCAGCTCTGCCAAGGCACTGCCTTTGATTTGCATGTCTCTCCTGGGACCACATAGTTTGGAGCCTGGCATCATTGGATCCCCGCAGGAGGGCAGTGATCAAAAAAGGGAGATAGGAATATGAAATGTTTTGGTGACTCATTTGGGTGAGAGATGAATGTGTGTTGTGACCAGAACAGATCCTTCTAACAATTCATCTGACCTACTGGATCTCTCAGATACAACACTTTTACCCCTTAGTTTGTGCTTCAGACAACTCCTTCCTTTCAACTTATAGCAAATCTCCTAGAGGGACACTCATGTTTGCTTAAAGGGTCCCTGTGATGTAGAACCTGCTCTCCCATTCCAGCCCTACAAGTCATCTTTCACGTTAAAAGTTGCAACTTTAACCCTAAATTGCTTTCTGTCAAATCCTGAACACATCAAGCCTTTTGTGTCACTTCAAGATTAAAGAAGCAGCTTCCAGTGAAAGTAGGTTTTATTCCCATGTAGCTTAAACCTTTTCTAGAGGAAGAAATCAGCTCAATTCTCACACTCTTTGTGTCTACAATAGCAGCAATTGCAAACAGCTGCAGTCCCTGTCCTGACATAAAGCCACTAAGAAGCACTATTACTCTCTGTTGACCTTCCAGCCATTTACAAAATCAGAGCAAACCACTCCAGCTCCTTGCAAATGGTCTCTCCTGCTCTTGGCCTGTTGTCTGCATCACCCAATGCTCAATGGGACAGTGTCCTTTCCTGCTGCCCTTGGGTGGTCATGAGGGACCTGGAAAGTGTGAGTTTCCCAGGGGGAAGAAGCCTCAGCTCCTTTGTGTTGCTCTGTTGCTGGGATTCTTCACTGATAATGGAGTAACAAACTGACACCAAGTTGCAAATTATTCATTTCTATGGTCTAAGGTGGGTTCTTTGAAGCTGTCAGCCTGGGCCAGCCCTGTGTGGACACAAGCACCTGAACGCCATGAAGTATTGCAGCGAATTGGACGTGGCATGAAACCTGGCCTCAGTTGGGCCCTGGAGATGGGCGTTTTGTCATTCCAGCATCCCCCTCAGAAGTTTGTCCCAAGACCCCACAGATGTCTGCCTCAGTGGCTATGTGGATCTGAGAAACCTTTGCCCATCTCCTGGCTGGTGGGAGGGAATGATGTGTGATTTATGGGTGTGAAAGCGACACCTGGGCTACAGTAATCCTGGGTGGGTTAAGCAATATGCACATTTATAGCAGAAAAATGCCCTTGTCCTGACAACTAGATGATGGTCTGTGAGCTGTTTGTCATGCCAGCTTCCCAGGGCAACACTGCTGCATCTTTCTAGGAGGTGGGGAGGTGAGAGGCTGGTGGGAATGGTCTGGGTTCTCTGCATGCTCCAACCTGAGGAATGCTCTGCCAGAGAGGGTCTGACCCTGCCTTCACAGTGTCAGCCTTGTCTCCTGCTCCTTCCCTGCCCTGTTGCAGCTACTCCTCTCAGCAAAACCCCGGGCAGGGGTGTCTTGGTGATATCTCTTTATTTTGCAGACAACAGCACACAGGGATAAGGTAACTAATTTGGGAAATGACTCCGGCCATCAGTTCCCTGAGTGATTTGGTGGAAGAGGCTTTAAATGTTCAGCTGAGCCTCACACACGCTCCCTGCCGTTCACATGGACTTAAATTACCCTTTTATTTTACTTCCTCCTTGTTCTCATTGCCACACCACTCAAACTAAAATTATTCGCCTACAACTGCAAACGCAGGGATATATCACCGGGAGTGCTGTAGGGCTGTCGCCATATATAATGCTCTGAGCTCAATATTTATAGAGCTACATACAGCACAAATCATATCCAGAAAGCCCGTTGAGCTGGAGAGCTAGGTATAAACTCCAGAAATATCGTAAGCCATCGCTCACAAGAGACTGCCCGGCAGACCCGCCGGCTGTACATCACGCTATAATGCCATCCGAGTCCGCACTCGGCACTGGAGTGGATCGGAGGTCACTGCCAAGCTTTTCTTCCATAAATCCTGGGTGCTGGCTCTCAGCAAGGTTAGGGGCTGGGAGAGCCCTGCTCTGAGTGCTCCTTCCTCCTGCCATCAACACCGAGTTGTCCCATCACTGTGTGTGGACATTTATATTCAGGGTCTTGTCTTCCGTTCTCCCTCTCTGCTATAGGAATCAGAGGGGTAAAGGAGGAGAGATGTGATGGATCTTTCAGCTCAACTGTGCAAGCTATGAGGAGCTGACAGTCCATCTGAGATGTTCTTTTGCTGGAATTTGGAGGTACCTGTGCCCTTCTTCTCACCCCTGTGGGTCATGTTCTCCCTCATCTCCCTGCACTGTGCAGGAAAACGAATTTTTCTCCAAATGCCGTATCAAATCCCATGTGGTTAAGGGCACCCTGGAGCCTGCCTGCCCAGAATCGGAAAAATGAGAAAACCCGTTGGTTGAGATAAAGACAATTCAGGAAGTAAAGCAAAAGCTGCCAACTCAAGTGAAGCAAAACAAGGGATTCATTCACCACTTCCCATGGGCAAGCAGGTGTTCAGCCATCTCCAGGCCAGCAGGGCTCCATCATGTGTAACAGTTACCTGGGAAGACAAACTCGTATCTCTGAACATTCCCCCCTTCCTCCTTCTTCCCCCAGCTCTATATACTGAGCATGATGTCCTATGGTATGGAAAATCCGTTTGGTCAATTGCAGTAAGCTGTCCCAGCTGTGTCTCCTCCCAGCTGTTTGTGCACCCCACCTCCTCGCTGGTGGGATGGTGTGAGGAGCTGAAAAGGCCTTCATTCTGTATAAGCACTACTCAGCAATAACTAAGACATTCCTGTATTATCAATGCTGTTCTCATTCTAAATCCAAAACACAGCACTATATCAGCTACTAGGAACAAAATTAACTTCATCCCATCTGAAACCAGGGCAGTCCTCAAAGCCATCCAGTTGTCTACTATGCAGCCACCTCCAAACCAGTTCCAGAGAAACTAGCAGTGATGGAGGTATTTTAGTTTCTGCTGTTGACAGCTACCTGTGAACACAGCCTACTCCCTTGATGTGTGGGGACATCCCAGGCTGCACCCCCACCATGAGCCCTGGGGATTGAGAAACTCCTCCTCAGCTCGTCCCACCCCTGACAACCCCAACTCTGAGACACTGGTGATCCAAACCATATTGCAGTGGATGGAAAAGATCCAGGAGATGACACCAAATCTAACGAGCAGGTGAAGGTGTCTGAAGCAGGAGAGCAGTGACATGGTGCTTTCTGCATAAACAAGCACCGCGGTTCTGCCTAAGAAATCACCACCCAGACAGTCACTTGTATTTCTAAGATTAGTATACTAGACTAGAGCCTCTCCCTCAGCAGTGTGGCAGGCAAACTCTGATGTTAAACAAAATAAAATCTAACCCTTAGCATTAAGTAAAACTCCCAGCATGATGGGTTTGTGGCTTGCAGCAACAACTCAGCAGGGGCGTGTTAAAGCCGGTCTCTGGCGAGTGGAAGAATTAAGCTTTACAAAACCCTGACGAGGCAAAGCTCCTAAAACCCAATTGAATTAAACTTAATTCATTTTCACTTAATACCCTAATAGTGCCTTTAGCAAATGAGGTTATTATTATTTTGAGGAAGAAAATGGGGAGGTGCAGTCTGGATGCAACTCACATCTCCTTAGTGAAAGAAAGACAACTCTGGTGGAAATAAAAGAAGCCATGGGAAGAAATGTGGATGGTTCAGATTTTCCATTTGCAAAGAAACACTCCAAACCAAACCAGTCTCATGTTCTTCAAGATGTGCCTGGAACTCCAGAGTGTGCAAAATTGTGTCTTTTTTTCCAGGTGCTCGGGATTTCCTGGGTTTGCCAGGGTTAGAAGCATTGGTCACATCCAGCACCCGCGGACAGCTGGCTGAGCCCTTCCTATTCCCCTCTTGTCCTGCATCTTCTTGTGCTTCTCCAAGGCATTTGAACCTCAGATGTCCACTGCTCGCTCTCCCCCTCACAGGGTGGTGTGCAGGATTTGAAGCACTGTACTCACTTCTTTTTCCATGGATGATGTGTTGGGGTGAGCCCTTGCCTTGGGAAAGCTGAGCTAACCCCTCTGCAGGTGGCTCTTCACTGTAGCAGCCCTGGACACCCAACCATACACTCGCAGTTAGACATGGCCTAACTTACCTCCAGCATTGCCTCATGTTTGCTTGTGCTTGCCCTCATTTCTGCTGGGGATAGGATTTGGCAAGCCCCTCTCTACTAAGATTTTCTTCTGCAATTGGGGTTACCGATCAGAGTGCTGGTAAGGGCATCCCGCAGTTCTTCCCCTCAGCGAAGAGGGAATATCTCATGGTCCCACACTCCAGAGAGGTTCAGTCAACTGATGCAAACAGTAAATGGACCCAAGGAACCATCCCAACCCTGTCCCAAAAACTTTCCTGCTCTGAACCTCAAGTTCTGCAAACCGGAGGGAGCAAAGGCAACTCCTAAATGGCCATGCAGGCAGTGAACTACACTTCCCAGTACGCCACAGAGCAAGATCTTCCCTCCTGGTACTAAAAAGCCTCTGTTTGATTTACTCATGCTCAATGGGGATGGGGACAGCCAGGGGATTTGAGGGCTAGAGGTAGTCATTGCTCATCACTGCATAAGCAATAGGAGGCATTAGAGCAAAATCAATTTCCTTCTAATGCAGGTTTCCTCTGTTACCACTGGCTTTACAATCTTCCTCACAGAGCTCTAGAAAATAGCCCAGACAGGCTTTGCAAGGTTGCCTCACCCTCTGTCTTGCTTGGAGGCAGGCTCTGCTCCAGCTAATCCTCTCCTGACAGACCTCCTTGTTTATCTTACTCCTAGAAATCTTCCTCTACCTGCCCTGGCTAGGACAGGCAGCTTCTTAGCTTAAACAAAAAGGAGAATTAATATTCTTACTAAGACATAACTTTTCAAAGCTCTCTGCTCTTCTCATCAATTACGACTGGCTAATTTTAGGGTTTTTCTACCAAAACTGAATGACAAGGTCCTTGGGACAGCAAGTACCCATCCTTCCCAGTTGCAGTTCAGAACTATTCCAACTAAAATCCAGCTCTGCTGTCAAATGCAAGAACTAATGGGAAAACAATTAACAAACCTGTGGAGTACTCTGTCCAAATCAGACCATCAGAATTTTGGGCTGTAGACAGAGAAGAATATGAGATGTAGGGAGTGAACTTCATCACCTATGGGGCTGCAATGAGCTATTTGCCTTCTATGTTGCTGTCTAAGAAATTGATCTTCTTGGGCATTGTTCATTTGAGGTAAGATTCCTACCTTCAGGAAGAGCCAAGGCTTGGAAGAAACAAAGATCTAGGTAGTCATTTGCCAGAGCTTGTGGATGGACTCCAACACCCAGCATGTGTGAGATCCACACTCAGTAGGAAACTGCATAGGTGGTCCTGGTGATAACACCATGTTATCTGTTCGTTATTATTTATTCTCACTTTGGGGTGATTCTGTCTGTGTCTTTACATCTGGCAGCACTAACCATCTTTTTACTTTCCCTTGAAATGTTCATGGGTCAAATGGGGCAAATTCCCTCCCCACCTTGGCCATTGTTTCTGCACCCTGGGCTGAGCAGGGCACAAGAAATAAAAAGGTAGAAGAAGTTGTTTTGTGAGCTATCTCGTGTGGGTTGTGGCTGATTCCCCCTGCAGGGCAAAGAAAGAGAGAATAAAGTGAGAAAAACAAAAACTATTAGTACCAAACAATTAAGGGCTATGGTTGAATTAGGTGAAGAACAAATAGGACTATTTGGGAAAAGCATTAGTGGATCATAAAACCTTTATTTTAAGAAATGAGAAATAGCAGCTGATTAAAGGCTGTGTGACACTGGCTTTACATTGCTGCTTGTGATGATGAGCTTGGAAGTTGCTTGGCTTCTCCAGTTTATTTTGCTGTGGTGGAAAGCACTGATGGATGAGACGGATATAGGAGCAGCAACCAGCTGTTTGTTTGCATCATCATTGAATCACAGCATAATTCAGGTTGGAAGGGACCTCACAAAGTTTCTGATCCAGCCCTCTCTCTGGGCAGGGTTCACTGCTGCTATGTCAGGTTGCTCAGTTCAGTCAACCTTTGAATGTCTCCAAGGTTGGAGATCCCTAATTCTGATCTCTAGTCCCATATTTGACTACCATCCATGTGGAAAATTTATTTTCCTAACATCTAATCAGAGTTTTCCTTGATGCAGCTGGAGTCCATTGTTTCTTGTGTCCATTGCCCCTTAGCCTTTCTCTGTACTCCCAAAAAAAGTCTGGCTCCATCATTTCCATCCACCAAGGATCCCTGGCATGGAGGAGGATGCCTGTGTGAGGGGATGTGCAAGTACAGGATGTCTGGGACAACTGCCAGCATGAGCATAAAAGCATGACTTGTGTTTCCCCCTTATGCTCATGGCTTAAATACTTATACACACACACACACAAACAATCAAACATAAAAACAAAAGCAGAAAATTATTATATTTTCTTTAAAATAATTATTTCTCTGAAACATCCTCACTAGAAGTGGCTGTAGTATGCATCTTTGTGATTCAGAGGGAGGGCAAATACCTGGGGATGTAACTGATGCCCAAGTAACTGAGAGCAGAAAATAACCTGGAGACAGTGTTTCTGTCCATCAGCTGTATGGTCAGGACATATATAACACTGCATGCTGGCAGCTTCACCACTCTCACAGCAGGGTGCAGAGGATCCTCTGACAAGTGAAGTGGGGACACTGAAAGTTTGGTTGATACCAAACACGGACAGTTTGGGTGCTTTGCTGAAATTTAAAACAGGTTACAGAAAAGCAGGTTAAAGTCTGGGGTGTGCTTGTGTCCCTGGGTGGGATGATCATGCAATGGTATCACCAGCATCAATAATCAAGAGCATACTGCCATGATACTGCTGGGGGAGCAGGGGCCTCACCAGCCACCATCATCATGCAGCAATGTGATGGGTTCAGAGCCACTCCAGGAGCCCTAAAAAGCCCTTGCTGCATGTGGAAGTGCGGACTGGTAGTACCAAAGGAAGACAAAGACCTCTGGGGAGCCAGCTTTGTGCAAGGGATCCAGGCAGGGCAGTGAGTTCATATAAAACAGATCCTAACACTTAAGCAACTGGCAGGTTTGGGACAGGCCACAGACACACACTCCAGGTGTGGTCTTGTCAGCTGTCACACAGTGACACAAAGATCCTGCAGCCTTCCCGACTCTGGAGGTGAAGCAAGAGGCAGGAGAGTTTCTGCTAAAGGTGACCCCAGTTGCAAAAGATTTTGTGTGCACACACAAGAGAGTACTCCAAAATTCATATTTCCAGTGCAGCAGGACTTGAAACATCCAGGGACTGGATTTCCTGTACTTGTTATGTTCCTAATCGTATTTTGTCTGAAATTCAACAAGGCATTTAAATTTGGGGAGGACAGGGACTGAGGGACATGCATGACATACACACAGGACCAGCTGTTGCTTCCATTCTGCCCCACTGTTTCTCAGAGTGGTCAGGTAGTGTCTAACCCTGCATGTGACTTTGACTTTCCCTGCTGTCCCTGAGATCTGTGGCACTGGTGTCATTTAGGTACAGTAGCAACCCTCTCTGAAAACATGGTGAACCAAGGAATATGTTTCACCTTTCAGCCTGCATTACTGGCATAGCATCCTGCTTCCTCAGCTCCTGGTGTGGGGTATGGGGGCCAATACGCTTCTTCACATGGTGTTGTCATTAGCAGTGTCACCCACCCGGGAAAAACACGGCTTGATTTCTCGGTGGGCATGAAGCAGCTGCACACCTAGCAGAAAAAGGGATGCTACGGGGCGTTTTGCTCACAAAACCTTTGCGCTTTTTAGCGTTTTACCTTTAGAAAGGTAAAAACCTGCTCAAAAAAAAAGAGAAAGCCTTCTAGGAG
This sequence comes from Patagioenas fasciata, assembly GCF_037038585.1. Taxonomy (NCBI): domain Eukaryota; kingdom Metazoa; phylum Chordata; class Aves; order Columbiformes; family Columbidae; genus Patagioenas; species Patagioenas fasciata. Next base: position 28,933,512 of record NC_092527.1, on the reverse strand, counting down.
GCAGCACACCCTGCTCTGTCCAGCAAGGTGGGGTGGGCAGCCGTGTTTGGGGAGGGCCGGCGGCGGCGGCGCTGCCTGCAGAGGTCCCCCTTGCCTAAGCTTTGAGAGCCGGGTCCGCCGCGCCGGGGAAGGGAAAGCGGCACCGGGGGCGGGAGCATCAGGGAGTCCTCTCGTATCCCCGTATCCCAACTCCCTCCTCTACTGTCCGGAGCAAAACGGTGTTGGGGATGCCTTCGAGTTTGTTGTAGGGATATGGTGAGGTGAGGCTGGGGAAGCTGTGGCCTTGGATTGGGATACCGGTAAGGCAGGAAAATTAGCGGGCTGGGCTAATGCCTGAATTTGACGTCTTGGCGGCTCAGCCTGACCTGCCGAAATGGCACCTGGAGCATGAGATGGCCAAGGGCTGGTGCAAGGCAGTAGCAGTGTGGATCATGCCAAGAGCAGAGGTCAGCACTTAACAAAAGCTGAGGAGGGAGGGAGTGGGACAAAACAGCCCATTCCTCCCCAACAGCTGCTCATGGGTCCAGTTTTTGCTCTGCTCTCTGTGGTGGATTTGGAGCTCTCCAGTTTGTGCCCATGTCAGTACTGTGGCTGCTCCGTCTTTGGCAGTGCACAGGAATTTGGGGAGCAACGACCAGCCCCAGCTACATTATAAGGTAGTATCTACTGGGGACACTCCAGAGAAAAAACCACAAGGGGTATTCCTTCCTGTGCCCCATGGCAGCTAAAATCAGGGGTGCCACAAGTAACTGAAAGGGTCCCCCACGCCCTGCCAAGGCTGTACCCCCACAGGGTGCATGCTGCTTCCTCCAGCCTCGCTGCAAAACCAGACAGCGGCAATCAGGGGTGTACAGGATGCCCTGGGCTCTAGTCATGCCCTGAGTTCCCACCACAGTTCTTCTGTTCATGCTCACAGGACCCCTCACTCTCAGTGCATGGGCGGTTGTATCCCTGCCCTGACCAGATGGCAGAGTGTTTGGGCTTCGCATTTGGGGTTTGGGGATGGGAGCAGCGCTCTGCACTCTTCAAATTCCCTGCTTTAAAATAGAAAACAAATAGGGAACAAGATGACCCATCCACTTGTGTCCGTACCTGCAATTTTACTGTGGGAGCCAGGACATGAGCTGCTAACACTGGCAAACGCCTCCTGAGTGTGGGCCAGCATTTAGGGATGAGTGACCTCCCCGCAGCTGACCAGCCACATGCTCACTGTCACATCTCTTTTCCACCAAATATCATGTACCTGTTCCCAAGGATAGGACAGGAAAAAAATTTAAAAAGGAAAGGAGAATAGCAGGCAGCTAATAGTGTAAAGAGAGGAAAACTCCGAATGAGTCCTCTGTGGGAATCAGCGTGTACTCAAAGTTTCTGTGGTGACTTGCCCTGTGCTGTCCTCTTCTCACCACTCTGTTCTCTGTTCTCTGAGCACGGTGTGAGTCCCTTCCAAGGGGAAACTTATTTCCATAATAAATGGCGGGGGGAGTGGGCACCAGGGGGCTGAGAGGAATATTGGCTTTGTCAGGAAAGGACAGATCTGAAGTGATTCATTTGGACGAATTTGATATCTTGGAAAACTCCAGTCTGGTTGTAATAATAATGTTTTTTAAGGTAAGGAATATTTGTGTAAACAAGCTGGTCCTGGTTTAGCGTGGCCTCAGCATTGGTTTGGGCTATGAACTCATCATGGACTTCTGCATATTCTTGAGTGCCCTGAACATGTTTCCAACAGCAGATTAGTGATTCTGCAAAAAAAATGAAGTGGGACTGGTGCTTGGGAGGGTAGGCTTGCTGTGGGTGATACAGAGTGGGCAGCTATGACCCTGGTGGGGTGTGTTTACAGACCACTGTTCAGAGCATCTACAATCCTGGGGGCTGTGGCCCTGGTGCAGTGCTGCCCTGCCTGCTCCCCTTCCCAGGTCAGGCACCAGGAGGGCCACAGAGGGGCTCCAAGCCAGCTGGGACAAGCCTGGGCTGTGGGGGGCACAACGGGATGGAGCTGAGCTTTCTCCTGTGTCAGGGGAGCAGGGCACAAGGGCTCCCCAGCTTTGCAGGCTGCTGGGACTGCCCAGACTCTCTCTCAAGGAGGTTTGCTTTGGATTTATGGGGGTGCTGAGGTCGGGGGAGGCTGTGGAGCAGCAGTCCATTTTCTCAGCTGTCAGGACACCTTGGTGCGGGGCGGTTTCGCTGCAGCTTCACAGGCTGCCTGCGACCCTCTAAGGTATCCCACCAAGTCGGGGGAAGCCCAAATCTCCATCTACGACCCTGCTGAGCTGGGTCTGGGGAGGCCTGACTGGGGAGAAAGGAGGGAGAGAGACCCCTCGACCATAGGGCTGCTCTGATCTTTAGCTGTTGCCTCGCTCCCTTCCTCACCACTCGGTTTCCTCAGGCCCACTGGTGTTTCTGCCTGCAAAACCCTCCCCGGGGGGGTACGGGGACCGGTGGGGAGTGCTGCCTTGTTCGGGAAATGGGAAACAGGGGTTGGGAAGGAGGGAGAAAGGCTTTTGCCAGAGGAAATCGATATCCTGTGAAAAGTAATTATTGAAGCATAAATTTATCATAAGGGTGATCACCAATAAAACATCTCTTGGCGACGTTTTAATTTAAAATCAAATTCGAAAAGGTCCCCCCTCCCCCTTCCAAAAAAAAATCCTTAACAAGCAGAAAAATAACTGCAGCCCTTGGAACACTTCATTATACGTTCAAAGAGAGCTCCATCATCTTCGCACCGACGCCGGGCTCTGCTCTTCTGATGGATCCAATGCAGCTGATTTATGGAAATGACTTGCAAATCCATAAATGTAGTTTGCAGTGACAGCCGTGCATATCACTAGTAATTCCTTTAAAGTATGCAAAGAAAAATGATTCATATCTGTTTGGACCCTACCTTTTCCAAGGGTCGCCACTCCTGAGTCTTGATGTGTTTGTCTGTATTAGTTTCCCTCTTGATTTTTTTTTTTTTAACTCAGTGATGAATGAGGCAGAGACCTTAGAGCTGAAACCCGGGACCCCGAGACTGCCGGCGAGGAAAGGGTTAAGCCTGTGGGAAGGTGGTATTGCCCCCCGTCCCCGGGGACACGCGTGGGTCGGTAGGACACAGACTGCCACACTCAGTGTCATGTGCCCCCCGCTATTTTCTGCAACTCCCCCCGGGCTTTCAGCCCCGGATCCCGAAAGCTTAATTGTGATAATTAATTGGTCTTCCGTGGGTGACTCGACTTTGGTGCGGGTAGAGGGGGACCAGGGAGGTGCAGCCCGTAGGAATGTGTACCCGTGCCTCAGTTTCCCCACCTGTGAGCGGAGCAGCGCCCCAGACGTGCGGGGGCAGTTGGTCAACGGCGATGTTGCCGCAATCCTGCTCTCACGGGTTCTCCCATCCATTTCTCCGGCCCCCCCGGCTCTCTCTCTTCTTGCCTCCTTGCACAACCCCAACACATGGGCATGGACCCGCACCCGCCGCGTAGGGGTGAGCCTCTCCCGGAGCGCCAAGGATGGTGCAAAACTAGCCAATGTCC